>NC_090933.1:931628496-931931526 GCF_040938575.1 Ambystoma mexicanum
GTGCCAGAGAAATGGTGGAGGAGGAGGAAGGAGGTGGCAGAGGGGCCAGAGAGATGTTGGAAGAAATGGCAGGAGAAGGAAGGAAATTGATGAGACGCGGGAGACACATATCAAGGAGGAGGAGATTGGGCTGAGAGACCTGGACCATAACAGTACCATTCAGATAAATATTGATGATGGTCTTGGAGGATTGTAAGGGGGGCCACGAGGACCTCCCACCAGGTGCCACCATTAATATTAATGTTATGTTAAAGGATATTTGTACCGCGCATTATAACCACCAGAGTGGTCCCCTGGCACTCTGGCGGCTCTGAAAAAGGGAGGGGGGGCGAGTTAGTGGGAGTAAGCCGAAAAAGTGCAAGAGAGCAGTGATGGGCTGTTGGCAGCCTCAGTCCGGTGGGTCCATTGGCTGGGCTTGGGGTGTTTTGCGGTAGCTAGTCGTCGTGTTCTGTTGTGCAAGTCTATGTGTGGTTTGTTTTGTTGTTGCATTGTAGTGATGAAGTTTGTGCGGATTGCTGTGGTTTTAGGCTTGTGGTTGTGTTTGGTTAGAGTTTGAGAGCTGTATGCTGAGGGATGAAATTGTTAGTGGATTGGTTAGTTGGCATTGCTGTCTTTTCAATTATGTCTAGGTGTGATGTTTGCTAACATTCACTATTTCATCTGGGTGCAGCACTTGCCAATTTTCAATATTCTGTCTAGATGGGAGGGAGGCTAGTGATCATGATTTCATCCAAGTGTGGCACATGCTAACATTCACAATCCTGCCTAGATGTGACGCAAGCTAAAGTTAAGAATTCACTCTAGGTGTGGCGCATGCTAACATTCACAATCCTGTCTAGATGCGATGCAGGTTAAGGTTAAGAAGTCCATCTAGGTGTGGTGCATAGTAACATTCACAATCATGTCTAGATGCGACGCAAGCTAAAGTTAAGAATTCCATCCAAGTGTGGCGCATGCTAACATTCACAATCCTGTCTAGATGCGACGCAGGTTAAGGTTACGAAGTCCATCTAGGTGTGGTGCATGCTAACATTCACAATCCTGTCTAGATGCAACGCAAGCTAAAGTTAAGAATTCTATCTAAGGGTGGCGCATGCTAACATTCACAATCATGTCTAGATGTGACGCAAGCTAAAGTTAAGAATTCACTCTAGGTGTGGCGCATGCTAACATTCACAATCCTGTCTAGATGCGATGCAGGTTAAGGTTAAGAAGTCCATCTAGCCATCTAGGTGTGGTGCATAGTAACATTCACAATCATGTCTAGATGCGACGCAAGCTAAAGTTAAGAATTCCATCCAAGTGTGGCGCATGCTAACATTCACAATCCTGTCTAGATGCGACGCAGGTTAAGGTTACGAAGTCCATCTAGGTGTGGTGCATGCTAACATTCACAATCCTGTCTAGATGCAACGCAAGCTAAAGTTAAGAATTCTATCTAAGGGTGGCGCATGCTAACATTCACAATCATGTCTAGATGTGACGCAAGCTAAAGTTAAGAATTCCATCCAAGTGTGGCGCATGCTAACATTCACAATCCTGTCTAGATGCGACGCAGGTTAAGGTTACGAAGTCCATCTAGGTGTGGTGCATGCTAACATTCACAATCCTGTCTAGATGCAACGCAAGCTAAAGTTAAGAATTCTATCTAAGGGTGGCGCATGCTAACATTCACAATCATGTCTAGATGTGACGCAAGCTAAAGTTAAGAATTCACTCTAGGTGTGGCGCATGCTAACATTCACAATCCTGTCTAGATGCGATGCAGGTTAAGGTTAAGAAGTCCATCTAGCCATCTAGGTGTGGTGCATGCTAACATTCACAATACTGTCTAGATGCGACGCAGGCTAAGGTTAAGAATTCCATCTAAGTGTGGTCCATGCTAACATTCACAATCCTGTCTAGATGTGACGCAAGCTAAAGTTAAAAATTCCATCTAGGTGTGGCGCATGCTAACATTCACAATCCTGTCTAGATGTGACGCAAGCTAAAGTTAAGAATTCCATCTAAGTGTGGTGCATGCTAACATTCACAATCCTGTCCAGATGCGACGCAAGCTAAAGTTAAGAATTCCATCTAAGTGTGGTACATGATAACATTTACAGTTTCATCCAAGTATGGCGAATGCTAACAATCACAATCCTATCTGGATGCGGCGCAGGCTAATGTTCTCAATTCTATGTTTGGATACATGCTAACATTCAAGTTCCATCTATGTGTGGCATGTGCTAACATTCATCATCCAATCTAGATGCGAGGCAGGCCAAAGCTAAGAGTTCTAGCTGGATGTAGTGCATGCCAACATGCACTTTCCTATCAGAGTTCAATCAAGTGTGGTGTAGGCTAAACTTCCTAATTCCGTCTAAGTAGGCAGGTGCCGACTATTGCAAATCTATCTAGATGCGGCGCAGGCTAGCATCCACAGTTCCCTCCAGGTGTGACACTTGTTAACATTGACTAATGTGTTAGGATGCAGTGCAAGGCAACATTTCAAATACTGTCATGAATAACATCCAGCTGGTGGAACATATTTTTCTAAGTATGCATGGGCTAAGTCTATGGCAGTCTAAGTTATGGGAAGGTAGGCAGAGTGGCAGGGACTTTCTGGTGTAGAGTAATTGCTCTACACCCCACCCATGCCACACTTACAGCTTTTTTTGGTGTCTGTTAAGCTGCTGGCTTTGATGGCTTCCCCTGCTGACACATGCAGACACTTCTTTGGAGCCGCCTCTTTTGGAGTCATTCTTTTCCTAGGGGTCCTTAGCCGTAGGGGGCCCTATGGCTAAGGACCCTGGGGGCTGTCGGATTTCTCCAGAAAGTTAGATTTTGGGCCTGCTGGGCTTCAGGGCTGCGACACTCACCTGGTAAAATGTTAGATAACAGTGAGTTTGCGTGGGCGCTGCGGCCCTCTCTTCAATGCCACTGTGCACGCTAGGCACCAATCAGGCGACGGTGGGTGGGGAAGGAGGAGGGAGAAGGCAGACAAACACGGAAGGCAGCGGGGCCTGGAGCAACTGCACACGGGCCTGTGGGCCTTCGGATTTGGCCAGAAAGTTAGATTTTCGGCCTGCTGGGCTTCAGGGGCGCGACACTCACCTGGTAAGATTTTAGATACCAGTGATGGTTCTGAAGGGGGCCAGGGGGCCAGAGCGCGCCCGCTCATCTGTTGCCAAAGTTGAAAAATGGCACAGGGAGCGGGTGTGCAGCAACATCCACATCAAACCCATGGAGAAGTGCTGGCCAATCAGGGCCAGGGGGAAGCACAGGGAGGTAGGACTAGGGGAGGACAAGCTCCGGTGCGGCCTGGAAGCCCACGAGGGCTCTGCAAATCCTGCCACCGCCATGATGGTTCTGAGGGCGGATAGGGGGTCAGAGTGTGCCCGCTCACCTGTTGCCAATCTGTTAATTTCTCTTAAATCGAGTATGTAAACTAAGGAACTCGCCCTGCAGGTCAAGAGGGATTTTTAAGAATTTGCAAGACTTCCTAGGGCATCCTTATGCCTTCCAACCTGGACCCACAGGGTCGGTGTGTGTCACTGCTAATGCGGTGTACACAGCGCTGATCAATGTGCCGGCTCTTGCCAGGTCCGAGATCCAGCATCGGATGTCCAGCCGGATCTCGGACCCGATGCCGGCTCTCGTTGGGTCCGCGATCCGGCATCGGATGTCCGGCCGGATATCGGATCCGGCTTGCCTCAGCCCTGATAAGGCTTTACCGAGTTTGGTGATGTAATCTACTCTGTCCTCCTTTCTTCTGCAGTCACTCCCAGATTTGCACGCTCTATTTGCTCAGCCTGTTTGTGGGTGATGCTCTGTTTACAATGGACACTGGGGACGCCTTTTTTTTTGTGCTTCTGATCGCTCAGTGGTGTTGGACACAGTCGACAATGAGGTTCTAATTGTACAGTGGCCTTCAAAAGGACAGGCTCCCTAGCCTGTCGACGTGGGGTTTCTCAGGGGGTGATCTCATCACTTGTGTTAACATCTATATGGCAGCCCTTACAGGACAGGCCTCAAGGTCTACAAATATGCCAATGGCACTGAGATCTACCTTTGCATGTTCTCTTCAGCAGCCATCCTTGCCTGTGGGATAGTGTTGATGCAATCAAGGTATTGATGTCCCCTTTTCCCCTTTAAATCTGAGTTTCTTTTGGTTTCTTCTGTTTTCACTTCAACACCCCTTTAAATCTGAGTTTCTTTTGGTTTCTTCTGTTTCCACTTCAACACCACTTTTCTTTTTTCAATAGTGGCTTCCCTACTACAGTATGTCTCCGACCCTGGTGTCCTACATTAGGTCTCTTAGTTTCATTTGCAGGGTTCGAAATTGAAGGTAGTGGCCTACAAAAAGCATGGTTAGCCAGTGGTCGAAGTGTACGAAAAGAGGTAGTGGAACTATGTTCCCTACTGGTCTGCACCGCTCCCCACAAACCCCATCGCCACACCCCTACCATGCAAAATGCAAACCCCAAAACACATGCGCCTGCTGTTTAAGGGAACATCCAGTGCAGTGCACTGAAAGTGCAAGTTTCAACTTCTTCCTACACTGTTATTTTAAAGCGAAACCGTTCTGGAACGGTTTCTTTTTAAAATAAATGTATAGGAACGGTAAAAATTAATTAAAAGAAGTAGAGAAGCACCGCTCCTGACCGCACCCGCCCACTTTGACCACTGTGGTTAGCTTGGCACCAACAGCTACCAGGGGCTACGTTTGACTGCCCAAGCCAGATGATGCCAAAAACACCCACTTTTGTGAATTTAAATCTGTGTGTTTAGGGACAAATATAGAAACATTTAGACCCATCTATACAACATTTAAAGCATAGCTGGTCATATATATTATGTGGAAGTTAAATTTGCAGAATGCTATGTATTGGCTCCTGGTTCTCCAGTGGTAACTCCTGGTCACTGGTTAATGCTGGATATCCAGAAGCTGCGTTTAGCTCCTGCTTATCCAATATTAATTTTGATCCTTGTTCTTGATTTACTCTTAACCCAAAAGCCTAGTCATGTCTTAACGATGGATCAAGTAGGACCAAACTATGCTATTTTATTTAACTATGACCTAATTGTGTTGCATATTCGAGTATATGTTCAAAAACGCAGACTCTCTGACTTATTGTAGTTATGCATTTATGATAGGACAGCTTTGTATGTACTGATGACTATTACTCTTTGAGGCAGAACCAAAAAAGTATCTACCACTTTCCAAGTCCTTAATTCAACTCTTTTGGATCGACTGTAGGATATACTATTGCAAAGAAATAGATTGTATTGCCTATTATTTTAGGGGCAACCCACTGTCTTACTTGGTACTTGCCAAGTTTCAAGTGTCAATGAGTCTCAAGCTAGCTCTTTTTTTAAAAAATCATAACCTTTTACTAATTTTGAAAAGACAAACAAAAGACAAAACAAAAGTATGCCCACATTTGATATAACAAGTTTCATAGAATGACAAAAATAGCCAGTGACATTGAAATATATAACAAAGGGTCTTAGTGGGTGATGTCACAATATTATAAAGGGCAGGAATATAAACCAAAACAAGCCATCATTTCCTGTTAGTCTTCCCCCACCCATCTGCCCCATATCTTCCGGAATTGTTGAGGGCATCCACTCGCCTTGTAAATGCTCCTTTCCAGGGATAGACCTCAGAGCACCTCCACAGACCATTGACTCAGTCTCGGGCACTCTGCAGATCCCCATGGTGATGTAATAACCCTCTTGGCCATTACCATGGTTACCGCCAAAAACATTTTCTGATATCTTGCTGCACCCGGTCTCTCCCCATATCCCCAACAGGGTTAGTTGCAGGTCCGAAGGCACTTGAACTCCCATCACATTTGCCAATTCATGTATGCATCTCCCCCAGAAAACTTGGATCTGCGTGCAGTCCCACAAAATATGGTAAAAAGGTGCCCCTCCTCTTCCACATCTCAAACATACATCACTACTTGCGACACTCCATTGGGTTAGTGCTGTTCGAGAATAATACACCCGATGGAGTATTTCATATTGTAACAGCCTAAGTCTGGCCACAATCCCAACCTCCATTGGAAACACGAGTGCCTCCATCCATTCCTCTGGTTCCAACGGCCCCACATTTTGTTCCCCTCTGTCTTTTAGGCAGGTCAATTCCCTGGTGCCAAAAGCAGTTTTCACTTGATACAATGTGGAGGTTACCTGGAAGGAATGCCGTCGGGAAACAGATTTGCCTCCAGGGGTGAGCACTTTGGGATCTCCTCCAGAGAGAGGAACTGAGCACCCAGTGCATGCGTCGGGTGCACATATCTATACTTTTCCCTGCCAAGCATACCATATTTTGTTTTTGTAATGATTCAAACAAGTATAACTGGCCTTTATATATCACATCTGCTATGACGAAAATCCCCATAGCTTCCTGTGAAGCTGGAAATGCATGGAAGGACAGGGCCTCCCTATCCTTGTCCTTTACTGGTTTTTATCGTGTGTTCTGTTGTGTTTTCCACGCAGGAGTTCATGTGGGACTCCTGGCGGTGCAGCTCTCTTTTGGTTTGGTGTACAGACCCATGGGTGGGTTATAACCCTGTGCCCCTAGTGTATGTTTTTGGGTACCTGTGTGTGGCCCACAGAGCAGGGTATGGGCTGGTGGCAGCTCCATGCTGAATTTGCCAGGTGCTCCGAGTATCCTCCATTTTGGGATACCCAGGCCATTGCATTGGAATCAGTTGATTCCTGATAGGAAACAAGATGGCCCCTGTGGCCCCTTGCTTTCTATCTTCTGTTATCTTGTTTTCCCAAAGTCCTGGGAAGCCCCGACTCTGTCCCTTCCCCCTGACTTGCTGTTGGGTGAAAGTTCCAGATATGGTGTTGTTGTGAAGTCCAGGCCAGACTGGCTGGAGCCTTCCCAGTGACTGTAGGTTGTGGGCACACCCTGTGGGTGGGACCTGGGTGAATGGAGTGTGCGACGAATATGCATTTCTTGTTGTGGAGGACTAGTTTCTGGTGTTTGACATAATGACTGAGACAGCCCTCCCCGAAACTGGTATGAATGCAATGTGGAGTGTTGAATGGCTGGGTACTTGTCCCAATACACATAACTTGTTGTGAGTGTCTGGAGAGAAGTGAACGACCTGAATGCACTATGCACCTGATTGGCTGCCTGCATGCATGAATGCCCTTCTGACCGATTGGATGCCTGAGTGTGACCCAGCAGAATGAATAGGAGATCAACTAGGAAATCTGGGGGCCTCTCACTAATAGAATTCGTGTTCAGAAGCTGAAGAGAAACTGCAGTTGAAACTGAAGCTTAACCTTGAAGCCCTGCTGGAAGAGAAGTCTTGCTGCTGCTCTACTTCGTCGATCTGAAAGCTGCTGTGCCTCCAAGGATTGACCCAGAGAGGACCTGGTTAGGTACCCTCTTCCTGAGCTACGAGGGACCATTGTGCACCAGCTGATCTTTGCCAAAACTCCCTGGTAGACAGACCTATGACAGGCTGCCGACCAGAGACGAGAACCGCTGCGGAATCACAAGGAAAAGCGCCCAGACACTGTTGTCCATCACTGTCGACGACCGCTGTCTCTGACCGGAGCCGCTGTGCTCCCTTTGCCTAAGTAATATTTGATCCAAGGCCGCTCTCGCCTGCATCGTCGACTGCTTTGTCCCGCCGGAGAAAGCTGAGGCCATTGACGCGCCGAGGAGCATCCGCCGGTGGGTTTACCCGCAACCTAAAGACCACAGAGGCACCGACGACTTGACACCCTTGCGTCTTCAAACTCTTTGCAGTCCTGAACTATCGTCACCGAGGTGCCCCGCACCCCTCTTCCTTGCAGGACGCCAACGCTCCTTCATCGACCAGCACCACTAGGAACGAAGCTGCCACCTCGCCGTCATTGTTCAACCCTTTTCCTCGTGGGATCTCGACGATCCGTGGCTCCTGCCTTAAAGGAAGCCGCTCAAGAAGGATCCGTCGATGACCCGACGACAAACTCTGCTATTCCAGGTACACTGGGGTGGTAGAACTATTTTAGAAGGAAATAAGACTCTTGTGAACAATATATGGACTGGGTTTGTATATCATCTTTATTTACAGGTTGCCCAGGTGGGGGGGGATCTCCACACAGAACTGTGTCTAGGTAACGGGACCAGTATTCTGCCAATTGTTCTAACCAACTGCTTTCCTCCTGTCTATTGTTGGTTACCTCTATTAATTGATTTGTGTGACATTTAACCAGAGTACAGTTGATGCACTTTAAAGGAATCTAATAGTAATTGTGGTACCACTTAGAACTGTATATATTTGCCTTTGTAGATTCATTGAGCACAAAGTGAATTATTGTGATTGTGTACATAACCTTGAACTTAATTTTATAAAGACTGTGTTTTAACTAATACAGTGTGTGGACATTCCTTTGTGGGGGCTTGGGGACTACACTGTACTTAAGAATCAGCCTGCATCGCCTCCTGAGAAGCTAGGCCCTGATTGCTTGTCCATTGCTACCAACAATAGAGAATCTTGTCTGGGGTCCTCTGTGCCTCTCCTCTGCCATATAGAGAGCAGGAGTACAGACACCCCCTCCAGTCTTTACACTTCCCAGCTCCCGAAAATGCCCCATCAGTTCTGCCAGGTACGCATTACGCCAGATGGGCTGGTCCAGTGTCTGCCTGCTACCCCATCCAATGTCCTGGCGTGCATCCGCCAATATCCAACACATGTGTCGTATCATCTCCTGAAGAGTACCTCTCTTCTTCATCCCCCATACAGTATGTGTCTAGGAGGCCACCCCCTCATCCAACCCCTCTCAATCGCAATATGAGTGTGCCCCAGGTGCCCAGGAAGCCAATCGTTCACTATTCCTAGTTGAGCGGCCCAATAATGCCATTGGTGATTTGGTAGGCCTATTGCCCCTTCCCACACCGACCTTTGTAGTGTCTTCAGGGCCACCCGTGGTTTCTTCCCTCCCCACAGCAGCCCCTGTAAGGAACCCTCAATGTCAGACTTGCCTGGGGATTGGTAGTGGGGTGTTCTGTAGCACATAAAGCAACGTGGGAAGAGGCAACATTTTGAAGAGAGTCGCCTTGCTAAAAGAGGTCAGCGGGAGAGATTGCCAGTGTGTTGTGTCTAGGGCAAACCTATCAGCCACAGAAGAGAGATTATGCTGGAGGAAATCAGAGAGGCACAGACCCAAGTGAATAAACAGATATTTAAATTCCGAGACCGCATACGGGCATTCACGCGGAATCACATCCTCGCCCCCCCTGTAATGGAAAGAGGACTGACTTAAATCAATTTATTTTCAGTCTGCTAAAACCTTGGTAGTCCGTTAGTATACAGGTCACAACTGAACACGAAACCGCTGGTTTACACATATAAATCAGGAGATCACTGCATAGAGTGAGACCCTGTCCTGCGCCCTTCCCCCCAACCAGGGCCATTTGAACCCTGCACACTCCTGGCGCACTCTGATTTGGATCGCAAGCGGCTCTATGGCCAGCGTGAAAAACAGTGGGGAGAGGGGTCACCCCTGTCTTGAGCCCCGCCCAAGGGGAAAGGTCCAGGATTAATGAGATCCTGTTAATTATAATCAGTGCTACAGGGGAACTGTAGAGCAGTTGGACCCAGGACAAGAATTTCTCCCGAACCCCATTCGGCCCATGATTTCCCAAAGCGTGTCCCAGCTCACCAAATCAGACGCTTTTTCAAAGTCTATTTCGAGGAGAGCTAGTGGATCAGTATCAGCGCGGCCTTAGCGAACTGCACCCTCCAGGGGTTCATACGTGTGGACCTAGAGGGCATGAACCCACATTGGTTCGCGTGGATCAGGGAACCAATTTCCCCCCAATAAGCGATTGGCTAGGACTCGGGCAAGGATCCTAGCCTCTCCATTAACCAGTGAAATCGTCCTGTAGGAGGCACATAGCTCAGGTGGCTTGCCAGGTTTCGGGAGAACCACTATATTAGCCTTCCTGAGGAGAGAGAAGAGAGACCATATGGGGGGTCCATAGGTCTGGAGAGCAAACGACAAAGAGGATGTCAGTAAGGATCTGTCTGGAGGCAGCGCTGATGTGGGTATCAGCGATAGGGAGACCTGGGCTGGAGACCAGGATATCCTTCTTGAAATTTTTCCTTCCAAACCTAGGGACAGGGGTAGGATAGAAGATAGAGTTGCAGTTTAAGAAGATGGGCACGATTGAGAGCACCATAGGGGGTGCAACGAGGCAAGAGGGGAGAGAGTGGGTGGGAGAGAAGCACAGCCATGCACCACAGAGAGCACCATAGGGGGCGGGGTCACAGAGAAGGAGGCACACAGGAGGTAACAAGCAGGCAACACACCACAAAGGAATGCACAAGCAGTATGAATGGAAGACACAGGGAGAGGGAGGCAGCATACTGTAATACACCCAGATTTGACTTTCCTAAAAGGAGGGGGAAAAAGGCGTAGTTTTGACAACAGAATGATAGAAAAACGACTTTCCTGGAAAGAAGTAAAGATGTCTAAAAAATAAAGTTCACTGAGGTGCTTAAGAGTGGTGCGATAAGAGAAATAAGAGCAATTGGAGCAGGCGGGTCAGTTTAGTGGGGTGCAATGGTTGCTACCCCCCAAAAACGAACTTGTCAGTCGCAGCAGGTTGACAGCAGCAGACTTCAAGCTTCCCTGGCTGATACTAGAAGACGCCATCTGGAGCTGCTTCAGAAGGAGCTGTCCTTTGCCTTGGGGTCCTTCACCGCTGGGGGCTGCCATGGGCAGAGGGGCTATCCTGGAAGGCAATTTTAAAAAGGGGTAGGTAGCCAATGGGTTTCAGAGGGAGGGGGCAACAGCCAGGGAAAATAACACTACCAGCACACACACAACAAGCACACAGCGCTAAAAAGATTAACTAAAATGCACAAATAATGGATGCAAACCAACTGAAACAGATAGACCAGGCAGTATTAGCAATGCCTCACCTCGGTGCCCACAGTGGAAGTGGTGCCGGCGAGGGAACCGAACGCATGACTAGGTCCTCGTTCTACACACAGTCACACGGCCAATGGGGCTCAGAGCTGGGACAGACATGGAGTTTCCCAGGCACTCAGGAAGGGCTTGAATATAGGGATTTACACCTTTTCCCAACAGGCAACAGCAAATGACAGGCAGGACTGGTTCCTGGCCAACTAGAGCCCACAGTCCTGAAACACATATCTGGTAGCCAAAGATCAACCTCCCCCAAATGAAAAAGGAGTGGGGGGACTAAATCTCCCTCCCACCTTGCCCGGGTCTTCAAGACAATCACTATTTTGTGAAATGGTGTAGAGGGTCAAAAAGGACTGTGCCAGGTTAAATGGTGCCTGCCATTTTACAAACTGTTACCACCAGCCTCACCATATGGCTTAGATGGGGAGGGGCTGGGGTTCCCTCTCTGGGACACCATGTGGTATCGCTTTCTAAGGAGTCAAACGGACTCCAGGCAGAGCACATAGTAGAGAAGCAGAGTCAGGCTTTCGATTAAGCCTGGCGGGGAGGAAAACCCTAGTCCAAAATCCAGCAAAATGTACAGGGGTCTCCATCAGCACAAATACAAGTCCTCATAGTTGTCTGCTGTGCCTGAGCAAGGCTTTATTCTTCAGCTCCTCAGGTAAGCCTATTTCACCGTGCTCTTCTTGTGCTCAGGCTTGGGTATTTTTAACTGTGAAGCCTTGCACTATTGTATCACCCGCATGTCTCCCACGACCTACTCCATTCTCCCTCCCCTACTACCATTGTGTGATCAAGGTCCTCCCGATCAGCTCTGTATTGCATGCGCACCCGCAACCATGTTGCCAGACCCACCCGCCACAGACCAACCTACCATGTCCTCATGGTGCACCCTTTCGCTACTGCACACTCCCATGGAATCTACTTCCCTGATGAAATGGCTCCCATTGGCTACACTCTTCCTCCCTGCATTACTGGAGCTACGGCCCTCGTGAGTAGCACCGACGCAGCCTGCAGTCACCTCAAGTACTACCCCGTGCAGCAAACCCTCACCGGCAACACACCACCTCCCAATATTACTGGAGTTACATCCCACGGGAGCTGCAACCTGTACAGTGCAGACATGAAACCCTCATCTGCCTCAGCTGTATCCTACCACTTCTCAGCATGTGCCCACCTGCACACTAAACGGATCCACAACCCTCCGCCCAATTCACCAGAGACCGGCAGCACACAGCCTAAACCACCGGCTCATGCCTACCCCAGGCCTGCTAATCCCACAGATCTGCCTCATTGTAAAATACCTAACAAATCCTGGGTAAACGCATACCTTCCGATCTTGCCTAAAATATATTGCCCCTCCCACGTCTACCGCAACCTAGTCATGCTTGCCTTGAGCAGAAGCACCAAAGAGGCGAGTCCCTACCACTCTCAGGGGCCAACAGACCTACCAAGCACATTCTACCTTCCAATGCTTGGCACTCCGCTGCCCATACCAAACAGCCAACTTGGCACCGCCAAAATCCCCACCCCCATAGACAACCAGATCTCAAGCTGTATCAGGATTTAAAACCTACTAAAGCGGCCTTGAACTCAGGCCCAGCGACCTGCTTCCGTAATGCTAACCTCCAACATCACCCTCCCCACTTGCCACATAACCCCACTACACCAATCCCCGCTACCTAGGGCTCCTTCATGTGCCCTTAGTAAAAGCATAGATGCCACATCTCCATCCATGGTGATACCTTGCACCCAAATCTAGTCCAAAGATAGTCTATCACCCATAGTGGCACCTACCAAACTACCTCTCCGGTGTGCCCCTCTCAACACCAGGTCAATTATGGCCCATCCACATGAAATTCTTCACAGCAGAAAATGTGTACATCCAAGCCCTGACAGAAACTTGGCTGACCCCCACTGCTGGCCCAGCCCTATCCTTTGCCGTTCCTGCTGGCTATGCCTTGCTCTGGTGCAACAGACCCTTCAAAAAAGGCAGTGGTGTGGCCTTTATTTTCAGGACTCCCTTGCACTATATAGGTCTCTAATTCCACTACACTCCATAACTGTGAATCCCTCTCCGCAAAACTAAAATGCTACCGCCCATCTGGCCCAATCGCCTCTTTCAATGACGACATCACGCAGCTTATCTCGTCCAACCTCAAGCCTTCTACACAATTTCTAGTACTAGGTGACCTAAACCTGGGGTTCAGTTACCCCACTGACACAGGTGCCACTGCCACATCTACCTCCCTGTCAGCTCTATGATGTAAACAACTAATCACAAAGCCAACTAATTTCCATGGCTGCATCCTTGACTGGCTGCTGTACCACAAGTCACATCTCCATCCTCTATAACCACCCGTGCCCATGGTCGAACCACCACACCATCGCCTTCACCATTCCTATCACCAACAAATGCCCTAAGGAAGAGCCTGCCCCCATCCAGCACCATGGACCGCAGCTCACGTAATCTGACCAGTAACATTATCCCCCTCATTAACCTTCTGCTCCCCTTCACTCAGGATCCCACATCTTTGGTGGACCACTACAATCCCGTGCTCCACAAGGCCATCAACCACCTGGCACCCCTCAAAGCAAGGAAATCAAAGAATTCATCTCACCTCAACTCCTGGTTTACCCCAGACCTTCGCACCTCTCGAGCGGCAAAAAAAAGCAGCTGAAGCCACTTGACAAAGACCCAACCGTGGCCAACAAAACAAACCTCTCCAAACTGTCACTCCACTACAAATAGCTTATTCCGAGCTCAAAAGAAACTACCTACAATTAAATAATTGCCAATGCCACCTCTACCTCTCGTGAACCTTTCTCCATTCTCTGAGAACTGGAAACTCCCATCTCCCCACCCTCCACCATCCTGAAAGACAATGCCTAGTGCAACAAGATCCAAGACACCTTCACAGGCAAATTCTCACATCTACAAGTTAAATAAAAGCCAAATGATCATCAATACCAGCTGTCTGCCCCTCACCGCTCCCAGCCCAAAGTGACATCCTGCCCTTCAAGTTCCAGCCAATTAGTACATCTACCCTTGCCAACATCATCGCTCGGCTCAAACCATCCCATTAAAAGGTGGATATATGCCCAGCATCCCTGTTCAAGGAATGTATTAACCCTTTACTTCTTCTCATTACCACCATCATCAACTCCTCCTTTGCTTACTGTACCGTCCCACTGGCCTTGAAAGAATCCTGGATCATACTGCTGCAGAAAAAACCTACCCTTAACCCAGCCATCCCCACCAACTATCGACCCATCACAACAGTCCCCTTCCTCTTGAAAATCATGGACAGAGTTGCCCATGTACAAATCCAGTCCTTCCTAAAACACCACCACATTCTGGGGCCTCCTCAATCAGGCTTCCGCCCAAAGCAAGGGACAGAAACAGCCCTTTTAGATTATAATAAAACAGTTTGATTACGCCAGTGACTAGGGCACCCTCTTTTTGCTCTTGCTGCTCGACCTCTCAGCAGCATTCGACCTAGTTAACCACGAGATCCTCTGTCGTGCCCTTACCTCCTGAGCCCACTTCTCCATGGAAACTGCCAAATGGGTCGCCTCATTCTTGGCTGAAAGATCCTCTCAAGTATTTGCCGGAGAGGCTGCCGCCAAACCAACGGCCACATCATGCAGGGTACCCCAAGGCTCCTGTGTTTCTCCTACCCTCCACAATGTGTATACAAAGCCCCTGTTTGACCATCTCAATGTCCTTGGGATCTCTTACACAAACTATGCTGACAACACCCACATCGTCATCCCCCTCACTGGCGACCACCATAAGGACACCCTCAAAATCAATTCGATCTACGAAGCTATCCAATCTTGGGTGGCCACAATGATGAAAAAACAGAGCTCCTCATCGGGCCCCCTGCCCGCCTGACTAAACTGCCTCAGGCTTACAGATCTTTCATCATTGCTAGCCACAACATTGCGGTTGCCTCCTCGGTCAAGACCCTCAGCATCTACCTCGACTCTTCTTTGACCATGTCCCGCCAGGTCAACCACATTGCCTGATCATCTGCCTATGCCATTACGCTCATCAATGCCAGCAAACCCTTCCTCAGCACTACAAACAGACTTGAAATTGCCCGGGCATTCATAGGGTCAAAACTGGAATATTGCAACTCCCTACTCTGTGGCACTCTGAAATAAACGTGCATACACTTCAAACAATCCAAAACAACGCCCTCAGAGTGGCAACTGACATTGGCAAACAAGACCATATTTCTGAGGCTAGAAAAACTGGCACCTGGCTCCCAGTCAAGGACAGAATCAACTTTAAGATTCCGTCCCTCACCGATCGTTGTCCATCGAACGACGCACGACGCTAACTAGCTGCCAAAATAAAAAAGATCTTGTCAGCAAGGCCTACAATATCTTCTTACAAACATTGCCTAGTCACGCCTAGGTTCAAGCGGTCAAGAGCAGGTGGCGCCAGCTTCCCAGTTCGTGCACTGGCTCTCTAGAACAAGTTACCGGCCCATTTACGAGACAAACCGTCCTACAATGCCTTCAGAAAGCAGCTCAAGACTTGCCTTTTCAACTGACATTCGATCTCCTTTCCCTCCCTCTCCTCCCACCCCCACCCCCTCCTTTTCCATCATGCTGGAACTAGTGCCTAGATGCCCGTGGACTTAGTGCACTGCTATAAATGTACAAATAAATAAATCTCAGAAGGGAGAAAGCACTATCCTGAGACTATGGCGGAGAAAGGAAGACAATCCAGAGATGGAGCAGGTTAAAAGAATATGCCAACAGAGTTGCTAGAAAGCCTGCACTACGCTCTCTTCTGCAAGGAGCCTAAACTTAAGTCAGGGTCACTGTCTGCAAATACAGTTTTAGCCTCTTCCATCACATCAGGCTGAAAGGAAATGCGTGAATATCGCGCCCTGTGCATAGAACCATTTCTGGGACCACTTTCCCTGCCTGGGGTGAAGAGAACCACTGCGGCTGTATGAACAAATCATTTGATGCATAATGTCATGGAATAATTTGGGTGAGGAGAGGTCTTGCATAACTGCCATCTCCCATGGCATCTCGAACATCAGGGTCAACTTTCATGGCAGTCTTGACCTCTTGTTGGGTTGCAGGAGGGTCAGCGGCACCTCTGGTAGCCAGGGAAAAATAACAAATGCTGAAGATGGGTGTTAAGGGCACACGGGCCATCTGCACAAAGAGTCTCCACTGTTAGGAACAATTTCTCTTTTTCCAACTTTCCCTCCATAGTTTCTCTGGACTCCCATTCTTTGTGCTCACTTTTTTAAACTCTTCTGATGTTTTGAAAGGAAGTAAAGATTTCAGCTTTACTTTCCTATTGCTCATTGCTTATGGGGAAACCGATCAGTCGTTCAGGCTATCAGTACTGGGAAACTGTTTCCCTTTTGAATTCTTATACTTTTTATCATTGCACACAGCACCTTACAGTGCAGTGGGGATACTTTTGTATCACCCTAACTGTCAAACTTGTAATTGTTGGTTACTTTTACATCCGCCTAAAGAGAAGCTGGTGGCAGCAGATACATTTTTACAATTTTTGCATTCATTTTTAGTGTGCACATCACGTTTACGGCGTAGGACTATGAAAAGTGGCTAGTGCCCCAAAATGGCCATACCACTATATTTTTGCTTGTTTCTTTGGCCATATTGTTGTTTGACCTTTAACCTGTCTTGCCAGGTCAGGAAATTTCTTAGGTCATGCACTTGCCCGGGAAAGCTGCTGCTTTTGTGAGTGTGGGGGCAGAACCGCCCCACCCCCCAATTACCTCAGCCCAAACCGGGTCCACCACCTGAGGAAGGAGTGCACGTTTTGTGTGTAAAATAAGGTTTATTGTGCAAATTATCCAGGGAGCACTTAGATGGTGTTGTAGGACTAAACTAACCCAAGTCTCAACAGACCACATCAGTTGACATCTTATATACATGTTTGCAACATTTACAACACTCCCAGATACCACATTAAAATCCCCCCCACATGTGATTGGACAAAAACCTCTTCAAAGAAATACCATCTTTCTCCAATTCCTACATGTTCATTGGCCAGTTTTATTTTGTCATCTTCAGACCATATGAAGAACAAATCGCTTCTATTGGATTAGTTAGTGGTAGGTCTTGACATCAGCACATTGTTAAACATTTGTATGCAAACATAATTAGTTACTAGCAATAACTGGCCTAAGAGCTTTATCATTAACTTTTAATTTGCACATGGTTCGCGTAAATATTTCAAGCAATATGAGGCAGGCTGGGTAAATAATTTCTCTTTGCGTTAGCAATACCATTCCCCAGGTCACCGTTCCATTGAACCTTTCTAATTGACAAAACTGCCATTTTATTGCACAATTGAACATCTGGGTAGCCTTGGACATTGACTCACCTTGTGCTTTACTGCAGACCAAAACAAATAGCGAACATCCTTCTGTCATGTTCTCATGCATCAGAAGATTGCATCGGTCATCAATGATACTTATCAGACCATAAAGCTCATAGCCAGATTCTGCAGCTGAGCTGACCACAAAGGTTTAAGTTACTCATTTACTTGTCCTCTGGCTTCTGAATCTCACAGCAAAGTTCATAATGCAAACAGCCCCAACTGCCATGTTTTTGATTCATTTGTAAAGGGCCCACTTTATTTAGATTCACGGGCCCCCATGTATTGTATCAATGCGCATGTATGTTTAATATCTGTCCTCTTCCTTGCATGTGCATTAAAACCCTTCTGCATCTCTTAGTTTCCATGTACTTCAAAGCACCCCATGTGTAGATAGTGTTCATGTTGTGTTTGCGGTTTTAACATTGCATCTTCCTACGTGTGTGCAGATCAAATATGCATCAATTCTAAACAACACTAAAAGAAACATCACCCCCAGTTTGCCGCCACCCCCAGTCATTAATATGGTGCATGCAACATGAACCCCTCATAATCATGGGAACCCTTCCTGACCACCCCAACATGAGCTTGTGATGCCTTTGTGTGTGTGTTGCCCAGGAAGGGGCAAGACTGTCTAGTCCCACTCCACATCCATGGTGCCAGAAAGTATAGCTGTGGGGCAAACATGAAGCCAGCTACTTGATTGGACAACTACTGGCTGTTAGAATGGTGCAGATCCTTACCTTTAGTGGGGTTAGACTGCCTTCCAGCTCGAATTTTAGATATGAAGAGGACCTCTGCATCCGTTTCTCCAGATCATCGTTGGAGCCAACAATCCCTCAAAGAAGCACAGCCTGCTGAAGATCCAAAGAAGACTCCTGGAGTGACTCAGCATCCATTCCTGTGTCTGGCCTGGTAAAGCCCTGTGTGACTACCTGGTCTCTGAAGGCCCTGAGCTATGCGTCAACCCTTGGACTAGTGGGACCAACTAGTCTTGATGCCCTCGAGCATCCTGCCCTTTAGAGGTGTCCCAGTACTGCCCAGTGGACCAGCTTTCTCGTGGCTACCACACCAGAAGTGTCGCTGTTCCGAGTTGAAGCCCAAACTTCAGTGGTCGCCAGCTTGTGCCGCAAGTCACAAACTCCCCATATTCCAGTGTCCCAGCATCAGGCGATCCTGTCCTGAAGAAGCTTCTGTGACCACAACTGGAAGGACATCTGTTGTCACCTGTGTACTGAGACTATCGCTGGAACTCTCCTTTCTCCAACTTGTGGGGTGCCCATCGGTCTCTTACGTTTCTTCGTTGCCAGAGATTTCAACTTGCAGCTACACCTGACCAGAAGAATCCTGAAACCCATGACTCCTGGTCATCACTCACTGGAACCAACAGTGGAAGCCCCTAGATGATCCATGACATCTTGGAAAATCAGAGCCAGGGAAGGTAAGTAAACTCAGTGCATCTGCCCTGTTCTACATAGGATAACATTGCCAGCAAGTTCCTTAGTCTTCTGCATTTCATTACACTCACCTTTTGGTAGTCAAACCTGGGTAGAGTAACTTGAAATATAAGAAAACAGTTACTTACCTTTAGTCAAATTGTTTAAGAACCTTGAGAGCCATCTCCAACACAAGTGAAGTGTTACCTGCAGATACTCTCTTCACAGGAGAAACATTGTGTCTGAGACTTCTGAGCACAAGGACCCACTCTTCTTAGGGTTTGGACTGCCTATGTTAGGGAATTAACTTGTGACCTGGTTCCTTCATTGACTGCATTTAATCTACTTACCTGTTTGCTGAATAACTCATTTGAATGCATATTTGAAGTATGGTGATAGTATTTATTTGTATCGGAGTATTGTGCGATAATACTACCCATTAAATTAATTTCTTAGTGTATTCAGAAGGCCTATAATTATGTTTTATACTTAGTGTCTACATTCAATTTTGTGGACTCATTGAGGGCCCTGACCCCACTCTCACTCTCCTGAGAATAAGCCTTGACTGCTCTCCATTGCTACCTTGATTGGGGTTTGGCTAACCTAAACTCTCATAGTTCCCCGTTCACTATAACTAGGGTGGCCTCCTAAAATCTGTTCCCCAAGGCAAATTCTAGAAATCCATCTTAAAATCCACGACAGAGTAGACCTGGGCATTCCAGAGACCGAGGGAATTACTTCCTGGTAAAGTCAGAAAACAAACATCTCATGGTAAGGGATGTCATTAGGACCCTACATTTGTCTAACCATTCATGGTGGAAGGTGCTGGAATCAGCCCTGCAGGGATCGCATGCATACAAGTTAGGCATAGCCCGTACAGGGCCGTATGTGCAACCCAGCACCTGAACTACAAGGCTTCCTGGAACAATAACGACCATTCTGGCTGGCAGCATTGAGTGGCCTGCAATAGAGTAGCCCCGAGTATGCCACATGTGTCCAGGCTGTAAAAAGGGGGACTAGCAGGGTCGGACGGGGGCATAAAATCGTCTCGGGTACCAATGAAACATTGTCCCACAACTGCAAATGGCAGTTCAGTTTCTGACAGACCTTTTGAGTATTACCCAAGGGGGAGTTTTGATAAAATGCTATACAAATTGTGCATTTAAAAAAATATGTATTCAGTAACACTGGTCAAGACGCATGGTGAAGTGATTTATCAAACTGGCGCCCAAAAAGTGGTCCTCTAAGACAAGAAAAAAAAGAATTGGCCCACACTAGCGTTTTTGGTTCAGGCATTGGCCTATAGGCCATTCCGAGCCTGGGGGCTAGAACTTACTCCATAGGAGGAATTGAGTGGCCTGGGTCAGACAGAGTCCAAATTATGCAGAGTGGGAGTTCTTCTTAAAATAGTTGAGTGTTTGAATGTTTCGAGCACCTTGCCTCGGGTGAGGGCTGGCAAGGGGCACCCCAAAATATGAACCCATTATAGAAGCCATAGCTTGAAAGCAGGGACCTAACCAGTAGTTTTTAGAGGCTGTGTTAAGGCTCACCCCAGTAAGACCTGGGGTTTAAAGGCTGACCGTTCCAAGGTTGCTTAATCAGCACCTCAGGCAGGTGCTTAGTGACTTGAGAGTAATAAGACAGTCACTTGAGGAGACTTTGATTTGGGCAGTGGCCAGAAGCCTTACTGCTAGACCTGGGAGAGCCAGGAATTCATGGGTTGGGCCGTGCCTGGGGGGGGGGTTGGCCTGGCTCTATGGGTCCAACACGAGCAGAGCCCGGGAAATGGCTGTGTGGGAGGGTCAAGTGACAGGTACTGGGGGGGTGGGCAAGAAAAGGGGTTTGATTAAGAAAAGGCATTGGGGAAATAGGAGGCTGAACAGGACTGGAGGGCAACAAAATTTGCTAAAGGGGCTGGGGCAAGAATAAGGGCTAAATGGTGATGAGGCAAGGGGCAAGAAAAGGGGATAAAAATGGACTGGGGCAACAACGGCAGGGGGAGCAAGAACAGTGCCAGTGTCTTACAAGGGGAGCGAGCACAAAGATGTTAGGAACTTCCCATCACCTCTTTGTGCACCCTTAAAATTTGCCACCACGCCAGCCACTGCACAGCAAGGGCACCTGTCCTGTCACAGCCAATCAAAAGTAGCTGGGGAAGGACAGGAAGTCAGGCAGCAACACACGTGTAAGTGGCCACCTGACTTCCTGTCCTAGCCACTTTGAATGGCAGGGACAGGGCAGGAGCGTGTTTGTTTTCACCAACGTTTATTTGTTTTTTTACTCGAGTGTGGCGGACCGCCTGTAGCGCTTGTAGGCAGGCACTAAACCAACAGAGGGTCAGGCCAGAGCCCTAGCTGTGACCTGGGACAGGCTCGCACAGAGCCCTAGCTGTGACCTGAGACATGCTCGCCAGGCTCTACTAATCCCCCCTCCCCCAAGGGGAAAGAGTAAGGATCTGCTCCTGAAAAAGTGACATGGAGTGGCACAACTCCAGGGTGCTTGATAAGTCCCGAGTCAGACCTCTAATTTGGACCTGGGTGCAGTCTTGTGGCCCAGAAAATTGTCACCGGAATCCATGGCAACGCAGGAGCACACTGAACAAAGTGCCAGAGTAATTCCTTTCTCGACTTGAAGTCAGATGTGCAGTTGCAGAGAGTGTGGACAACCTACCGCTTCAACAGCGTCCGACTCGAAAAGAAATCTCGGCACAGGAATAGGGAACCAGTGCCATAAATGTCGAGGCACTGTGTCCTTTTGTCCAAAGACTTGCTGCTGCAGGAACCCTACATGGAACACTTCAACCCATTGCCAAGGAGCACAAGCACTCGGGTGGCCCCAGAAAAGGAAAGACTAACATAGGCACAGAAGCACAAATGCCACACGAAGAACAGGCTTGAAGGGGGAAAGATGAGTATGAGAGACTCAGTGCAGGCTGCGTGTCCCTGTGAAACGAGTTCCAGTTCAGTCCCAAATGACATTCCAATACAATGAAGGAAAGGAGAAGGCACGTAGAAGAACTTTTAAATGTAGCCACTTTCTAGATTTTTGGAGGCCTGTGGATCTACTTAAACTGTTTTCCTATCAACTTTAACATCCAGAAACCAAGATAAAGTGGCTTTAAAGTAAGATAAAACCTTCCCTTCGCGGAACAATGAAAACGGGGAGAAACAGGCAGTTATGCCACAGAAAAGTAAGAGTACTTAACCTTCTTTCATCTTAAGTCAGCCCACCTTACTTGTGTGGCCACTGCTGTGGGAGAGACCACCTGTGTGTGAGGCACCTGCTGTGGGAGACACTATTTGGGTATACAGGCACACAGATCTGTAGGATACGATCAGATGCAATCTAGGTGGAGTACTGTATATCATCTCCAACTTCTGGCTGGGCCAGTCCCTTCTAGGGAGCACATTCATCACAAAACCTATCATAGCCCAGAACTCAATCGGCCATCTGAGTGATGGGGGCACAATGGTGGCAGACTGGAGCACAGCTACACTATGCCATGCAATGGGTGGCGTGTACTGGTGAACAGGATCCTATAACCCTTTTTGCACCAGCACAAGACACAAGGTTTGATGTGCAGAGGGCAACAAACATAAGCTTTCTCAAATTAGCAGGAATCACCCGGAAATGCCGGTTTGGGTTGGGAGTCCTCTATCCATCATCTTATACTTAGAGGGACAGCTGGGTGTACATCAATGGGAGGAGATGTTTCCCTAGATGGGGTTTCATGATTAGGTATTACATGGCATGTAGTTCATTTGTATCATATGTTGGCATAGTGGGGGCATCAAGGGACTGATGGGATAGAGCAGGATTAACCAATGAAGCATCCATTAATACATTTTATTGTTACTACATGATGCTGTATGGGGCAAGATCTGTAGGATGCAGCGGTTGTCTCCCATAATGCTAGTTTTGGGCCAATATATAAGTCATGACACCAGCTCCATGTAATTGACCCAAATGAAACCAAAGAATGTTGCATATGCTCCCTGGAAGAAACTGTTTTTTGATACATGCTGTGAGAATGCAGGGTCTTGATTGCCATCGGGCTTGCTCGTCAACAAACCCATTGAATGCACACCAGACAGGATTGTTAAGCATAATCAATGGCAAGAACGAAAATGTACCCTGGAAGGAAGTCTTACTGCTTTTTAGGAGTAAACGAGCAATTGCTAAGGAGATTTATCATTGTTATGCTTCATCCCCTCTCCTATTGAGACCACCCCCGCCTGCTAGCACATTTTGCAGGACTTCTGGACCTTTTTGTGAAATCCTGAATGAGTGGAGTTTTTTCCCCACTCGTTCATTAATTCTTATGGGCTCTGTCTTTTGGAACTCTATTCTTTGTATTTTACCCATCTTAAGCAGTCAATTCGCCTTCATAACTCTTAAAAGGCATCAGTATTTTACTATTGCAGCACACAGCTCCTTATGGGTAATGTTGCTGGGGACCCTTAAGGTCCTCCTGTGGGATTATTTTCTTTATCCTAGAGAATCTACAGTTCTATACCTAGTATCTCTCCAAAAACGGTGTAGTCTGAGAGACTGGCACACCCCCTTATGTGGAGTGCCAAAAGGATACCTAGTATCCCCCTTTCCTCTGCTCCTGTGACTTTTTAGTCGCTTAGACAATCTCCTAGTTATGGCTGGTGGCAGTAAAAGTGTCCTACCAACTATTGTGTCATTATTCTGCCACAGGCTATATCCAAAGCCTCGGTAGTTCACAATAGGGTCACCCAAGTACCAAATTGGGGCCTCCTTTTTCGCCATTACTAGCTTGGTTGTTCTTAATTACCATTCTACCACTCTGGGAGGGGGAGGCAGGTGTCTGTTTTTCCTTTGGTGGGAACTCTTGGGTGTCCCCACCTAGTCTCCAGAGTGTCTGGGCAGGCAGAAGTGGGGGAGGACTTTTCCAGCCCCTGTCCTTTGTCTGCCAGAGCGCCTGAATGGGACCAGGGGGGGGTTCTTGCTGGGGGAGGGGTTGGGTGAGGGGGGGGTTCTTGCTGTCCTGATTGGACAGCCAAACACACCTTTCTGTAAACTGCTGAGAAAGATTGCAGAGGAGTGAGTGCTGGAACTGTATAAAAGGTGAGGCTCCTGGAGAGAACAGCAAGTCGACCACTGGGAGCTGAAGTAACCAAAAAAGACTACCAGAGACGCCTGCAGACCCTTTGCAACACTGAAGCAACCAATGCTGTCCTGACGCAGTTTTTCTGTGTGACAGAGGAACTCCGAAGAAGACTCCTTCCCTTTGACTGGTGGAAACAACCAGTCTCAACACAAACTTTGGCTGGAGCCATCTCCGGAGGTCCTGTGAGTTTCCAGAGGTGTGGAGGTCCAACACCAGGAGACCTGCTGCCCATTTCGAGTGCATCGTCGTGGGAAGGCCCTCAAGAAGACTCTAGAGATCCAATTCAACTCGACCAGACCCCCTCAGAGTGCGGGACTGCAGGAATCGAAGATTGACCGGGCGACTCGCATCCTTTGTTGGTGCTGCAGAAAAGGCACCAAAACCGCACAGTGACCAAAGAAGTTGAAAGCCGTGCCAGCAGTCCTCCCTTGAGACTGCTGAGAGATCCCGTTCATTATCTTGCCTTTTGTCATCAGAACAAGGAATCCGGAGGTCAGGTCCAGAGCTGCAATATCACAGAGCATCCAACACAACCGTTTTCTTCAAACCTAAGGTACTATGGGGAAAAGGTTATTGCTTACCTTATTCCAGAAAGTCGCTCCAGAGCATTGGAGTGCATGTAGAGATGTCCAGGGCAACCCCCCTTACCTCTGACCCAAGCCGCTGCTTGTGTCCCTTTAGCAAGTCCTTTAACAGTGTCTCCAATGTTGGTTAAGTCTTCTTGTATCGTCCTTCCTAGAGACTAGAAAGTATCCACAGGAACCTTTGACTTATGCTGTTTTCCAAGACTCTCCAAACTGCCGTTTAGCTAGGGTTGCATTTTGGACTTTAAAAGACTTGATGTGCAGGGAAATTGCCTCTAGAACCTGATGATCTGCTAGGATAACACTAACCAACTGTTTTCCTTCCCAAAAATCACTATCTTATATGTGTATGCTGACTAAAAGCAATGACTATTACTTTGTGGATGTGCGTTATTACTGATAGTGCTGCACACCAGTCAAACAAAATAATTGTTCAGGTTCAGCAACTACCAACTAAGTGGCCTTTTAAGTAATGTAAAATACACCTATGTGTGTAGGTTTATTGTGCTAAGTGTTCAACAGTGAGTTGTGTAAATATAATAAATCTATATTTTAATATAAATGTATAAACTGTTCTATTTATTTATATGTTTATATAGCGCTGCAGCCCGCAGGCATCAGAGTGCGTCACAAATAGACGGACGTGAGAGTTCAGAGAAACAGGACAATGGCAGAGCCACAAGGACATAACAAATTAATAATAAAGCATAGGGATTACTGGAGTATGTAGGTGTAAAGATCTTATTTGAACAGAAGTGTCTTTAGTTGTTTTAATAAGTGATTGTTTCTAATCTCAGTGTGGGAGGAAGTTTGTTCCATTTTAGGACGGCTTTAGTTGCGAAAGCCCTGCCTAATCCCATGGCTTTTTTGGCTGGTACGACTTGGAGAAGGCCATTGTCTGAGCTCTTGTTGTTTTGTTCAATTGTCCACTATTTTCTCATCTCTCCTTGTCTCATCTGCTTGCACCCTTTCCTAGTGTTCTCCCCGCTGCAACCCCTCCTCGCTCCCCCTTACTCTTCTCCCCTTACTCTATTGTGCTGTGTTTCTCCCATCTTTTCTAACTGCTTCTCTATCGACTATCCTGCCCTCCTCACTAAATCTGGTAGGAAGAAGTTTAAAAAGCACATCCTAGTCTCCAACCCAGGCCTCCCTATCACTGACACCTACACCAGTGCTTCCTCCAGGCAAACCCTCACCGACATCTTCTTTGTCGTTCCCTCGCCAGACCTATGGATTCTTCATATGGTCTCTGTGCCTTCACCTTTCTCTTCTCCCATTAATGGTGGCACCCGGTGGGAGGCCCTTCTGGCCTCCTTCCACTCCTCTAAGGTCATCATTAATGTTTACCTTAATGGCACCGTCTTGATCCAAGGCCCTCAGGCCAACCTGGGTATCACTGACAAGGCTCGAGCCTGGCTGACCGCTTTCCTCTCTGATCAACATTCCCAGGTCCAACTTGGGTCCTTCTTATCATCTATCTCCCTCTCTACCTGTGGTGTTCCCCAGGGGTCTAACCTCTCACCCTGGCTTTTCAACCAATGCCTGGCAACTCTCACCCACTGCATTGCCATTTTCTGCTCAAATTTCCAGTGCTATGCTGACGACAACTCATGTTCAGGCTGCCCTCGGCCACCTCCTCTCCTTCTCTCATCTCTGACTGCCTAACTGCCATTGAAGATTGGTGTGCAGCCAACAATCTTTGTCTAAATGCCAGCAAGACAGAGATCCTCCTCATCGGCACACCTTCACCATCCTTTGCCCTCACTCTCTGGCCAGCCTCCCTTGCCCCCCCTCCTACCCCACCTGCAAGGTTAAGAACCTCAGGGACATCTTTGACTCCACACTTTCCTTCTCCGCCCACATCT
Organism: Ambystoma mexicanum; assembly: GCF_040938575.1. Taxonomy (NCBI): domain Eukaryota; kingdom Metazoa; phylum Chordata; class Amphibia; order Caudata; family Ambystomatidae; genus Ambystoma; species Ambystoma mexicanum. Next base: position 931,654,836 of record NC_090933.1, read on the forward strand.
CTGATGTCTCTAAAAAGTCAAACTTCTATTGCACCTCCTCAGAGGTACTCTGCCTTTCCTCTCCTTCCCCCAGAAGCTCACTGTCTCCCAAGCTCTGGTTCTCTCTAGGCTGGACGACTGAAACAGCCTCTTTCTAAATCTGCTTGCTTCTACTCTCCGCCCTCTGCAACTCATTCAGAGCAGGATCTGCAAGACTTATCCTTGGCCTCAAACCCAGGGATCGTATCTCTGCAGGACTGAAATCTCTGCACTGGCTCCCAGTGGCTGTGAGGATTTAGTTCAAAACCCTCTGCATTGTCCACAAGCCCTTCTGGGGTCTGGGGACTCAATACGTTCAACTCTCTCTTCCTAAATATCTTCCCTCTGGAGCTTTTCGCTCATCTGCCTCCAACTCCCTCAGGGTCAGTCGCTTCTCCAAGCAACGAGTTGGTGTCAGATCTTTCTTTGACTGGGGCCTCCATCTGGAACAGCCTCGCTGAAACTTGAGGAGAACCATCTCCAGTTCCGGAAGCACCTCAGGACCTTCCTCTTTGCTTCTTTCTCTCCTCCTCTTCCCTGCTGAACGGACTGAAACTGCACTTGTCACCTGGCTACCCTCTCTTTTCAGACCCATGTTCTCTCCCCTACCAGCTGCACTCCTGCACTGCCTCCTGGTCAACACCTGCACTTGGGGTCTGTTTCTGTATCCCTGCAGCCCCCACCAGCTCTTGACACTTGATGTCTGCACTTACCCCTGCACTTGTCACAAGCAGGCCACACTTTTTACCTATTGTTTTATTTATTACTGTTGATTCTATGTACTGCCCCTATCCTCCCACACTTTCCCTTACCCCCCTCTGCTGCACTTGTGCAATCTCAATGTCACCTGGCATAGTAAGATCGTTCTCAGTTTTCCCTCTTTCCCCATCCCTTGCCTCGTCACGACTTGAAACACTTGTGTATAGGTGCATTAAAAATGCCATATCATGTGTGTTTCTTTGATGTGCATTACTAATTGGGTTCAGTTTACTTACCTACAGCTCACATTTTACTCCTAAGCCTGACTGCTCTGCCGAGTAGTACAGACTGACACTAAGAGTTGGGGGATCTACAAACCACTGGTATAGCTTACTAAAGTCTTAACTCCAAGTAGGCTTACCTCTACTGGTAGGGGTGTGGGATGTCATGAAAGGGGTCCCAGCCGAGTTGGAAGTGGTCCAGAGAACTACACATGACAACACTAACATTTTAGAAATGGCACAGTACCGGATGCTACCAGATGAACATATGCCTGCATAGTTAACCGCATGCATTTTGCCACAGGTTTTGTTTTGGGAAAGTCTTTGGTGGGTCCGGTGGGAGCATGGGTTCTTTTCCCACCAATACCAAAATGCGTGAAGTGAAACAAGTGCACTAAGAGCACTATATTTGGGCGGTGCAGGGGTTGCCTCCTGTTTTTAACAGGGCACCATTCCTGGCTGCTAAGCTCCACATATTTGGCGCAAACAATCCTCTTCTCATGCACCCACCCTCTGGAACTCTATCCCAGTGTCAGCTCGGAATGCCCCAACAATTCTCCAATTTCACAAGTCCCTCAAAACATGGCTCTGAACAACACCTGACCAAGGCCGAATTCCAATGGACACACAGGCCTCACAGTATTAGGCTACTGTTAAAAGATGCCAGCTACCTACACCCTGTACAGCGCTTTAAACAAGGAAATAAAATATTGTTCGGTGTATGTAAACACAATAATTCACAGATAAAAAGTAATCTGCTCGATAGTCAACAATCTCACCAATGAATATGGACATTTATTGCCTCATATTCCAGTTCACCCATCATCACATATTTGTTTATTGCAGTCCTCTCGTCTAAAATCAAAATGCTTGACCTTTACTAGACTGCTTAGAGCTAAAATGCATTGAGATTGGACACATTTAGCAGAAACAGGTTTTACAGGAGCAATGCATGAAAGAAGACACTGTGGTTCTGGAAAACTCTTGCTTTGTGTGGATGAAGGGACTGCATACAAAGATACCGAAAACCATTCCAGATCCAACACAAGCGATGGGTTCCACTGGCATAAAAGAAAAAAGAAAATCATTGGATCAATTCCAAACCATTAGTAACTGAACAAGACAAGGTGGCCCAATCATTCTGGAACCAGATAATGCTGGAGCAGGGTCCACGAAAAAAGCATATGATATTTAGGGAAGCTAGGCATTCTTCAGTAGAAGAAGCAGGCCATCTTTAGTATCAGAAATACATGGATCTCTGTATGGTGGATCAAATATCCTTCAGAGTATATCAACTGGTCCAATTGATACAAGTAGTCTACAGGATTTTGGTTCATGGTAGACTCCAGCTCCCAGGATGCTGCTTAGATCAAACTACTTACATGGGGTTAACAGTGTCCAGGCTTGCGTGAATGCAGACACCACAACCTACATTACCTGGGGAAAAACAGGTGACCTACGGCAACATAGAGGCACTTTGTATTGGTACTGCTGTTGCATCAACCAGAGCAAAGTGTTCAGCATGACACTGCACAAACAGAGCTGTGCAGAGAAGCTCCTTCTAAATTTATGAATACAAGAAGCCTCTGCTGAATAGAACAAACAAACTGCTGCTCAGTAACCACGTGAAATTGCTCATCTGGGAAACACTAGTTACAGAACGGTGCTCAACCCATTCATTTCCAAGTTGGATTAAAACCCTAAACTTAATGTCATTAGGATTTGTACTGTGACATTACTTCTGCCCTGCAGGAGTAACGGGTGAGCAGTGGCTAAGGCACTCAACTCTGCCCTCACACTGCTACAAGCAAAGAGTGATCTAATCAAAAAGGTAAAACTGGTATAGTTAAGTGCCTATTTCCTGCGCCTTTTGTGGGAACGTGGGTAGAGGGAAGGCTATACCCTCAAGATGCATGTGCATGCAATTCAGTAGCAACCCAAACAGCAATAGAATAAAAGTCCAAAATAAAGGGAATGTCCAATCAAGGTTCTATAAAAGTAGATCTACTTTAATGAAGCACACATCTGCAAACTTAACTAAATAGAAAACACTACAAACCTCCCCCTGTCTCCAAAACTCCCTAGGGGGGAAACACAGCATATGTACATATTAAAAAAAAAGATGTGGTACTCTGGGTCATAAATCAGGTGTGCAAGGCAATTAAAAACCACAATGTAAAAGGATATGTTCTTGGATGCAAAAAGGAGAATAGTGACCTAACCAGTCTCTAGGGCCCAAATCTGGAACAAAGGGGCAGTTCATAGTACCTGCTTGCGGTTCTTGGTAGTTCAACTGCATCAAACCATGCTTCAAGATGTTGTACAAGCGGGCCGAACCAAGTTAGAGGGCTGTAGATAGTTGGAGGCATCAAATACAGGGGCTCAGGAGTTAGATGGCATCGCTTTAGCGATGCAGGTCTGGGGTATTCACCAGGATTGCTTTGAAGTCAAACTAGTTTGAGACGTGGTAACTGAGTGACGCTCCAGCAAATAGAGTCTAGGTCCGTAGTGGTGACCCTGATGGTCCAGTGTGTGTGGTTCGCAAAGGTGGCAGTGTGAGGACAAGCGGTTTCGAGCCGTTCAGTAATGACTGGGAAGGCAGAGGGGGAGTCAGCAAGTCATATCCTAGTGTCTAGGTCCAGCAAGGAGCAGTTGATTGACGTTGGGGTAGGTGACTGGCTCAGCAAGGTACGAGGCTTCAACTAGTTGGTTCAACAAGTGCAAGCAGATTGGGTCGAAGAGTTGAGTGCGGGAGCTCTGTGGTTTCAGGCAGTGTGCAGGTGTCAAGCCAGGTCGAGCAGAAGAACATTGCGGTTTGGAAACAGTGCTTGAAGAGTGCCAATCGCGAGGTCCATCGGGGTCGGTTCAACCATACAGGTGACCAGAAAGATCCTGGCGATGCATAGCACAGATTGGGTCGAAACAGCATTCAAAGGCATTCCCAAGGGTCTGGTCGTCTGTCGATTTAGATTGGCAAAAGATGCTGGCAGTTAGATGGCAGCACCTGCAATGAGGATCTTCTGGTTCAAGCCGGGACAAAGACATGCTCAACTGGCACAGTGCAACAGCAAATTTGTTCATACATGCAATGAAGTGGTTCCAGGTAATCTAGTGCCAAAATCAGCTATGGATAGTCATGTAGGTTCAACGGTGATCTGTCTCGAATAGTTGTTCGATTGGAGAACACAGGCTTCCTGGCGGTCTTGGTCCTCTGGCTGCTGCAAGTCCAAATCCAGAAACTCAAGGAACGGTTTCACTCAATGTTCTCATGCTCCCACAGACAGGGGAGACCGGCCCATAACTGTAGATGTCCTTCAACGTGGTGAGGTCCTGGATACCCTTGTAGTTGGAAGAGAGGCATGTATTGTCCCAGCAGCAGTTCACCACCACTTGTCCCAAGGATGGTTAGGTGACGAAGCACATCTGCCTTGGACTCAGTCTTCACCTAGCTGCCAGACGACTTTGGGAAGCTCAACTTCCCCAACAAGCATCCAATGAATTCCTACTTGGGTGTTTGGTCCAAAGCGAATCCAAGAGCTGGTGGGCAGCCTTCTTTTAAAGGCAAAGGATCACAGGTAGACTAGGGGTCCAAATCCCTGTTCTTGAGTAAGTGGACTTTGCCGTCTGACATCAGCCCCACAGGGCTTTGTGTCTAAGGGAAGGGGAGGGGGCAGGAAAGGAAAGAGAAAAAGATGATGGTGGAACCTTCCTCAAACTATACAGCATCTACATTAAACCCACCACCTCCCTTCTCAAAGAATCAAAAGGCATTTAAATATGGAGCACCCTTTTCTGAGGCTAAGCAGATTGTGAACGGGTGTGCCCTTTGATTCCGGTCCTCAGACCACTTTCCTGTGGAGTGGCTGTTTTCTGGGGAGAGTGTTCACAAAAGGAACAAAGAGGTAATCTGCAAATCTGCAAGGTGATAGTCCTCCCAGCAGTGGCAACAACCCTGCCTGGGAAGAACACACAATCCTTTCACAACTGAGCTGGGCTCACATGTGCAATGTCAGATCAGACTGCTGTGGCTGTAATAATGCAACATCATTAACCATAACTCAGGTATGGCTTATATTTAAAGTTGTATCTGCCACCAGAAAAGTAGACTCATAACTACAACTCTGTTACAGGGGTGCATATCTTAAACAAAGACCTACGCTGCAGAGACCTGGCTGTCAATGAAGCTGTCAAATGGGCACATGTGACCTCTGAACCTGTGCCACTGGTAGAGCACGTGCTACAGATCAGGATACTGATGCAGCAGGGTAGAGGTACACACTGTGCTTTTGGCATTCCAGAGATAAATTACCTGTATCATTAAAGCCAGTACATCAAACCCTTGCCAAATGGCAATTTATCACATGCCCTCTACCTCAGCCAAAAAGAAACAGCCTTGGAGTGAGTGTCATCCTCAAAGCAAGAAAATAACGAGGTGCCATTTGCGCCATCAGGTTTATATTCAGACTGAGGCAGCATGTCCATTTTAACTCTGTAAATAGATGGCCCAATCCCAAAGAGCTGGGCCCTGCTCAACTAGGGCCCAGGTTTTCCCCAGATGCCATTAGCTGCCTTTGAAGGTAGGCAATGGGCTGATCAGCAACTTCTGAGCTCAGCTGCATGGACTCTACACTGAGGTGTACAGGTGCCAGTCTGGCTTTTATTTCCCTGCCCATAGTCTGGGAGTCCTAAAACGAATACCCTGCACAAACCATCCTTCCAGCACTGGACAGGGGTTTGTCAGGCAGTGACCCAATGATTGTTCTGTCGTGTAGCCAGAGTCACCAATGGGAAATTGTTCTGTGGTGTATACACAGTCACAGATGGGAAATCGGGTCTCCAGTCAGTTACGACACATTGGTGGTGTGGGTTGGGGGCGTGGGTTCGGGCGGGGGGTGTTTAAGGATTCCATGAGAAGAGTTACCCTTCCTCTCACAAAACCATCTAACCAACGGTAGTAAAGTTAGGAATGGTCCAGTTTGCCTCTCGTGCGGCATTAAGACTGGCAAGAGGGAACAGTTCCATTTTTAAAACTATATGAGATTGTAAAAACAATCTGAACAGCTGTTAGATCTAGTCAAGGCTTTCTCTCGCACTGTTCCCGGTTTTGGAAGCGGCCACGGCCTGTGCTCTGTGGCCAAAGTTCTCTGTGCCTGGCAAAAGTCAGCCTGACCTGGGATGCCCGTTGAGGTTAACTCAGTCAGTTCTGGCTGGATATTCAGGTCTAAATCTTCCCCATCCAACATTTGCAGTTCTTTTTCTAAGCCACTAAGCAGCTCTGAGATCACATGTCTGACCGCTGTGACACTAGCAGCTGTGCTAACTCCATCGTCACCTCAGTGGCAGCTGAGTCCCCTCTCAGAAGAGTAGGCAACTCAGGGGACTTCCGGTCTGGATTGGAAGGTACCCGTCAGACTGGTCTCTTGCATTGCCAAATTGAAGAATCCGTTTTTTTGTTTTTGCAATAGGCCAGGGCTTTTCCTTGTGGCTGTTCCCACAGTGGAGTGGTTCTGGTCCTCCACCCTGTACCTGCTCCAGGGTCTCCCTCAACAGACCGGTTACAGTGGTCACTCAGTCCTGGAATACCCTTCGAGCTAGAAATCCTATCCACTACCTCAGGCTCCTTTTCTATGCCAGTAGGCAACCTTGAGATCACTGAACCTGGTCCCAACACAATGTCACCTCAGTGGCCACTGGTACCTCTCTCACAAGAGTAGGTGCCTCATGGAACTTCAGGCTTGGACAACACTACCTACCAATTCCAAGGGACAAGTAACTCAGACCGTCAAACACCCTTATCTGCAGGTTTTGCCTTGGGGTGTACTGCTCTACCATCACCACTTGCCTGACCGCTGTGACACCAACAGCTGTGCCACGAAAAGTGGGAGACTTTTCACAGTTTCTAGACAGTCCAGAAACATTCACGTCTTGGTCGGAAAACGGGGGCCCTCAAAAGATCCAAAACCATCCTTAACCATTCCCTGGCCTAGTGGGACTTCATCGGTTAAGATGCCCACACTAATTGTGGACTCCTCAAGGGAACCAACGGGGATCACAATGGCTTGCTTGGGCTTCCCTTGCAGACAGGATCACCATTCCAGTGCGTTAAATCAACACAACGAAAACAACCCTTGGTTATTGAGTGTGTGTGTGTGTGTGTGTGTGTGTGTGTGCCTCCGTGCTAGAGGTGCCCCCACTCTGCTCTCCAGTGAGTGTTTACCTAACAGGTCTGGGATCTCCCTTTAGGATTTTTTTAGGTACCTTTATTGGAGGGTCAGAAGCAGTCCTTTGCCTGTGTGCATTTTCCATGACAGTTGCAAGTGAATTGGGTGCATGCGCCTTAGCTTTTTTGTGGCTCTAGTGTTCACGTACTTGCTTGCAGCCTTCTCCGGCTCCACAGGCTTGGTGTCACTCACGTCCCCTAAACACTGGTCTAACTCATACCTTTCAAGGATATTCTCACGTGTACAAAATAGATATGCCCCAAAAAACAACTTTGCTACCCGCGGCCCATCCACACAAGTCTCCAAAGACTGATGTACAAACGCCTCAAAAGGTTTTTGGAATTGGTTAGTTGCACACTTATTATTTTGGCCAACTAAGCTGTAGGCACAGTGTTTCAAATCTAACCGCTGCCAACAATGAAAAAATACTTCTGTCATACAGGAGTAAAAGTGGCTAAAAAGCCTTTTCCACCCTCAAACTGCTACAAACCAACAGTGAGCTCAATCAAAGGTAAAATGGACATAGTTAAGGAATAGACCTCCTTTGCCTTTTGTGGCAACGAGGGAAGGCTATACACTCAAGGAGTGAATGCGATTTAGTAGGAACCCAAAACAGCAATTTTACATCACTGCTCCCTTCTCAACAGAAAATGCCTTTAGATATGCAGCACCCTGGTATGAGGCCAAGCCTTTTTTGAATGGTGTGTCCTTTGCTCCTGTTCCCAGGCCAGCTTGCTGTGGAGTGGCTAGCTTCTGGGGAGGGTGGTGCCGGCCCTCACAAAAGAAAGAGGTCATCTTTATATCCATATCTCTTAACTGTGCCATTTGTAACTTTAGGATTGCGTTGGTTCTTGGATTGTAGAAGTGTAAGCGCCAAGTAGGCACTTCAGCCTCAGCTCTTCCTTTTACTCCTACAGGGTAGAAGTCAGTTTGGCACAATGGCAAATGCCTAACCCATGCCTACACAAAAGCCAAAACTGTTATCTTGCTACTAGTAAAAACAAGCATTGGTGAAGCTGAGTGCCATGAGCTAGCGTTGTGTTCCCGCCTGTTGAGTCTGTGTGGTAGACTAGCTGAAGTGTTTTAGATCAGTTGAAGATTGGGGCAGTCTGGCATACCAAGGGAAATGGCAATTGCACAGTTATTCTTGAAGGAATCAGGGAGATAAAGGCTACCACTCTCTACAAAGGAGATGCAGAGCATAGTCCAAATAGAGTAGCTGTCTGGGCTACAGGCCAGGGGCACTGCCCAACAAGCAGGAAGGGTAGGGCAGAGAGCAAGGACACATAGTATGGGATAAGCCATGCCAATAACATTGCATCAGAACCCAAAGGGCAGCAAAAGACACATTATGCCTTCAGTGCCTGTGCCCAGAGAGACAGAAAAGCCACGCTGGGAGTGGCACACATGCGTGCAAACAAGAGCACAGTGCTTGTGCGCGAGTCTTCTGCCTGAGAAGACTTCAACAATCAGCTCTGGCCACACATGCCTTGCGAGGGGTCGTGCCCCACCTGATCAAGAACCCGGCCCCTCGCTTACAGATAAGTGCTGCAAGCGTTCAGACAAGTCACAGGGAGCAAGGGGCCCAGCCCCCAGATAGCTTTGTTGGAAGCAGGGCCCAGTTAAGTGGTGCCAGCTAGAAGCTGCATGCCATGTAACAGACAACAGCACGAACCAGCGCATTTTAGCCACACGCACTACACAAACCGCATTGGAGAAAACAGCTCGTTTTCCACAGGCAACCCAGAACAAATTCCTACCCTTTCTTACTAACAATGAGTCCCTCATGCCCAACACGTTTCAGAGCCACATGCAGCTTACTCAATCCTGCATGTGAAACGCACGTTTTTTGCCAGTAGACAGAAAAGAACCTTCACAGAATGCCAAGCTTGTGTACACGCCAAGTTTATAGCCACATGTGGCAGTGTTTGACATGTGTACTAATCGCAGCACATTTTTGCAGCATTTGAACTGCTCCTGTGACATGCTTTGGTTCCACGAGATCACTGGAGACAACATGGGGACACTCTGGGCGACCACTACTTTAAGCTAAGTGCATTACTATGTCATGTGTTTGCACCCTGTAGAATTATTGTGTGATGTTATGGTGCAACAATTTTGCTTGTGGAAACGTACTAATGCTGTATACACACAAAGCGTGCACCATGGTCACGCCTTACCCCAACTCACCCTTCCTGGCCATAACCTTCCTTTACTCGTTTACCATTTGTCCTATTTCACCTACCCATCCAACCAACGTTTCCCAAACCCTACTTCCCTGCTGGGGTGCAGAGCCCTGTAAACACTGGCTTGCAGGTCCCAAAATAGCAGTGGGGGTGGTTAGTTCACTCCTGCGCCTTGGAGCTTTGGACCCTGTCAGTAGCGTTGGTAGAAGCACTTTGGCTATTACACTGACTCGATTCAGGGTCCAAACCCAGCAAACAAAAGACATGTTGCGTAAGGCAGCCTATGAAGGCTTCCCCCACAAGGTAATTCTTTTTCCTCCCAGCACTGTGGGCACACTCGCCCCAACCACTTTCCTCTACTGGCCCTTGCCGCCTCTTCAGGCTTCCCTCTATGCCACTTTGTCAAAAACCAGACATATGCTGCATCGCAAAATGTGACAGCCTTTTGAACATCAGTTATTTCAAGGAAGAGTTCTACATCAACCAGTTGAATTGGGGTTCAAGCGCGAGTCAATTGCCAATTCATAGCCTACATTCTTGATCCTTGATATTCAGGCAGAGCTGAAAGGCATCCTGCTTAGTGGGGTCCTCCAGGGGGAGCCAGTGATCACTAAAGCAGATGCTACAGAAACATTGATCCTTGGCAGGCCCTGCATGAGGTGCACTTAATTAACTTTGGCTTGGAGGCCATGGCATTGAAATCCACCTCCAACCGGACTTGCAAACATTACATTTCAGTGTACGAGTTTGCACACAGCTCTTTCAGGTGAGAGGGCTTAAGGATGCTCATACCCTCGTAGTACGCAGGATGCTTTTTCTTCTGTAGCGGCCTTACCAGTTGAATATTGCTCAGATGTGCCATCATAAAGTTATGTATGCCACTGGTTTGCCCTAGTTCACCATCCAACAACTTGGAAGCCTTCAACACAACAATCGATATCCGGTACCACGCACACCACAGGATATACCCTAGATGCAATATTCAGCTCTTCCAATAAGTTTCCTTCCCACCACCAACCTGACCCCTAATCTGGATGGACCACACAGCCGTCTTGCCATCTACTGCAATCCCTCCTCCCCGCTTGATGAACTATTGACCTTCCACCTGCTTCCCACTGTGGAACAAGGTCATAGTAACTCCAGACTCATCCGACTCCCTACTAGCCTCCCTTTCCAATCTCCCTCTCCAGGGAGGTCTGTCCTCCATGAGCCACTAGCTTTACGGCGCGCCAATGTCCTTGGACCACTTGCAACAACCACATCCTCCTCACACAGACAAGCCCCCCGCCCCAAGATGGTCCACGCCTTCCCTCAAATCCTACAAAACAATTAACACCACCATGGAATGCAGATGGCGGGGCAACCCATCACCCCAGAACAGAGTTGCTTATGTCAGTCAGATCGAAGTCTACAATGCAGAAATCCGGAAGACAAAAGAAATTCCTTCTACTGGAATAGAATCTCCAACACCGGTAACACTAGCAGGGAACTCCACAAGATCTCAGAATTGAAGGCCCCTCTCTGCACCCTCCCCCCTCCTTCCAAGCACTCTGATGCCCACACTGACACCACTCAACACCACCCCAGCCCCCTGGAGCATTCTTCTTCATGCAATCCGAATTCCTAAAGCTACTTGCTAGCAGCTGCCCGTCCGGAACCCAAGGAGACCCATGCCCACCCACCCTCCTTGAAGACATTCTTTCCTCAACCTGTGCATGCGGCATTGCGAGATCTAGCATTAACACTTCGTTACCTCAAGCATATTCCCAGCAGCATTCAAGACACGGGATGTACCACAGATGCAGATCTGACACTCACACCAACTAAATCTTGCTAGATACACCTCTGCATTCTCAGACACCTCTTCCCTTACCTTACGTCTCCTACCCTCACAGAGTCACAGCAATCATGTGATGTTGATTTATACCGCACACTGCTACCACGCAAGGGCAGTCCCCAGATGCTCATGTTCCTCGGCAAGGAGGACTGCATCGATATGGGTAAGGTCCAGTGTCCAGGTTTGTGGTTGTAAGCTTGTGTTTCTTGGGTTGGGTGCGTACTAGTGTATATGTTGGCCCGCCCACTGGGTGTGCATAGTGTTTGGTGGTGGGTTGGAGTAAGAGGGAGCACAGTGGTTAGTACATTGGCTAAGTTCTTCTATGTGCCTTATCTACACAATTCTATATAGTGATATGCATTGATAATTTCACAGTCTAGTGTGATGAGTGGCTTATCTTCAACAAATCTAAGTGAGATGCGTGGGTGGTCCTTGATATTGCTAAATGCAGCATGGCTACATGTTAAAAGTTAAAGGATATTTATCCTGCACACTCACCACTGGAGCAGTCCTCTGGCACGCTGGTGGATCTGAAAAGCAAGAGGGTAGGGCAATGTAGTAGGACTGAGCAGGAGAAAGAGACAGAGCTGTGATGTGCTGTTGGCAGCTTCAGTTCAGTTTACAACATTCGCTGAGCTTAGGTGTGTTTTTCAGTCGGTAGCCTTCATGTGCCGCTGTGTGTGGTTTGCTCTTTTGTTGCAGTGTAGTGATGTGCGTGCGGTTTGTTGTGCTTAGTTCAGAGTTTGAGGGGTGTATGCAGAGGGGTGAGTTTTCTTATTAACATATTAGCAGGGTTGGTTAGTAGCATCACAATCTAGATGCGATGCATGCTGATGTCCACAGTTCCGTTTAAATGTGCATGCTAATCTTCACAATTCTGTCTGGATGCAACGCAAGCCAATATTCACAATTCCGTCTACACGTCTCCCGTTTCCCGTTTCCTTGTGCTGCACTTGTCCATTCTCCCACACCCACCATTTCTCCCCGCCCCCCTGCACAATCTGAATGTCACTATGCCTAGTAAGACCGTTGTTTGTTTGTCTGCCCACTGTTTCCCCTCCCTTGCCTTGTTGTGCCTTGAAACACTTGTGTGTATGGACACGCTCTAATTGCAATATTATGTGGCAGAAGCCAAAATTCACAATTCTGTCTAGATGTGGCACAGGCTAATCCTCACAGTTCTGTCTCTATGTGACGCAAGCTAATATTCACAATTCTACCCCAGACATACCAGGCCCAAATGTAGACTGTGGCTAACTAACACAAATTGGCTTGATGCCAGGTATGGTAACCTTACACAATGGGGGTAGATTTGGAAGACATGGGAGAAAACGCCTAAATCGGGATATTAGAGTAGAATGCAGTAGCAGCTTGATTTGGGGCGCCAAAATGGGGATACTACAGGAGACAGTATGGCATAAGGTAGAAACCTTGGTTTGAGATAATAGTGGGCGAGAATCTAGAATCTATATCTACCATATGCTGCCCCTGAACTCTATTTTGGTGTCATTTCATATCCCTGAAGCCATTTAAGTGCATCCCATTTCCTACCCCCAAGAATTCCATCTACAAACTACAGTAGCACCTTGATTTGGGACACCTGGAAAGCAGACAAACGCCTCCAAGGGAATACAACAGTAGAAAGCGTAGTAGCACCTAGATCTGTGACCTCTGGATAGTGGGAGAGACGCTTAACAGTAAAGTGCAGTGGCACTTGGATGTGGGAGATCTTGAGAGATCGTCAAATGCCTAGGTAGGGGTGTAGCAATGCAGGTGGTGACTAGATTTGGGATGCCAGGTAGAGGGGGTAGATGCCTATGCTGCAAGTATAACAGTAAACGATTTGCTGAGATGTCGCTGCTTGATACAATATGACATGCATTACCTACCAAAAAAGCATTTCTGATGATTGTGTCTGCTTAGATTCACATGCTGTGCATATAGTCCGACATCCATTGGTAACTGCAGAGTATTGCACCTGGTCTTTCGAGAATCGAAAGGTGATGTCGACATGGGCGTGCCTGTAACACTATCCCTAGTGACGTGTAGTGTACCCAAAATCCCTCACACGTCGAGGTCCCTCTGATTGTATTTTTTTTGCCGTGAGGGAGACTATGACCAACGTGAGTGAGCACAGAAAAGAGAAGGTAGTAAGACATCTATGTTCCTTCCATCCAAGCAGGAGGAAGGGTGGGTGCATGTGAATCTAAGCAGATATAATCAGAAATGCTTTTACGTTAAGTAATGCATGACTTCTGATGCTTGTTAATCTGCTTAGAATCACATGCTGTGCATAGACTAGCGAGCAGTACCCAGTGTTGGAGGTGCGTTGTGAGAAGGAACAGTAGTGAAAAGATGTCACTACAGTTTGGACAGCCCTGGAGAGCGAGTGCCCCCATTTGTTCAGATAGTACATGGCCGTGGTGCTGTCTGTGAGGATCAGGACCGTCTTCCCCTGCAGTTGTGTCTGAAAAGCTTTAAGTGCTTTGAATACTGCTAATAGTTCGAACAGGTTTATGTGGTTGGATGCTACGTCTGATGACTAAACTCTGTGCGCTGCCTGTTGAAGCAGGTGAGCTCCCCACCCTGTGAGAGATGAGTCTGTACTGAGAGTGGCCTCCACTGCGGGGGTGGTGAAGGATTTCCCCTTCAAGAGGTTCTCCCTCAACCACCACCGTAGCGAGAGCACGAGGGCTGGCGAGACGACCACTAGATCATCCCATTGTCCACTGGCTGGTGAGCCACTCCTGCATTGGACTCAAGCGCTCGTGAGAAACCAAATGAATGCATCACACCATCATTTCTGACAGTCGCATAGCCTTGCGTACCATCACCTTTAGACTGGCTACATATTGAGGGATCTGAAACAGCATGTTTTGGACCCTCATTGGAGGGGAAGACGAGGCCATCCTTTGTTCGAATTAGAGTCCCTGGGAACTGCTTGACTTGACTGGGGTCTAAGCTGGACGACTTCTTGTTGATGGAGAATCCCAGGCCGAATAAGCGGCCCATTGTCTTTTGGGTATTTGACAGGCATGTTTCGTAGGAATCCCTTGTTATGAGCCAGTTGTCGAGGTAAGGATAAACCGGGATGGATAACCTGCGCAGGTGTGCTGCTGCCACTGCCAGTATCTTTGTAAACACCCTTGGTGCTGAGGCTATGCCGAAGGGTAGTACCTTGAACTGATAGTGCTTGTTCTGTATCATGAATCTCAGGTATTTTCTGTACGCCGGCAAAATTGAAATATGAAAGTATGCACCCTTCATGTGCAATGTTGTGAGCAGGGGAATTACTTCCTGCAGTGACCACGCAAAACTTTTGGGGCTTGACAAATTTGTTTGCTTGGTGCAAATTTAGTAAAGGGTGCATGGTGAGATCCTTTTTGGGTACAAGAAAGTACACTGATTTAATACCCTTGTTTACCTGTAGAAGAGACACTACTTCTATTGGGCCCTTCTCCTGCAGGGTCTCGACTTCTTGTAGCAGGATGTGCAGCTGTTCTGGCTTCAGGCGTCTTGCTCGCGGGAGTCTGAATTTGCAGGAGGGGGGGGGGGGGACTGGCTGAATTCTATACATACTCATGGGCAACGGTCTTGAGTACCCACTGGTCTGTAGTTATCCCCTCCCATGCTTGAAGAAATTACGTTAGCCAGCCCCCGACCGGGGAGGCCTGGGAGGGGACCCGGATCTGTGGGTCATTTTTCACCAACAGCGCTTTGAGGTCATAACAATGGGAAAAACTGTTATAAAAATTCCATTGTTACATTACTTGAAATGGTTTGGGAGTTAGCCATTTAAAGAACATGGGAGACTTGTTTCAGGTGCAACGCAAGGCCATCATTTACATTTTGTCTGGATTGAGTATTGGTCGTTTACAGCCCTCCATTTGCTTATTGGCATGATGCAGTCAAATGGGTGTCATTTTGTAGATTTGTGGGTCATATAGTTCTAAGAAGCTAGACCATTAAGAGGTTACCTTGATCAAAGGGGGTCATAAATGTTGAAAGGAACGGCCAGATGCTTGCAGCTGAGGAAACAGGTAATGAATGGGTCTGAACTGAAAGGTACAAGATAGGCAATTTCTGTCAGGCCGATTGGAAACAATCTCATCTAATGTAGAGTTATGGTGTCCGGTTTCTTCAAGCCCAATTAGTGTGCTATCGTTAACTGTGTCAAAGGTCGCTGAGCTGTTGAGGACGAGTGCCAAGGAAATGTCACTGCTGAGATTGTTCCAAATGGAAAGTAGCGATTTCAGTGACACGCCTTTGCCTAAAACAGACCCATGAGCGATCACGTTATTAGATTTCACATGTTCCAAGATTTGTATATACACAAAGCTCTCTACTAGAGTATTGACTGAGTGTGGTATTTTTGGACCAGGACGAAAGATTGTCTTCTTAGTCTCTGCCCCCCCTACCCCCATTGGTGTTTCAATGGTCTTGTAAGCGTTTGGTACAATTCCTGTTCAAGGAAGCAGTAATTTGCAAAATTAAACAGCTAGCGTTTCCTTGGCAGGGCCCCCTTGTAAACTTTCGGGCAGCTAAGCTTCACCAATAATTTGAAATCCGGTTCAGACTGAATTATCACTACCAGGGGTTTGCTGCTTCGAAGTCCATTCCTTACTACAGCATTGGTGGATTGATGTACGTTTGATTACCCCGCTTCTGAAATGGTTGGCGATGTTTTTGGTTAGGTGAAGGTACTTTGCTGCATAATGAGGGGTTTGCCATCACAATGATTTGTAAAGTTATGTCACTGGATGAGGTGCATTGCCTCATTCAGAGTACGTTTCTATAATTGGTGGTATATTTCCCCCAAAGGATACTACAAGAAATGGATGTTTCACTTTAAGAATGAACGTGTAACTCAACAGGCTGGGTTTTTAAATGATATACTGTGTACGTTGTGTTTATTATGCTTTCATGGAGCGCAATACGTATAAAGCTAAATGAAATGTTTAACATTTCGTAGCTTTAAGCATTTCTGCTTTGTAATGGCAGGTCTAGCTTTGTATTGTATGAATATTTATAGAGTGTAACAAAGTCCAGAAGGGGCATCAAGGCGCTAGGTTGGGAGAAAGAAGAGGGGGCCATCGGAACTAAAACAGATTAAAGCCTTTCGAAAAGGAAGATATTCAGAAAAGGTATGAAGATCAGGTTACATTTATTTATTGGTCGGTTTCTTATGCGCCACAGGCATCAGGGCGCAGAGGGGACGGGTCAAGAAGAAAGGCAAGCTACACAAAAGATAGTTTGCCAAAAGAGTGACTCAACATCTGCCCAGGCTATACAGATAAAGTAAACATAAGAACTTAAGACGCCACTGTCGAATCCGAATACGAAACACCACATTACGTAACCACCCAACCACACAGAAGTGGAAACACCAATCGTCACACAATCTCACGAGTGTGAAATCACTAGCGGTAGCGAGTGCCCCAGTGCTGCCACGAACTCTCAGGCAGAGCATCACAGATCTGAAGCACCAAAGGACAATTCATCAGCGTATCAAGCAGACACACGCAGAGTCCTAACAAACAGTTTTCCAACACAACTACTCTTCTAAACCAGCAGGACTCCCCCCCCCCCCCTGTCAAGTGAGCACCTGTGTTGTTGACTGCGATCACCGAAGATAGGAAATCGGATAAATCACAAAGAAAACAACTTCAAACCCTGTTCCACCACCAACACCCCCGGTCTACAACAGCAATCAGAACCCTCAGTGTCAAGGATGGAGCAAGAGGAGGATGCCACACAGATTCTTACCTCCGACATCCTGGAAATCTTGCTGGAACTTAGTTGGCATTGGAAATCCGAACTCAAACTGGACACTGTACCTCGAAGTTTGACCATTTGCAATATCGGATGGATAAACATGGGGACAGATTAGACAGTCGAACAGAGGGTGTCAGATCTGGAAGATGGAAACACTATGCTAATGACCAGAGTATCGGCACTAGAAACACTAATGAAGACAGTGGTAGCCAAAAATGAAGACCTGGTAGGGCGAAAGCACTGCAATAATATGCACCTCGTCGGGGTGAGGGAGAAACAAACCCCACAGAAGATGGAGGAATTTGTCAAAGATATGTGGAGAGAACAGTTTGGTGAAATCTCAATATCCCGCCTTTTCGTAGTCGAAAGAGCAGAGTACAAGCCGACCGCCCAATCCCAGGAGCAGCCCCACAGCCCATTATTGCGCGACGGCTTAACTACAGAGACTGTTTTACAATCCAGCAGCTTGCCAGAGAAAAGGGAGAGCTTTATTACGAAGGGGACAAGATCCAAGTATATCCAGACTTTTCACAAGCAGTCCAGTCATCACGCAGATCCTTCACAGGAGTTAAACACACGAGCTACAACCAAATCCAGTACTCTATGCTCTTCCCAGCAAAAGGTTCAACATGGCGGGAGGTCAGTTTTTCAATTCACCCAAAGCTGCAGGCGTTTACCTAGACGAAATTGGTTGTCAATACTCCCCCCCCCCCCCCCACAATCCGAGACTGGCGAGAGACAAGCGTGTTAGAAGGGACCCGACCTGAACACCCATGGTATGTGATGATTAGAATGACAGCCCGAACACCCTATACCATGAAATAGATAAAGTCTTACTTGCACAGGGAGAGAATGATTCGCCCTAAAACTTTTCACTGCCACATTGATCCATTTAAATAATAACTAAGCATAGCCAAACACAATGTTGAGGGGAGCCTGCAGAATTGGCTGGGCACTAGCGCCCCAAGCTCAGCAATGTTTCAAAGTTATTGGTTTGGGGGGTGGGGACATCCGACGGGCAGATTGGGGGTTGCCCGTGTGGGGAGGATGGGAAACTGTATTGCAAGTTAACACAAGTACAGCACATCAAGTTAGGGAAGGGTGCCGAAGGAGAGAATGCGCAAAGCGTGGGTCTACCCCATGTCGACCAACTCCAACTATAGATTCAGGTAAACAGAATAATTTCTTTATGTACTTATGAAGCACCGAAAGCCCACAGGCATCGGGGTTCATCACATAAAACTGGATTACTACAAGACGACACAAAACCTATACTGATATCTGTGTTCTCTATTAGGGATCCCAATTTACAAAGATGTGCTCTGAGGCTCTTTCTAAAGGCCATGTGATTAGTCTCAAGTCTGAGAGCAAGGGGAAGATTGTTCCATTCCCTTGCAGCCCGGGCAGGGAAGGCTTTCCCCAGTCGCTCGGTTATATGGTAACATTTTGATCCTGCCCAATGCCTCTGATCTCAGGGCGCGATTTTGGTGGTATCGCATGATCTTTTTCTTTAGGTATTTTGGTGCCACACCAGAGACACTTGTACCAGCGTTAGGATTCACTTCAAATCCCATCTTCAATCATAAACCAGTGCAAGGCTATCCTGTCCTTTAAGATATGTTCCCGCTGACTTATTTCGATGGCATTGTTCTCTATATACTGGCATTCTTTCCAGGCAGTTCTTACTAGCCCCAAGTATAAGAGCGTTGCCATAAACCAAGCAGGACAGAAAGATGGCTCTCGCTATGGTTGCAGTGTTCTTCTCTCAAGAATGGCCAGATCGCTCTTAGTAGGCGAAGATGATAGGCATTGCTTTTATGCAGATAATGCACCTGGGCATCAGAACCCAGAAACGCTTCCATTACGAGCCCAAGCATTTTTACCTGCCCCCAACACATTTATGTGTGTCTCTGATATCAAAGGACTCCTATTCGTGCCCTGATTTAGCTCGTACTTGAGTGCCAAAAATCAACTCAAGTCTTCTTACTGTTGAGGCACATCCAGTTGCTCATCATCCAATTCTCTATGTTGTACAACACCAAGCTTTTAGTGTGGTCCTTAATGTAGTCACCGTCCAGCTCAACCACTAACTGGGTATCATTGACGTAGTTTGTTTAAAAAAAAAACGCTCCAGCTCCTTCCAGTACCTCACAGATCTCATAAGGATTAAAAAAAGAGTGGCGATAAACTCGCCCTCCTGCGGTACTCCATGCTTTAGGAGGACTGCCATGAAGAAGTTCCCTCTCGCCCCCCACTGAATTTTCGCTTCCCCGACAGCCAGGAAGAATGCCAACCATGCAGCTGCTTCCTTCGAACAATTTGCTACTTTTTCCAGGACCAGTTGGTCTACCAAATCAAATGCTGCACTCAGGTCTAATAGGATAAGCAGCCCCGTTTTACCTTTATCCACAACACCTAGCATGAGAGTCTGCAGATCTAACATTCTGTGCTATGTGCAGTGGCAAAGCCGGATTGTTGGTCATGTAGAAGACGATTCCCTCCACATGCTTCTGTAATTGCCTCGTCGCTATTTTGTCCAGGACTTTCAACAGGAAATTGCAGTTGTAATAGGTCGCAAATTCCCAAGTGTTTTGGGTCTAACCCAGGCTTTTTTATGAGAGGTGTGATGGCGACTGCTTTAATGCTTTTAGGCAGAGCCTTCTCTGAAAGGGGAGTTTGCTATTCTAGTTAATACTGGTACAAAGATTTCCTTGTTCTCAAGTATTATTCTGCAGGGAATTCAGTTCTCCGCATAGGCGATTGGCTTTATAGTAGCTAATGTACTCATCTCTTCCTCGGAGATGGGAAGAAAGGAACAAGTTACTTACCTGTAACTGTTCTTCAGCATGGGGTCTGGCATGAATTCACATGCTCATGAATATTCCCCGTCAGGCTGGGAATCCTCGGGATAGAGAGAAAAAAAAAATCAGTATCAGTTTCGTTTCTGATCTGTCTTTCTTAGTAGTAACCAATCACTGGTCTCTGGGTCATACTGCCCCCAGCCAATGACTGCCCTCTCCCTAAGCCCCGCTTCTGGCAGCCATCCTCAGATTTTCACCGCACGTTCAAGTGTTGGGAGTCCTCCTGCTGTAGCTCTCTAGCTTTTGCTGCGTTTGTAATTTTTCAGGAGGTTTCTCATTTTTCAGTTAAATAGAGCCTCAAGCTCCACCGTTTCTACATCCGATCAACGGGGATACGTTTCAGAATTTTCTATGCCCCTCAAGGGTGAAGATCTCGTTGAGTTACGCTTTTGGAGAATTCCAGAAGTTCCGAGGCCTACCCCGGACATGAACCAGGAGAAAGGAAGCTCGACGCCCGGGAAGCTGTTCAGGACCTGCCCTGGATGCCAGCTTCAGAATGTTTTCAAGGTTTCAAGGAGGACGAGCATTCGTTATGCCTCTGCTGTCTCCATGAGGACAAGAAGCACACGGAGAAGGACAGTGCGTTTTGTGGGAACATGTCAGAGCAGACCCTGAAGGATCGCCACCTCCGTCTCGCCAACTGGCTGGAAGGGAAGTGCCCGTCAGGTGAGAAGAAAAAAAAAGTCCGAGCGGTCTTCTAAGTCCCGGCGATGGGGGCCCAATAAAAGGCCAAGCACCGCGAGTCCGCGGACACCGGGAGCACCGAACGGTCGGGCTCTTTGGCTGCCAGGTAGGGCGCATCCTCCCCGGCACCATCAACCACGAGCCAACGCTCAGGCAGTCCGAGAACCCGGCGAAGCTTCTGGAGAGGCCCCTCCCCCCAAGGTGAAGGCCCCAGGTGTCACGAAAGTGACGATGGCCTCAATTCCTCCTGCTAGGACCTCGATTGAGGATGTCGCAGCGGCCCTGGCTCAGCCTGTGGAGGCGACCTCAGGACCCAGAGTCACCGCGGAGGGGGGGGGGGGGCTGGGCTTTGGGGAGTCTTTCAGGCCCATTGAGAAGACCCCCACAAAGTCCTCGTTGGAAAAGTTGGGGGAGGGGCAGGTGGCCATCGTGGATACGGACACAACCTCTGAAGAAGAGCTCATCGAAGTCATGGAAGAGGCCCAGCCCATCAGGAGGGATCCCGACGAGAGCGACGGTGTCGCCAACGAGGTTCCTCAAGAGCATATTGGAAAGGCCGATTCGGCAGAGAAGTTGCTCAGCAGTAGCCGGTTCGGCGCACCCAGTTTGGCGTGGCCAGTTCAGCGTGGGGACTTGATGCCAGTATGTTTTGGCATAAAAAAACATTTTATGACAGCATCACGCCAAAACAGACTTATGTAACTCTGGGGAAAAAGGGCTTGGCGTGAATTACTCAGCAGACAGATCCTGGCACAGGATTACGGGGATTTGTGCGAGGTACTCAGAAAACCAGCCCACACCCACAATTATTTTCAAATGCACTACGTTAACGGGCACAGTACCTCTCTACATGCTGTATTTCAAAAGAATTATGAAGGTGCGCTGCTATTGCACTCTCAGCTGGTGGATGGGGTTCCACAATTGAACATCGTGCAGCTCAGGATGTCCACGGCCGGATGTATACAAGTGTTGCATATGCACGTTCTGTGGATCAAATGTGCCTAGAATCCCAGCAGTCTCGGATCTATTGGCCGTCCTAATTTTTCCTGTGGCTGAGCCCACTGTTTCCTTGTCCCAGTTTCAGCAGGACTCACGTGTATGCTTGCAGAATGCACTGTGCACCTCACATGCTGACCACACACACACTCTGGCTTGTGCAATGTGACGACTGCTTCAGCAGCACCCAGTGTGCCAGTTGTCATAGTTCATTTTTCTAAGGGTGCCGCATTCTGAATCTCCAGAGCCGCCCGCTCCCACGGCAAAATCCTTGTGACTTATGTGCTAAAGTAAATGTTCAAAGAGTTGCGTGTATCTTTGCCAACTGCACTGCATCCACACCCCGGGCAAACGTTGGCGTTGTGCAGAACCACATCCCGTTTACTAAAGCACTGCATGGATTTTTCCAGAGACTATTCTATGCAAACGAGCCAAGTATTGCAGACCCAGCTAATAAAAGTGACAGTTTGACATTGACAACATTAATAGTGTGCGTTTGAAGACAGCGCTTCTAAACAGCTACCCAATGAGCAATTAAAAGGCCCCTCTACAATTCTTTACAATTGCAACACGTTAACAGGCAAAGTACCCGTCAAAGTGCTGCATTTGAAAAGAATTGCACTTTTGAATTTGGTGTGAGGGAGTTTAGACGTGGCTGCAATATTAGCCACATCCAAAATCGGCGGCTCCAGAAAGGCTTCTGCGCCAAAATGACACCGAACTGGCCGCCGCACCAAAAAGGGGTGTACCAGTTAAGACAATGGAGACACTTTGCGAGAAAATATCGAGCTGGAAACACCTACCAAATACAAGCAGTACAAACCCCACATCCCGACACCCACTTAGGAAGTCAGTCAATAATACCACCTCACCGGTCCCTTTGACTGGAATTGACATTCCAAACCTTAAAAAGGTGCCTTAATAAACTCCAGATCCTTAGTAGCTCATGATACAGGCAGAAAACGGACTCTCGCCATCACTGAATCATGGCTTCATGCAGCAGCAGGCCCTGCCCTTATGCTTGCAGTACCAGATGACTATACCATTCTTAGAGTAGATCGAACCGAGACCCGCAGAGGAGGCATAGCCAAATCTAACCTAGCGCTGAGACTAGTCGCCTCTCCTGATACTACATCTTGTGAATCCTTCACTGTCAAACTTCTCATCTCTGGCTCCCAAACGCTCACCAATCATCTGATTTACAGACCACCAGGCCCCATCGGTGCATTCGAGGACAACTCCACTATCCTATCCGACAACTTATAAATACCTCAAAGGTACTCTTCTTCTGTGATCTTAACCTAGGCTTCAACAACCCCAAAGACCAGCAAGCAGCTACAATAGCCAACGTCCTCACTGAAATTGGCTTCACACAAAAAGTGACACTATCGACCCATGACAAAGGTAGAACACTCGATTGGGTGGCAGACCACAATTGCAACACATCTATTACTGCCATAACCCTGCAGCTATGGATCGACCACCAACTGGTAGCATTTACAATAGATGCTAAAAACCTCTCAACCAAAAATAACCCAATCGCTCCCCCCACCCTAACGAGGAACAAAAAAACAAAAAACATAACTGCAGACAAACTTCTACCCCCAATACCATCGACCCTTAACTCACTTCCTGATACTACCGCCCTAGTCAATGAAAAATAAAACCATGACCGAAGCCCTAGACAGCACTGCCCCTTTAAAACTGAGAAAAAGCAAACCCAGAGCACATCTGAACTCTTGGTTCACCCAACACCTTAAAACTGAGGAAAGAAAAAAGAAAGTGAAGCTACCTCGAAGCAGATACCCTCTGATGCAAATAGAATAGAGCCAACCTTATTAATATCTCAACCAAGCAGGAAACCTACAACAATAGGATCTTGCAAGCCAACTCTTTCGTAGTAGTAACCAATCACTGATCTCTGCGTCATACTGACCACAGCCAATGACTGCCCTCTACCTAAGCCCCGCCTCTGGCAGCCATCTTCAGATTTGGTAGCACGTGAAGTGGCAGTATGACCAAGTGAAGAGCCGCAGAGGGGTAGGCGGGAGGGTTCGTATGTGAATCCATGCCAGACCCATGCTGGAGAACAACATTTGCAGGTAAGTAACTTGTTCCTTCGCCAGCATGGGGTCTGGCATGGATTCACATGCTCATGAATAAAGAATACATAGCAGTACACACATGCACAACCACGGGAGGTGGCAAAGGCTCAACATTAAGCATTACATCAAACTGAACATTAAGCAATTCTTACCTCCTCACCAGGCTCACCTTAGGCGAACAGGTTGCGCAGCACTGCTTGGCCGACCCTGGACTCCTCCCTGGAATCCCGATCGACGCAGTAGAATTTCATGAAGGTGTGCGTCGACCTCCACGTAGCAGCCCTGCAGATGTCCAGCAAGGGCACACCAGATAGGAACGCCGTGGTAGCTGCGATCGCTCTGGTGGAATGGGCTCTCGGACGGCCAGGCAGCGGTCGGTTTGCCAACCGATGACAGTACATGATACAGCCGGAGAGCCATCTGGAAATGGAAGCCTTCGAGAGAGCCTTCCCCTGATTGACAGGTTCAAAGAGTTGTGACGTCTTCCGAAAACACTTCGTGCGGTCCACGTAGAACTTCAGCGCTCTAGCCACATCCAGCGAGTGCAAAGTCCTTTCAGCCGGCGACGAAGGCGACGGGAAGAAAACAGGCAACACCAAGGGTTGGTTGAGGTGGAAGTCCGACGGCACCTTGGGCATGAAGGAGGGGTGCGTCCTGAGCACTACCCTCGTGTCGTGAAAAGTCAAGTACGGGGCCTTGCAGGAAAGGGCCTGGATCTCTCCCACCCGTCGTGCGGAGGTGATGGCCATAAGAAACGCTGTTTTCCATGACAAGAACTTCAACGGAGCTGAGTGCAGAGGCTCGAACGGAGGTCCCATAAGCTTGGTCAGCACCACGTTGAGCTCCCACGCCGGGGCCGGAGCCTTCACCGACGGGAACGATCTGAACAGTCCCTTCATGAACTCTTTCACCAGACGATGAGACCACAAAGACGTCCGCCCCGTGGTTCTGGTGTATCGGGAGATCGCAGCAAGATGAATCTTGATGGACGCGTGCGCCAGTCCAGCTTTGGCCAGCGTCAGTAGGTACGGCAGTACTTGGGGAGCCGTAATCCGTAGAGGGTTAATCTTCTGTGCGTGGCACCAGACAGAAAACCTCTTCCATTTGTGTCCGTAGCATTTAAGAGTTGAGGACGCCCTGGCCTTTGCAAGAACCTCTCTGCAGTCGGCCGGTATGTCATATCCTCCAAACTAACGCTGCAG
The DNA here is from genome assembly GCF_040938575.1 of Ambystoma mexicanum. Taxonomy (NCBI): domain Eukaryota; kingdom Metazoa; phylum Chordata; class Amphibia; order Caudata; family Ambystomatidae; genus Ambystoma; species Ambystoma mexicanum. The sequence continues at coordinate 931,679,701 of NC_090933.1, forward strand.
GAGCCAGGCCTGCAAGTTCAGCGACTTCGGGTCGTGATGGAGGATGACGCCTCCTTCCCTGAGAGAAGACCCGCGTCCACCGGCAGCTTGATTGACGGGGACGCTGACAAGTCCAGAAGGTCCGGGAACCATATCTGCCTCGGCCACGCAGGTGCGACAAGGATCATCCTGCACCGTGACCTCTTGAGCTGGTTGATGAGCCGGATCAGCAATGGCAATGGAGGGAACGCGTATAGAAACAGGCCCTCCCAGGGGAACGAGAAAGCATCGCCCATGCTCCTCGGCTGGGGAAACCTGCTGGCGAACCTCCGGCACTTGGAGTTCGTCGCCGTCGCGAACAGATCGATCTGGGGTGTGCCCCACCGTCGGAAGAGGCGGTCCACTAGATCCTGTCGTAGTTCCCACTCGTGGCACGAGCGCAGCTCCCTGCTGAGTGAGTCGGCGATGGTGTTTTTTATCCCTGCCAGATGAAACGGCACCAGAAACATCCCTTGGGCGACAGCCCAATGCCACAGATCCTGCGCCTCCCTGGACAGGGCTGGGGACCTGGTTCCGCCCTGTTTCCTGATGTAGAACATGGTGGTGGTGTTGTCGGTGAATATCCTCACCACCTTGCCCTTGAGGGACGGAAGAAAGGACCTGAGGGCCCAAAACACTGCACGGAGCTCCAGGACGTTGATATGGAGGGACTTCTCCGTCGGGAGCCAAAGGCCTCTCGCGTGCAGATTTTCGGTGTGCGCTTCCCCACCCCATCCAGGGAGGCATCCGTGGTCACTGTCTCCTGGTGGCCGGGGGTCTGGAAGTCCATGCCCGCCGTCAGAGGCGCGCGGGTGCCCCACCACCGGATCGCTCGTCGGAAACTCTCGTCGAGTGCGATCCTCTCCTCGAAGCTGCCCGTCGTCTGGATCCAGCGCGCGTCCAGGAACTCCTGCAATGGGCGCATCCGGAGCCTGCACAGGCGGATGAGGTAAATGCAAGAAGACATCATTCCGAGGAGGGACTTGATGAACCTCACTCTGGGCGCGTCCGCAACCAGCATCCGCTGCACCTTGCCCAAGATGGCCCTCGTCCTTTCCTCCGACGGAGAGGCCAGAAGCGACACTGTCGAGCTTCGCTCCCAGAAACAGTGCGTCTTGCGCGGGCACCAGGTGGGACTTGGCGTAGTTTATGGAGAATCCCAGGTCCGTGAGAAGTTGGACGGTCCTTGCCGTGTGCTCCACGGGGAGCTCCTTCGTCTTCGCTCGGATGAGCCAGTCGTCCAGGTAGGGGTAGACGTGGATCCCCTCTCGGCGCAGCTGCGCCGCCACCGGTGCGAGGCACTTGATGAATACCCTGGGTGCCGACCTCAGCCTGAAGGGAAGGGCTCTGAACTGATAGTGACGTCCTTGGACCACGAACCTGAGAAACTTTCGGTGTCCCTTTAGGATGGGAATATGGAAGTAGGCATCCTCCAAATCCAACGACGACAGGAAATCGCCCTCCTCCAGCTGACCCAGGACGTGTTGGAGGGTGACCATCCGGAACTTCTGAGCCTTGATGAATTTGTTCAGTCGTCGTAGGTCCAGGATGGGAAGCCATCCTCCAGTCTTCTTCACGAGGAAGTATCTTGAGTAAACTCAAGAGCCCCGAAGCCTCTTTGGGACGAGCTTGATGGCGCCCTTCTTGAGCATCGCCTTTACCTCCAAGAGAAGTTGAGGGACGTGATGTTCTTTCCTGGCCACAGGGGGGGACGCACGGGCACCTCTTTAGAAACTCGAGCGCGTGACCCTGGGCTAGGGCGTCCAGCACCCAACGGTCGGTGGAGATGGACTCCCACACGCTGACGAAGCTCACCAGCCGGCCTCCCACCGGGGTGCTTTGGTGGGGGCCCGACCCCACGGCCGGTTCAGTCCTGCTTCGACGAGGCTTTGCCGCCTTGTCCTCCTTGGCGACGACGGCGGGGTCCGCCTGACTTTCCTCGTCCCATGTAAGCTTCTTGCGACGACGAACGGGCCGCTTGACGGTAGGTGGAAAATCCGCCGCCGGAACCTTTGAGGCACCCGGTTTGCCTCCGCCGCTCCGAAAGGGCGGCCGCTGTTGTTGGAGAACCCCAAGAGCCCGGGCCGTCTCTGTGTCTGCCTTGATGGCTTGAAGGGAATCGTCCACCGTTTTCCCAAACAGGTTGTTTCCGTCAAACGGCATGTCCAAGACTCTGGTCTGCACGTCCTGACGGAAGTCAGTAGCCTTGAGCCATCCACGCCGCCTAAGGCACACGCCGTTGCCCAACTGGCGAAATCCAGTGTCGGCGATGTCCGTCGCAATGGCATGGTCCGACGCCATCTCTCCTTCCTGCAAGATCTCTAGGGCTTCCGCCCTCTTGTCGTCCGGTAGGAAGTCCAGCAGGGGGGCCAGTTTGTACCACAACTCCGTCGTAGTGGGCTACAATAGCCAAGGCGTTGGCCGCCTTAATCGTCGTCGCTGCAGACGAGATGACTCTGCGTCCCATCGTATCGAATTTCTTTCCCTTGCCGTCCGGCGGGGAGGTCGACGTAGAGGCCGCGCCCCCCCCCCCGCTTTCTTCCTGGCCGCCGCGGAGACGACCGAGTCCGGGACCCGGTACTTCTTCTCGGACCGATCCCTTCTAGCCGGCATCGTGGATGGGTTCTTGAGGAGGGCGAGGCCCTCATCCCAAATATCGTCCAGTAGAGGTACAGAGAGGACCGCCTTCCTCTCGGCCTCGCGCCGTTGCTAAATGAAACCTTCCTTCTCTTCCGGGCAGAGCTGGAAAAGCTCGGATGCCCTGGCGATCATGGAGTGAAACGATCCAATCTGGTCGGGCGGGGAAGCCCGGGTGGGAGGTGACGTGTCAGTCCCCGTATCATCCCCACGAGTCGTGGACGGGGAGGAGGGCTGAACAGGGCGCGATGGCTGAAAAGGAGGTGGAGGATGAATCCTTCTCTTAGGGGGGGCTCCCAGAAGGGCCTGGCTCCGGGTCCCCCGTCGGGAGCGGTTCCTCCGCTGGCGGTAACGGCAGTCTCATCCTTATCTCCGAGCATAAGGACTGTATAGCCAACAAAATGGCCGCCGAGTTGTCTTGCGACACTGGTTGAGGGGAGTCCGACGGGCGGTTAGGGGCCCCGTCGGCAGCCTCGACGTTATCGTCATCTCCTACGTCGGGATCCCTCCCGACGGGCTGGTCTTCTTCCACGCCAACGCTGTGGCTTAAGACTTCGATCAGCTCCTCAGAGGTTGAGGCCGAATCCACGACGACCTCCTGCCCCCCCTTTTTCTTCTCCGTCGGAGGTTTCACGGGGGTCCTTTCGATGGGCATAAAAGAGGACTCCCTCCGTGGTGGCAGGGAGACTGAGCCCAGAGGTCGCCACCACTGGTGTAGCCTCCACAGGCTGAGCCAGGGCCGCCGCGACTGTCTCGATAGAGGCCTTGGCCGGATGGATTAAGGCTTTCACCACCTGGCGCCGGGGAGGATGCGCCCTGCCTGGCGCCCGTAGAGCCCGACCGTTCGGCGCTCCCGGTGCCAGCGGACTCGCGGTGCTTGGCCTTGTGTTGGACCCCGTCGCCGGGGCGTCCTCAAAGGTCTTAGAAGACCGCTCGGACTTCTTCTCGCCTGATGGGCTCTTCCCTTCCAGCCAGTTGGCGAGACGTTGATGGCGGTCCTTCATGGTCCGCTCCGACATTGCCGAAAAACGCACAGTCCTTCTCCAAGTGCATCTTGTCCTCATGTAGGCAGTAAAGATAAAGGGAGTGTTCGTCCTCCTTAAAGACATTCTGAAGCTGGCATCCAGGGCAGACCCTGAACAGCTTTCCGGGCGTCGAGCTTCCCTTCTCCTGAGCCATGTCCGAGATGGGCCTGAAAAACTTCTGGAGTCCTCCAAAAGCGTGGCTCGACGAAATCTTCACCCGAATCCGACACGGGTCCCCTTTGATCGGATGAAGAAACGGTGGAGCTTGAGGCTCTTTTGACCGAAAAATAGAAGTTTTTTGAGAAAAAACGTGAAAAAATAGTACTAACGCTCGAGAGCAATAGCACGAGGATCCCAACACTTGAACGTGCGGTAAAAATCTGAAGATGGCTGCCAGAGGCGGGGCTTAGGTAGAGGGCAGTCATTGGCTGTGGTCAGTATGACGCAGAGATCAGTGATTGGTTACTACTACGAAAGACAGATCAGAAACAAAACTGATACTGATTTTTTCTTTACCGAGGATTCTCAGCCTGACGACTGGGAATATTCATGAGCATGTGAATCCATGCCAGACCCCATGCTGGAGAATTATGTATCCTCGCAACCATAAGCTGAAAATATTCATGGACCTGCGCCCTGATACCCTCCCGGGTCTGGCGCACATTATAAAATAAACCAACTGTGGGTTCGGGTCCCCATAGGGAAAATGGCCATACTGCCAACATTTTTATACCAGTTTACCAATGTCCTGCTACTTTTGTCAGGTATGTTCTTTAAACACCTATGCAGCCTGATCCTAGCGCTGATATGGGCCGACAAACCAGCTAGACTGGCTCACAAAATTCTAGTTCAACCAATAACAAAAGGAGGGCTAGCACTACCTGATCTAGAGCGATCATTGGGCCGCACAGGCGCAATTTCTGGGACACAGGTATGCCACTGGACCGTTCGATCCCCAATCTTCTAAGAGCAACAATCCTAGGAGAACTTCAGGTACCACCATGGACGTTGAATGTAGTGGCAATTACGTTTGAAAAAAGGAATAAAATAAAAATGTAAAAACTGGAGAAAAAAAAAAGCAGTCGTGGTTAGATTATCGCCCCTTCTCCCAGCAAGATTCTTCCCAGTGATACCACTCATGACCAAGAGTATACCTAAAGTGGACAGACAAATTAAAACTAGACACTGAATGATTTGTTTGTAGAAGCAAGTTTAGTAACGATCCAACAGGCACGAGAACGAGGTGCCGACTCAGCACTAGAAGTATTCATACTTCCAGCTCCGTCACACGCTTAAAACACTACCTTCCCACATTCCCAACACAACCGAGGTAATCTTCACAGGGGGGAAGGCTAGTTTCCAGCATCTACAAACAGCTACTGACAACTACCACAAACCAGACAACTCTGAAAGAGAGATGGGAAAAGGCACTAGAAGACACAATAACAGAGGGTGGTCGGGCATACATAATGTGGCTCACACAAATGGTCTCCCTTAACTCAAGATGCAAACTAATCCATTTTAAATTCATCCATCAAATATACCACACCAGCCAGATTATATAAACGTCCATCCATACCAACGACCTGAGAGATGACATGCATTACTCACCATAATATGCGCCCACCCTGCCTACCCGCTCAGGTGGAAGGAACATAGACATCTTACTACTTGCTCCCTTTATGTACTCATTCACAATAGCCGTGGGCTGCCTCATGGCAGAAAAAATACAAATCTGAGGGAACTCGGAGCGTGAGGGATTTTGGGTAAACGACACGCCACAATAGGGATAGTGTTACAGACATGCCTATGCTGACGTCCCCTTTCGGTCCACAAAAGACAGGATGCAATACTGGTTACCACTGGATGTCAGACCATATGCACAGCATGTGAATCGAAGCAGATACAACCAGAAATGCTATTACGGTGAGAAATGCATGTCTTCTCATGCGCGTTAATCTGCTTGGAATCACATGCTGTGCATAGACTAGCGAGCAGTACCCGGAATTGGAGGTGGGTTATGAGAAGGAAGAGTAGTGAAAAGATGTCTTAATACAGCTTGTCCCACCTGAGAATCAGACCTAAAATAAGTGTCTAGGCAATAGTGTTTTGTAAAGGTGTGTACAGATGTACCCCATGAGTCTGGTCAAAACCAATTTAGATCCCATCCGGGAGCTGGGTTAGAAATTGGGGATGAATTCTCTTAACCCCTTCCATAAAAAGGTAAAACAGGTATTTTCCACCACAACACTCTGTTGCGACAGCGTAGGCTGATAGAGCAGCTAGAGGAACCTTTAGGGAATTAAAAGCCAAACCAGACTAACAAATGAGTTAGGTACAACACAATGTGGGTAGGCGAGCAGTCAATAGGATTGACGCCTTTGGTTTTACACCAGATGACAAAGCATTTCCACTTACTGGCATAGCAATAACAATCGTTAGGTTTTCTAGCCTCCCTGAGTTATGTCCATGCATCTCCGAGGGAGTTGAAGGTGTCCAACTCTATGACCTCAGGAGCCAGGCCGCTAAGTTCAGAGTTTGTGGGCATGTTGTACGGGTAGGGTAGTCTCACAGGGGATGCAGGGGGGTAAGAGGGACATTTCGATTAGATGAGCGAACCAGGGTTGGCGGGCCCACATGGTAGCCACCAAAATTATGTTAACCGATTCCTGGTGTATCTTGTGCAATAGCTCGTTGATTAGGGGAGTCGGTGGGAAAAGCGTAGAAAGATTTCCCTGACCAGGATATCCAGAGTCCGTTCCCTTGGGATACCTGGAGGCATAGTCTTGGCATTGGGTGTTCCCCTAAGTTGCAAACAGGTGGACTGTCTTCGTACAGATGCCATTCGTAGTCTAAGGGCAGTGGGAAGTCTCTGCAGAGCATGTCAGCTAGAAAATGGAATTCTCCTAGAACGTGTTGGGACAGTCGGAACATCCTGTGTTTGAGAGCCCACATCCAAATTTTCTGGGACAGCTTTAATAGCCCTGGAGTGTGTGTCCAATCCCCCCACCCCCCGTTTGTTTAGGTAATACATGGCTGTGGTGTTATCTGTCAGGACCAGAAAGGTCTTCCACTGTAGCCGTGTCTGAAAGGGCTTCAGTACTTTGAATACCGCAAATAGCTCAAACAGACTTAAATGGTTGGATGCTACTTATGGGGACAACACTCCATGCTCCGTCTGCTGAAGCAGGTGAACCCCACACCCCGTGAGAGATGTGTCGTGAGAGTGGCTTCTACTGCGGGGGTGGTGAAGGTTTACCCCTTCAAGAAGGGTTCTCTTGACCACCACTGCAGAGAGAATGAGGGCTGGCAAGACAACAACCAGATCTTCCCATTGTCCGCTGGCCTGGCACCACTGGCTGTTGAGCCACTCTTGCATGGGACACATGCGCAGCCGCACGTGGGGAAGTAAATGCATGACGCCATCATACCTAACAAGTGCATGGCCTTGAGTACCATCACTTCCCAACTGGCTACATATTGGTGGATCTGAGAAAGCATGTTCTGAACCCTCTCGGAGGGAACGACAAGGCTGTCTTTTGTCCAATTTCGAGCCCCTAGAAATTGCTAGACTTGACTGGGGTCTAGGCTGGATTCTCTCTCGATGGAGAATCCCAGACTGAACAGGTCTATTGTCTTCGGAGTATTCACTAGGCATGTTTCATAAGAGTCCCCCGTTATGAGCCAGTCATCGAGGTAAGGGTAAACCGGGATGGATAGTCTGCGCAGGTGTGCTGCCGCTACTGCCAGGACCTTTGTAAACACCCTTGGCGCCGAGGCAATGCTGAAGGCGAAGACTTAGAATTCATAGTGCTTGTCCTCCATCATGAACCTTCGATATTTTCTGTCCACTGGCAATATTGAAATATGAAAGTATGCATCTTTCATGTCCCATGTAATCCCCCTGTTTCAACAGTGGGATTACTTCCTGCAGAGTTATCATACGAAACTTTTAATGTTTGACAAATTTGTTCGCTGAGTACAAGTCTAGTAAAGGGTGCATGGTGAGGTCCTTTTTGGGTAAAAGGAAGTACACTGAATAAATACCCTCGTTTACCTGAAGAATAAAGGACGGCTTCTATGGCGTACTTTTCCAGAAGTGCTTCCACCTCTTGTTTCAGGATTCGCAGATGGTTTGGCGTCAGGAATCTTGGGCGGTCTGAACTGTGGTGGTCAAGCAAATTCCACACAGTACCCGTGGGCGACTGTCTTGAGAACCCACTGGTCTGACGTTACCCACTCCCATGCCGAAAGGAAAGATGTTAAGCGCCCCACCAGGGGGGGGGGACCTGGATCTGTAGGTCATTGCTGACCAGATGCTGTGGCTCCCCTTGAGTTGGGACCTCTGCCCTTCCTGTGCCGCTGCCCCCTGGGTGGATAGTTGGCGAGTGTGCTAGAGGCCAGACCAGAGTTCCATGTGTTTCCCGTATTATACTGGTTTTGTGTAGGACGAGTTTGGCCCAGAAAGGACCGATGGGAACCCCTCCTCTTTGCGGGGAGGGTTTTTGGGTGATTTGCTGCAGGGATTAAAGAGTCTCATGCTCCTTTTTGGCAGTCGAGGGCCTTGTCAACTGCTTAACCAAAGAGATTTGATTCCTCAATAGGTTTATTAGCAAGAGCATCTTGGGTCTCCTGCTTGAAACCAGAGTTTCGGAGCCAAGCGTGCAGTTTGAGCAGGGTGCCCTGGGCTAGGGATCTTCCTGCTGTCTCTGCAATATCCAGAGCATTTTTTTAGTACATTTTGGTTGACCTGTCTGCCCTCTGCCACTATGGCGAGTAATTTGGTTCTTGCTGGTTCAGGCTCCTCTTGGAGGCTTTCCTGCATTAGGTTCACTGTACATCAGCATAACTGATAAGCGTTTGCTATGCGTGTAGTAAAAGCAGCTGCCGAGGTGATTCCCTTTTCCATGGCGTGCATCCTCCAACTATCGGGGGTGCCTCTCCCATAGCAAGGGGTACTCCTGCCCATTTGTGGGTGGTGGTAACCACTAGGGGATTAGGGTGGCGTGGCTTTTAATATATTGTAGGTCAGTAGGCAATGGGCAAAATAATTTCTCCACCCTTGGATTCACTGCCCTAGTTTGGGCTGGTGTGACCAGGGAAGGAGCCAATTTCCTTTTAATGGAATTTATGAGAGGAATTGCTTGGCTGGAGGGGAGCTTTAAGAATGTCCTCGACGAAATATTGTTCAGGTATGGCCTCTTGGGTGGCGATCTGAAAATGATCTGCTGCCTTTCTTAAAATGGCATTGAAAGCCATTTGATAGTCTACTGGTGAAGCCTGGTGGGCCGGAGTGGAATCCAAACATAGGACATCTGTGTCCTGATCGTGGGTAGGGAGCGCCCAAGGCTCAGTCTCAACCGGACGAGTGTCCTCCCAGTTTTCCGTGGCGCCCGCCTGGTCATCAGCAGTATAGTGCTGTAGGAAGGTAGTATCCTCTTCATCATAAATGTCTTGATGTGTCAATTTGGATTTCATCTTCAGGGTAGATCGAAATGAAATGTTCTTGAGAAGGTCCTACATTTCCAGGAAATCTTGAAGTTGACAGAGGGAGGGTCCTCCCGAAATCTCTTGGGGGTAGGTTGCTCAGAAAGCGAGACAAATGTTTCCAAACGGTCCATGCACCCTTCACATTTTTCCCTGGTTTATTTAGACCAACCAGAAGGGTCAAAGGTGGAAAATCTTTACCCCACCTATGACGCTGAAATGTGTTACTAATAGTGCTAGACAAAGCCTCATGACCATCTTCGTAGCCCTCGAGAGCATCGGGGTGCTGTGGCACTTCTTTCAACAACATGTCCGCGGCACGCTCTCAGCGCTTCGTCGACTCTTTAGCCTTCTCCTTTAGCCCCACTGCCGAAGAAATCCTCAATGCTTTCGGCAAAGCAGGCGTGAGGCCTAGCGGTAGATTTTTCTCCTACTGGGGCCTTAGGGTGTGTCGGAGCATCAGCTGAGCACGCTTTGCGGGCCAAAAGTGTTTGAGGTAGCGCCCTTATTTTGCAAAGGCCCAGTCGCAAGATGCTGCTCCGGATGCTGGGAAGGCTGTTGATCTTGATTCCGTTGAAATTTGGCGGCCCTGTTGGCGCCTTCGGCTGTTTCGTCGGAACCGGCAAAGCAGGTGTTTGGGTTGTGTTTAGTGTGGTGATCTTGTACGTCCCTGTCGTCGGGTGTTTTCCTCATAGCGTGACTTGCGTCATGCCTAGCAGGGGTTGGGCGTGGCAGACCTAGCAGGCCGATGGCATCCGGTACGGATGCTTGGTCATCACTAGCGCCCCCGTCACTTTCGGCGGGTGAGGCGGTGCAGGAAGAACCACCAGCCCATGACATGCCGTAGGCGGCCCACCGCTTGATGCCGTGCTCCTGAAGTGTTTTAGGTCAAAGGAGTCGTCAGGCCGCGCACCACGCTTCATCGGGGTCAAGAGGTAGACAATTATTGCACTCAACATGCTTGTCTTTACACGGGTATCTGACCCTGCAAGATTAGCAAAACCTAAATGGTGTCCTTTCCATAGCGAAAGGTAAGGAAGGTGATGACCAGTCCCAAAGGGCAGAGGGGAAAAAAGGAGAGCCTTAGCGGAAGATATGGCCACCCCGACCCCACTCTCCCTACTGTGTAGGCCAGCCAGAGGGGCCAGCCACGTGGATGGCTCGGCCGCCGGATTTTATGCGTCTAAGTACACCGCCGTAATTTCCGGCAGTCTTTGTCGTAGTATATGAGGCACCAAAGTGACTTTAGGGGGATAACCGACAAAGTCGGCAAACAAGGATTAACAACGTCTCTTATGAAGAGCTTTGCAATAGGGCGACCAGTTATCTGGGTGGAAAAATAATCTGAGGGACCTCTGCGCATGAGGGATTTTGGGTACACTACACATCACCATAGTTAGACACGCCTATGCAGACGTCCCCTTTCGGTCCCTGAAAGACAAGATGCAATACTCTGCGGTTACCACTGGATGTCGGACCATATGCACCGCATGTGATTTTAAGCAAACAAGCATCAGCAGCAACTCCCCTGGAGGTTTCCTACACTTGGCATAGGCATGCCCGACAATACACCAATTCTGGACGGAGGTGTTGGACAGGACCTAAACAATAATAAGGGAACAACTAGAACGAAGCCCCAAGGTAGCAATGCTGGGATATGACATGCCATAAAAGCATTTGAGGGTTGTATCTGCTTAGATTCACATGCTGTGCATAGTCTGACATCCAGTGGTAACTGCAGAGTATTGCATCGGGTCTTTCAAGAATCTAAAGGGGACGTTGACATGGGTGTGCCTTTACACTATCCCTACGTGACGTGTAGTGTACCCACAATCCCTCACGCATCAAGGTCCCTCAGATTGTATTTTTTCTGCCAAGAGGGAACTTTATGACTATCGTGAGTGAGTACAGAAAAGAGAAAGTAGTAAGAAGTCTATGTTCCTTCCATCCGAGCGGGGAGGAAGGGTGGGCGCATGTGAATCTAAGCAGATACAACCATCAGAAATGCTTTTACGCTAAGTAATGCATGTCTTCTGATGTTTGTCAATTTGCTTAAAATCACATGCTGTGCAGAGACTAGTGAACAGTACCAGGAGCTGGAGTTGGAGGTTGAGAAGGAACAGTAGTGAAAAGATGTCTTAGTACTGCCTGTCCCACCTGAGAATCAGACCTAGAATGAGTGTCTAGGCAATAGTGTTTTAGAAAGGTGTGTACAACTCCAGGTTGCCCCTTTGCAAATGGACTCAAGGGGAACATTTGCAATGAATGCTATGGACGCCCCAGTGCCTCGAGTGGACTGTGCTCTAGGCTTGAAGGGCAGTTCTCTCTTAGCAAGATAGTAACAGAGTAATGCAATGGACAATCTATCTAGAAATAGTGGATTTGGAGACTGCATCTCCTTTTCCTGAGGCCACAGACACAAAAAAAACGGATTAGTCTTCCTTAGTGGACGAGTTCTTTCCATATAGAACATGACAGCTCTGCATACATCCAGCATGTGCAGGGTTTTTCCCCCCAGGCTTGAGGGATTTTGAAAGAACGTTGGTAGCTCTATTGACTGGTTTACATGCAACTTAATTAATTTAGGCTCAACTCTAGGGTGAGTGAGCAAAAACACCTTGTCTTTATGAACTGTTACAAAAGTATCTAGAATGGAGAGTGCCTGCAGTTCACTTACTCTTCTAATGGAGGTGATTGCTATTAAAAAAGCAGTCTTGAGGGTGAGGTTCTTAAGACTTGCTTTGTGCGTGGGTTCGAAAGGAGCTCCCAGAAGCCTAGTTAACACTACATTTAGGTCCCATCCGGGAGCCGGGGTAGAAATGGGAGAGTGGGGGTGAATTCTTTTTACCCCTTCCATGAACGCCTTAATCACTGGTATCTTCCACCATGACACCTTCTATTGTGATGTTGTATATGGTGAAAGTGCCACTAGGTGCACCTTTGAGTTGAAGACTAGGCCTGAATCAAGTAAGTGAGTTAGGTATAGAACAATGTGAGAGGGAGAGCAGTCGATTGGGTTGATGCTCTGAGTTACACCAGATGACAGTTTCCAATTACTAGAATAGCAATATCTAGTGTTCGGTTTCCTTGCCTCCCCGAGAATGTCCATACATCTTTGAGGGAGCTGCAGGTGACCGAATTCTAGAACCTCAGGAGCCAGGCCGGTAAGGTCAGTGTCTGCAGACATGGGTGAAGCATCTCCCCTTTGTCTTTAGACATGTTGTACGGGCAAGGCAGTGTGACTGGAGGAGATGGGACATCTCCATCAGGTGAGCGAACCAGGGTTGGCGGGCCCACATGGGGGCCACCAATATTGTGACTGGTTCCTGGTGCATATTGTGCACAATCTTGTCGAGAAGGGGAGTCGGGGTGGGGGGAGGAAGCGTAGACAAATTTCCCTGATCATGTTATCCAGCGTCCATTCCCCTTGGAACAGATCAATCTCTGGAAATCCCCATTGTGCAAAAACGTTGGCGACGAGGTCTCCGTGTAATCGCCATTCGTACCCCCTGGGCAACGGAAAGTCTCTGCCGAGTAAGTCTGCCAGAAGATGGAGTTCCCCTGGAACTTGTGAACAGGAATATGTTGTGTTTGAGAGCCCACATCCAAATGTTCTGAGACAGTTTGGACAGCCCTGGAGAATGAGTGCCTCCCCGTTTGTTCAGATAGTACAAGGCTGTGGTGCTGTCTGAGGATTAGGATAGTTTTCCTGTAGTTGTGTTTCGAATGCTTTCAGTGCTTTGAACACTGCCAGCAGGTTTATGTAGTTGGGCGCCATGTCTGGCGACCAAACTCTGCTTGTTGCCTGCTGGAACAGGTGGGCTCCCCACCCTGTAAGGGAGGCATCCGTAGTCAAGAGTGGCATCCACTGCGGGGGTGGTGAAGGATTTCCCTTTCAAGAGGTTATTCCTCGACCACCACCGCAGCGAGAGAACTAGGGCCGGCGCAACCACTACTAAATCGTCCCACTGTACATTGGCCTGACGCCACTGGTTGCTTAGCCATTCTTGCATTGGGCGCAGGCGCATGTGAGGAACTAAGTACATGCAGACGCATAGCCTTGTGTACAGTTACCCCTCGACTGGCTACATAGTGAGGGATTTGAAATAACATGTTTTGAACCGTCTCGTTGGAGGGTTAAGACGAGGCTGTCCTTTGTTCAAATTAGAGCCCCTAGGAATTGTTTGACTTGACTGGGGTCTAAGCTGGATTTTTTCTCATTGGAGAAACCCAGGCTGAATAAACATCTTTTTGGTATTTGACAGACATGTTTCATAGGAGTCCCCTGTTATGAGCCAGTCGTCGACGTAAGGATAAACTGGAATGGATTGCCTGCGCAGGTGTGCTACTGCTAGTACTTTCGTAAATACCCTTGGTGCACATGCTATGCCGAAGGGTAGTACCTTGAACTGATAATGTTGTCTATCATAAACCTGAGGTACTTCATCGAAATATGAAAGTATGCATCTTTCATATCCAGAGTTGCCATGTAATCCCGTGTGAGCAGAGTAATTACTTCCTGCAGGGGGAGCATGCAAAGGTTTGTAAAAAACTTGTTTGCTGGGCGCAGACCTAGAACAGGACACGTTAGATCCTTTTTAGGTACAAGGAAGTATACTGAATAAATACCCTCCTTTACACGTGATAGAGGTACAATCTCTCGTGCTCCTTTTTGTTCCAGTATCTATCTCGACTTCTTGAAGTATGCCAATATGTTCTGGTGTTAGTCTTAGTTGACGTGGAGGTCTGTATTTTGGGGATTGGTTGAACTCTACACAGTACCCGTGGGCTATGGTTTTTAGCACCCACTGGTCCGTGGTTATTCCCTCCCATGCTTTCAGGAATTATGTCAGCCGGCCCCTGACTGGGGAGGCATGGGAGTGGTCCCAAATCTTCGAGTCATTTGGAGCCTGAGGCAGGAGAACCTCTGGGTTAGGTTCCTGCCTCTTCCCTTACCATGCCACTGTCCCCTTTCGGGGTACAGGGTATTGTAAGTATTGGATCCCTGTGGAGAGTTCCGGGTGTTGAGGAGTGGAGCGTTGGCCACGAAAAAACCTTGTTTCCAAATCCTCGCCTTGTGGAAGGTCTGAGTAATTTGGTACAAACTCTTTAGGGTTTCATGTTCTTTTTTTCGCAGTCTAAGTCCTCATCGACCGCCTTTCCAAACTAGTTGGATTCCTCCATTGGTTAAGAGACTTGCGTTTCAGGTTTAAACCCCGAATTTCGAAGCCACGTGTGTCTTGAGGAGAATCCCCCGAGCGAGGGCTCAGCTGAGCTGGCTGTCTCAGCAGAACCCAAAGTGTTCTTTAAAATGCTTTAGTTAACTTGCCTACCTTCAGAGACTGTGGTAAGTAGGCAGGTCCGTAGAGGTTCTGGAGCCTCTTTTAGGCCTTTTATTAAAGCCCATTGCACATATGCATAACTGGCTAATAAAGTGGTGTTATTGGCGATACGCGTGGAGTACGCTGCCGCTGTGGTAACCCTCTTACCCAGGGAATAAGGCCTTTTCCCCTTTGTCGGGGGAGCCTCGCCTGTTAAGTGAATACCAAAGAATCTGGGGTGGAATGACCTAATATATAGAGGGTCTGATGGAGAAGGGCAGAAGAGTTTTTCAATTCTTGGGTTTACACCTCTCGTAAGAGCCAGTGTAGACAAAGATGGAGCAAGGCGTTCGTATTGAGTAGAGGGATGGCTTGGCTGGTTGGCGGCTTCGGAGTAGCCTCAACAAAGTCGGATTCAGGTGCTGCCTCTTCAGTGGCAATTTTAAAGTGATCAGCTGCTTTACATAACATTAAATGTTAGTTGATCATCAATAGGAGAGGGATTTCGTGTAGGGGTGTTCTGAGGAGAGTCCAAGGCCAGAATATCTGGGTCTTGTGGCTCTGGGGACTGCCATGGTTGAGGGTCACCCACATCTGGGTCCTCCCCCCAGCCGTCAATAGGTTAATCTTCAATGGGCTAATTTCCAATGAGCTCATGTTCCTCCTCGTTATAGAAAGGATTCTCCTGTACCTTACCTGGTAGAATGACCTCTTCAGTAAGGTCATAATTATTATTATGTACTCTTCTAAAGAGGGGTCAAAAAGACTTGGGAATTTAGATCTAGGATTAGCAGGACTTTCCTCCCTTGGCCTTCTTGGTGTAGGTTGTTCTGCACGTGAAAAAAAAAAAACAGACGGAACTATGTGTTTTGGGGGTAGCGCCCTGTGTCTCGGATTGCCCAGGCACGCATGCGGCTGCGGGGAGGGCTGGCGATCTCGATCGGGGGCATCACTAGAATTACTGGTGCACCCTTTGGCACCGAAGTCTTTTTCGACTGAGTCGAAGTAAGGCTTGGGGTTGTGTGCCTGGTGTCATGCACGTGCCTGTCTTTGTCACCGGGGTGTGACTTCCCCAAAGAAGAGCTTATGCTGTGCTCATCGGGCTGGGGACAGACGGTGCAGAACGCAAGCGTTCCGTCGAAAGGTCAACAACCTCGGTTTGGCGGCCCGATAGTCACTCTCGCCGTCGTCACATTCGGTGGTAGCGGCAGTGGGAGAAGTCCCGGCTTTGAACATACGTAGGCCGCCCGCCGTTTTACTCTACGCTCCTTCAAAGTCTTGGGGCGGAAAAGCTTACAGGCTACACACCCTTCCTCCTTATGATCTAGTGGCAAGCACTGGTTACACTGCGCTTATCCTTCCATGGGAATTTGCTGTTACAAATAGGGCAAAATCTAAATTGAGTCCTCTCCATAGCTGAGGTTACACAGAGTGACTAAGACCAACTGGGAAAGGGGTAAGAAAGGGGAAAGGCATTTTCAGATTGAAAAGAAATGTCCACCTGACCCCACTCTCCCCAATGTATAGGCTGGCGGAAGGCCCAGCCACGTGGTCAGCAACACCGCCAGGATCACCTTCTGTCGAATCTCGCAGGTCTTCGGCGGAAACTGGAACAGCCATCGAGACAAGGGACGTAAGGGGTGATATTAAATATCTTTATAGAATAATTCGACCAAAGGTCGTTTAACAATAGCAATGTTCTTTACGAACTCCGCATAAGGGCGACCAGTTATCTGGGCGGAAATAAACAATCTGAGGGACCTTGACGCATGAGGGATCTTGGGTACACTACACGTCATGTAGGGAATAGTGTTACAGGCACGTCCGACGTCCCCTTTCGATTCTCGAAAAGAACAGATGCAATACTCTGCGGTTACCACTGGATGTCGGACTATGCACAGCATGTCATTCTAAGCAGATTGACAAACATCAGAAACTAAGGATCTACAACCCTTGGTGAAAAGACTAGCTGGACTACTACTGGTACTAGCACACAGGAGAATAGCCATAAACTGGGGAGAGGCCATCCACACTACAACAATGGCTACAAGATGTGGTGTACTGTCATGACATGGAGTAAAATTATGAGAAGTATACCCTTACAAGCGAAACCAAGATATATGGGGACTTTACATTAATCATCGTCTAACGTTGGTGGACTAAAGCTTGTTGCAATGCCCCAGTTTTTCTTCGACTAATTTCAGAACTCTGGACTACTTTATATAAAATGTAGGGTCATTGCTGGTTTAAGGAACAAACTAAGCAGCGGCGAAGAGGGTGTGGAGCATACCACGCTGTGCATTGTGGTGTACATTTGCCATCAGAAAAAGGTTTTAAAAAAATCTTTGTGCATCTCCAAACAAGCACTCGAGTCATAGTATTGATTTTGAACTCTACTAGTTTCCACAGGAAGCCAGTGCAGTTCCCTTCTGTATAAGGCTATAGGATCACGTTTAGGAACTTTTGACAACTCTTAACTGCATCATTCTGCAAAACCTGCAGTTTAACACAGGATCTACTGGCTTCACCAAGTAAGGTGTTGCAGCAGTCCAGCCTTGGCATAATTAGGGCCCTAACCAAGGTAGTGCAATTTTTGTCTGAGATGAAAGGCTTTACCAAATCAAGAGCCTTGTGACATTGGTGACTTGGGCATCCGCATTGAGAGATGACAGTGTTTTTACCTTGCTTACAGTATTTACGAGATGCTGATCAATGCAAACATTAAAGCAGTTCCTAGTTTTTCCCTGGCTTCGACCAAAGATAAGCAGTTTAGTCCAAGACACAATAGCCCCTCCCCAAATATCAGATTTGGATAGCGAAAAATAAATGCGGTAAGAAAGCAGAGCAGATCGAATACATGGTGGGTGCCGTCTATATAGGCAGACGTGCATTCAGGATATGCATGCTGTCTATATAGGCAGACGTGCATTTAGGATATGCAAGTTTAGTAGAAGTAGTGGGTGGTGGGTGGTGGAAAGAGGCACATTTGACATTTCTCCCTCACAAAAGAGCAGCTCTTTACTTTTTCTTAATATGTGGGGTGTGTTCCATATAGTGGTTTTGATGAGTGATTGAACCTACTGTGTCCAAAGGTTTCTGAAAGAAATATGAGAGGGTCGTCGGTAATTCTCTTCCTGGAGACCAGGGCGTCAAAATAAAACAATACATTAGTAAGAAGATCCATCAGCACATTATCTAGTTGAAAAGTAAAATTAAGTACTACTTTTATTAAATGAATTTACACAATATGTCCATATAATTACAACTGTCAAACATTCCCATTTTTCCAGACATTTTCTTTTCATTTAAAGATATCCAAATCAGGACCCAATTGAACATTTATAGAGGAATGTCTTTGTATAAAGCGCAAAGATGGCACATCGTAAATTGTTAAGCGCCTTTGTATCTCTCAATTTTGCAGCTCGAGGTCCATCACGTACAGTCCAAACAGCACAACAGTCAGAAAGTGGAATGAGTCACCTGCAGAAAGAACAAACGTAGGTTTATATAAAACACGAACAATACAGATCAATCCCATTTAAAAATCCAGATGCAGAATAAAAAGGATCAATGACACCAGAGGTAGAAAGCATGTAGGTATTATACATTTGAACGCAGAGTGCAAATTAATCTCAGCAAGCCTACCACAGGATTCGAAATTGAGGACACATCCGAGATATTCCTGCTTGTAGCCTAGAAGAGCCTTGTTAGCTTGAAAACAGCTACCAGTAGCTACTTTTAGCTCCCCTGGCCACTGATGCCAAATAAGCACATATATGTCAACTTCATCTGTGTGACAACCTATAAACATCTATATGACACTTAAAGCTTAAGGGGTCCACCATAAATAGACTAAATGATAGGTGTGCATCATATGTGGAAGTTATATTTGCAGAATGCAATGTACTAGCACCTCATTCCCCAGTGGTAGCTCCTAGTCGTGGCTGGATACCAAAACGCTGCTTTTAGATCCTACTTATGAAATTCTCACTTCAATCCCTACTACCAGGCAACCCTCAAGAACAGTAGAACATTTACAACCACCTTTGAGAACAAAAAGATTAAAAACAGATAAACAATCCAGCATTAGATTGTGTACTATCAGATTCCTTCTCATTATGCTCGAGCTAATGTCCTGCATCGTACACCACTCTCTCGGGTTTCAGGAATTGTTTTTAGTCAGCCATTAGGACCAGCATATATACCAAGCTATATCCCCTCTGAAACCGCTTTTTCAAATACCACCTGCACAACCATCCCCGACCGCTCGCTTCCCACCGCCCTGCCACTCCCCCCCCAGATTTCCATGCTTACCCTTAAAAAAAAAGCCATTGCCAGTTTTGCTCGTTTCCCTCTTTTGAGCTTTGTACACTAACAGCCAGCCATTTGGCAGTCTTTGCCCAATCTTCAAAGTGTAGAAGATTTTAATTGAGATAATGGACGACAGATCGGTCTTGGTCACTCAAGGCCATAGTTTTGGACTGGTTAATGTTTCAGTACGGTCACTCTTACTTCATGACATGCAATAAAAATACTCCTATATGCACATTTTAAGGACAGGGTATACGTCATTTGACAACACCCTGAAGGATTTCTGTAGGCTCTATTGCAAAAGTAATTCAGTTTTATTGGAAACTGCTTATTTGTCAGATCAAGCATTTACAAAGGATTCTGAAGACGGAGCAAGCGAAGCATGCGTCTGCTGGGACATTTAATGCACTCCCGTTAGTCAGGTTTTAAAAAATTCAAGCATGGTTTCTTCCACATATATATTTTTTTGAATAATGGGAGTGGATTGTATACCTTCACTTTTTTGGGAAAGGCATTTCATGCCAAGTTTTAAGTAAAATATTTGACAAGTAGTTTCTAAATGGATGTGTGCATGTCTAGGTCATGCATTTACTACATTAAAAAAGGCACAGCAGATTAATAACAATTGAAAGGTAAAATTAAAATGTATATGTAGCAAAGGAGCGTACACCCTAGACATAGTAGGACCCTTGCATGGCTTCATAATACATTTTCTAAAACCATTCAAGTGCCTTTCATCACACAGCGTCACAAACATGCGCTCAGTAAGAGGGTGGCGTCACCAACACGCTCTGTTAGTGTCCCATAGCAATTGGAGGGGGGGGGGATGAAAACTAGTTACTTCAGAAGGGTTCCTACAATTCTTAACAGGAAGTGAGGAGTGATTTATAATTTGCCACAACTCAAGTTTTTCCAAAAATGTCTTTTATTCAGATATACCGCTGACACGTGTTTCCACCATTCAACACAGGTAGTCTTGCTTTTGAGCTTATTTTGACGATTCAAATGTCCTTTTCATATAAGGACTCAAAAAACACCCTCTTATATTGGTGTACTCACCATTCTTAACATTACATCCATTTGGGGGCTTTCTTCCTCAAGATGGCCTAGATGGAACTGCACACCGTTCAGTTTGCATTTTCGTGGAATGCTGCGATTTTAAGTCAACAGGCCATCTGCAGGCAGATAGTCCCCAGACAGAAGAATTGCAAGATTGTGAGAGCATTTGTGCGGATTGAGCTAGTCTTTGGCGAGAAGTTCTCAGCATGGAGCCACTCAAAATAAGACATGAAACTAATCTATGTGGACTGGAGCCTGTTGGTAAATCGGCTGGAAAACGTCCACACTTGAGGGTGTAGTTCATTCAATCACTCCAAAATCAGAAGCCTTCTATAGGTTTTACAGCTAACAAGTAGATTCCCATTTATGAAACCCACTGGATGAGTGAAGAGCAGGTGGCGAGATGAAACATCAAAGTAGCATACTTTGTAAGGCTAAATAGGCGCAATAGCTATTCCAAAAGCAGCAGTTATGAATATTGAAGTGGTGTCCTGTCAATTGGTCGACTGCAATTTGGTCGACACCATTTGGTCGAATGCCAAATGGTCGATTTTTTTTTATTTATATGTGTTTTGTGGGTTTTCGTGTGGGGGAAAAAAAAAAAAAAGGGGGTTGGGGGACCCCCCAAAAAAAAAACCAAAAAATGGGTAAAAAAAAAAAAAATTTCGACCATTTGGCATTCGACCAAATGGTGTCGACCATTTGACTGGTAACCTATTGAAGTACCACAACACGTGTGAAAAGTGGGGTGGGGAACACGTTAGCATATCCTGCCAACTTAATTTGCTACTAGTTAGGAAAGGAACAAGTTACTTACCTGTAACTGTTCTCCAGCATGGGTCTGGCATGGATTCACATGCTCATGAATATTCCGTCAGGCCGGGAATCCTCGGTATAGAAAGGAATAAGAAAAAAAAAAAAAAAAAAAAAAAAAACAGTATCAGTTTAGTTTCTGATCTGTCTTTCTCAGTAGTAACCAATCACTGGTCTCTGGGTCATACTGCCCCCAGCCAATGACTGCCCTCTCCCTAAGCCCCTCCCCTGGCAACCATCCTCAGATATGGTAGCACGTGAAGTGGCAGTATGACCAAGTGAAGAGCCGCAGAGGGGTAGGCGGGAGGGTTTGCATGTGAATCCATGCCAGACCCATGCTGGAGAACAACAGTTACAGGTAAGTAACTTGTTCCTTTTCCAGCATGGGGTCTGGCATGGATTCACATGCTCATGAATATAAGAATACATAGCAGTATACACATGCACAACCACGGGAGGTGGCACGAGGCTCATTATCAAGCAATACAACAACTCAACATTAAGCAACTCTTACCTCCTCACCAGGCTCACCTTAGGCAAACAGGTTGCGCAGCACTGCCTGGCCGACTCTGGACTCCTCCCTGGAATCCCGGTCGACGCAGTAAAATCTCGTGAAGGTGTGCGTCGACCTCCACGTAGCAACCCTGCAGATGTCGAGCAGGGGCACACCAGACAGGAACGCCGTAGTAGCAGCGATCGCTCTGGTCGAATGGGCTCGGACGGCCGGGCAGCGGTCGGTTTGCCAACCGGTGACAGTGCATGATGCAGCCGGAGAGCCATCTGGAAATGGAAGTCTTCGAGAGAGCCTTCCCTTGATTCACAGGTCCAAAGTTCACAAACAGCTGTGATGTCTTCCTGAAACTCTTCGTGCGGTCCACGTAGAACTTCAGCGCTCTAGCCACATCTAGCGAGTGCAAAGTCCTCTCAGCCGGCGACGGGAAGAAAACTGGCAACACCAAGGACTCGTTGAGGTGGAAGTCCGAAGGCACCTTGGGCATGAATGAAGGGTGCGTCCTCAGCACCACCCTCGTGTCGTGAAAAGTCAAGTATGGAGGCTTGCAAGACAGGGCCTGGATCTCTCCCCACTCGTCGTGCAGAGGCGATGGCCACGAGGAATGCTGTCTTCCGCGACAGACACTTCAACGGCACTGAATGCATAGGCTAGAATGGGCCCCCCCCCCCATGAGCCTAGTTAGTACCACGTTGAGCTCCCACGCCGGGGCAGGGGCCTTCACCGGCGGGAATGATCGGAACAGTCCTTTCATAAATTCCTTCACCAGACGACGAGACCACAAGGACGCCCGTCCTGTAGTTCTGGTCTAAAGTGAGACGGCAGCCAGATGTACCTTGGAGGCGTGAGATAGGCCAGCCTTGGCCAAAGACAGTAGGTATGGCAATACTTGAGGGGCCGTAATCCGCAGAGGGTTAATCTTCTGTGCTCGGCACCAGACAGAGAACCTCTTCCATTTGTGTCCATAGCACTTGAGAGTTGAGGATGCCCTGGCCTTTGCAAAAACCTCTGCAGTCGGCCGGGATGTCGTATCCTCCAAACTCTAGTGCTGTAGGAGCCAGGCCTGCAAGTTCAGCGACTCTGGTTCGTGATGAAGAATGGCGCCTCCTTCTCTGGAGAGAAGATCCGCGTCCGTCAGTAGCTTGACTGGTGTGGACGCTGACAAGTCCAGAAGGTCCGGGAACCAGATCTGCCTCGGCCACGCCGGTGCGACGGGGATCATCCTGCACCGGGACCTCTTGAGCTGGTTGACGAGCCGGAGTAGCAACGGCGGGAATGCATAAAGGAACAGGCCGTCCCAGGGGACGGAGAAAGCATCGCCCATGCTCCTCGGTTGGGGAAACCTGCTGGCGAACCTCCGGCACTTTGAGTTCACCGCTGGCATGAAGAGATTGATCTGGGGTTCGCCCCATCGTCGGAAGAGTTGGTCCACTTGATCCGGGGCAGTTCCCACTCGTGGCACGAGCCCAGCTCCCTGCTGAGTGAGTCGGCGATGGTGTTTATCCCTGCCAGATGAAAGGGTACCAGAAACATCCCTTGTGCGATGGCCCAATGCCACAGATCCTGGGCTTCCTTGGACAGGGCAGGGGATCTGGTTCTGCCCTGCTTCCGAATGTCAAACATTCGGGTGGTGTTGTCGGTGAAGATCCTCACCACCTTGCCCTTGAGGGACGGAAGGAAGAACACTGCGCGGAGCTCCAAGATGTTGATGTGGAGAGTCTTCTCCGAGCACCAAAGGCCTCTCGCGTGGAGGCCCCCAGTGTGCGCTCCAACCTTCCAGGGAGGCATCCGTCGTCACCGTCACCTGGTGGGCCGGGGCTAGGAAGCCTGTTCCCACTGTCAGATGAGCACGGACACCCCACCATCGTATCGCCTGACGGAACGTTTCGTCGAGCGAGATCTGTCCTCGAAGCTGCCCGTCGTCTGGATCCAGTGGGCATCGAGGAATTCTTGCAAGGGCCGCATCCGAAGTCTGCAATGGGGCACCAGATAAATGCAGGCCGACATCATTCCGAGGAGGGACTTGATAGACCTCACTTTGGCCATCTCTGTGGCCAGTAGATGTTGCACCTTTCCTAGGATGGTCCTTATCCTTTCCTCCGACGGTGAGGCCCGCCGCGCCACTGTGTCGAGCTGTGCTCCCAGAAACAGGCGACTTGCGACGGGACCAGGTGGGATTTTGGAAAGTTGATGGAGAACCCCAGGTCCATGAGCAGCTGGACCGACTTCGCAGTGTGTTCCACAGCGAGCTCCCTTGTCCTTGCCCGTATGAGACAGTCGTCCAGGTAGGGGTAGACGTGGATCCCCTGCAGGCGCAGCCGCGCCGCCACCGGTGCTAGGCACTTGGTGAACACCCTGGGCGCCGATTTTAATCCGAACGGGAGGGCCTTGAACTGGTAGTGCCGCCCTTTGACCATGAACCTGAGGAACTTTTGGTGCCTCTTTAGAATAGGGATGTGGAAGTAAGCATCCTCCAAATCAAACAGGAAATCGCCCTCCTCCAGCTGTCCCAGCACGTGCTGGAGGGTGACCATCCGGAACTTCTGTGCATTGATGTATTTGTTTAGTCGTCGCAGGTCCAGGGTGGGACGCCATCCTCCCGTCTTCTTCCTCACGAGGAAGTATCTTGAGTAAACTCCGGAGCCCCGAAGCCTCTTCGGGACGAGCTCGATGGCACCTTTCCTGAGCATCGCCCGTACTTCGAACAGCAGTTGAGGGACGCGATTTTCCTTCCTGGCCATGGGAGGAATGCGGGGGCACGTCTTCTGGAACTAGAGGGCGTGCCCCAGGGCCAGGGCGTCCAGCACCCAATGGTCGGTGGAGAAGGACTCCCACACGCTGATGAACTTCGTCAGCCGGCCTCCCACCGGGGTGCTTCGGCGGGGGCCCGACCAGACGGACGGTTCAATCCTGCTTGGAGGCCGCTTTGCCTCCTTGACCACCTTGGCGACGACGGCGGGATCCACCTGACTTGCCGCGTCCCCTGTAGGCCTCCTGCGATGAAGACCTTGCCGCTTGACGGTAAGTAGAGGAGCTGCTGCCGGCTCCCTTGGAGGCACCCTGTCTGCCTCTGGAGCTCCGAAAGGACGGCCGTCGCTGTTGTAGCACCCCCAGTGCACGGGCCTTCTCCGTGTCCGTCTCGATCGCCTGAAGGGATTCATCAACCGCCTTGCCAAAAAGGTTGTTCCCATCAAAGGGCATGTCCAAAACCTTGGTCTGAAGATCCTGGCGGAAATCCGTCGCCCTGAGCCATCCTCGTCGTCTCAGGCAAACGCCGTTGCCCAACTGACGGAAACCGGTGTCAGAGGGGCGATCTGAAACCACAACTCCCTGTCGTAGCGGGCTACGATGGCCAGGGCGTTGGCTGCCTTGATGGTCGTCGCTGCAGATGAGATGACCCGTCGTCCCAGCACATCCAGTTTCCTACCCTCGCCTTCCGGAGGTTGTGCTCTAAGGCACAAGGGGGCAGCGTCAAGGACCCGGTACTTCTTCTCGTACCGGTCCCTCTTCGCAGGAGCCGTGGCAGGGTTCTTGAGGAGGGCGAGCCCCTCATCCCAGATGTCAAGAAGCGGTAGGGGGAGGACCGTCTTCCTTTTAGCTTTGCGCCGCTAGTAAAGGAACCCCTCCTTTTCCTCAGGGCAGAGCTGGAAGAGCTTGGATGCCCTGGAGATCATTGCATGGAAGGATCCAATCTCGTCGGGTGGGGACACCCGGGCAGGGGGCGATGGGGGACACGTTCCGTCATCGCCTCCGTCGTCATCCGTACCTGTCGTAGTCATGTCCATGCCTGTATCGTCCCCGTGGGTAGTGGACTGGGAGGGGGGGGAGGAGGGAGGACAGAAGGCCGCAGAGGCGGGAGACGAGGCCTAGGGTGCGTCATCCTCCTCTTAGGCGGTGGGCTCCCCGAAGGTCCTGGCTCCGGATCCTCCGTAGGGTCTGGCTCAGGCTCCTCCGTCGGGGGAAGGGGCAACCTAGACCTTATCTCCGAGCATAAGGCCTGGATGGCTGACAAAATGGCAGCCGAGGTGTCCTGCGGCGCTGGAAACGACGGGCGCGGGGGCTCTTGAGGAGCCTCGTCTGCGTCACCGTCGCCCTCATCCAGATCCCTCCCAATGGGCTGTGTCTCCTCCACGACTTGGATGAGCTCCTCTCAGAGGTTGTGTCCGTATCCACGATGGCTACCACCCCCTCTGCCCCCCTTTTTCCAACGAGGACTTCGTGGGGGTCTTCTTGATGGGTCTGAAAGACTACTCCCTCCGTGGTGGCAGGGAGACTGGTACCAGAGGGCGCCTCCACAGGCTGAGCCAGGGCCGCAGCGACATCCTCAATCAAGGTCCTAGCAGGGTGAATCACGGCCAACGTCACCTTCTGTACGCCCGGGGCCTTCACCTTCGGGGGAGGGTCCGAGCCTTGCTCCCCCTCTGCCGGAGTCTTCAAGATCGACCGGGCCTCTCCAGAAGCTTCACCGGGTTCTCAGACATCCTCTTACCCGAGCCAGAGCGTTGGCTTGTGGTCGATGGCGCCGGGGAGGGTGCGCCCTGCCTGGCAGCCAAGGAGCCCGACCGTTCGGCGCTCCTGGTGCCCGCAGACTCGCGGTGCTTAGCCTTTTGTTGGGCCCCCGTCGCCGGAGTACCCTCACAGGACTTAGAAGACCGCTCGGACGACTTCTCGCCTGGCGGGCTCTTACCTTCCAGCCAGTTGGCGAGACGGAGGTGGCGATCCTTCATGGTCCGCTCCGACACGTTTCCACAAAACGCGCAGTCCTTTTCCTTGTGCGTCTTGTCCTCATGGAGACAGAGGCATAACAAAAGCTCGTCCTCCTTGAAAACGTTAGGGCAGGTCCTGAATAGCTTCCCGGGCGTCGAGCTCCCTTTCTCCTGGGCCATGTCCGGGGTAGGCCTCGAACTTCTGGAATCCTCCAAAAGCGTAACTCGACGAAATCTTCACCCTTGAGGGGCGTAGAAAACTCCAAAACGGATCCCCGTTGATTGGAAGTAGAAACGGTGGAGCTTGAGGCTCTTTTAACCGAATAAAATGGGAAAATCTCCTGAAAAAAGCGCGAAAACGCAGCAAAAGCTTGAGAGCTAAGCACGAGGACTCCCAACACTTGAACGTGCGGTAAAAATCTGAGGATGGCTGCCAGGGGAGGGGCTTAGGGAGAGGGCAGTCATTGGCTGGGGGCAGTATAACCCAGAGACCAGCGATTGGTTACTACTGAGAAAGATCAGAAACGAAACTGATACTGATTTTTTTCTATACCGAGGATTTCCGGCCTGACGGGGAATATTCATGAGCATGTGAATCCATGCCAGACCCCATGCTGGAGAACCAAGATTACTTTGCGACACCCTCAACAAGTGAAAATGAGTATAGGACCTAGATATAGAGAAGACCTATGGCCTTTTCCCAATTTTCAGAGCACAACACGATATAGCAAGTTTATGACAATGTATTTTGGGCAATACTATTAGTGGGAAAATAAATAAAACATTAAAAACACAAGCAGCTTACCCGTAACAAACTTTAAGCCTCCACATCAACGAGTTCTGGAGGCAGCGGGACCTTGGGATGCTTGCTCTCAAAGTGCTGTTTGAAGGTTTTAGGGTCTGGCATTTGTGTCTGATGACCGGAATCAAAAAAGAAAAAGACTTCATTAAGACAGACTGCTTGGTACAAGGTAATCACTCTAGCTAGCATTAACAGCTTACAAGAGCAACCTGACAAATATGAAAAGTCCAACACCTTTTTCCTCTGAAAGCTGCCATGATGCCTTGCTCATTTGACCTATTCCATATACCAATATAAATCCCTCTTCTAAACCTATCGAAGCGGAAAAGAGAAAAAGCTTTGTTCCTTGCAGCAGTAACCACAGCCTAGGAAGTGGTGGGCAGCCCATCTAAAACATTGGCTAGAAGAAAAAATAAAAAAAGTACTGTTTAAGGAGTTCAGCTCACAAAATAAATTGTGCTAGATATAGAAATGAAGTATAAAAAATTGAATCATGAGTCGAGGAGCCTTCCTTTATTGGCCTAATCTGAGTGAGCCCGGGAATCATTACAACCTCTCTAAGTTACCCAAAACAATATGATCACATTTTCATCCCCAATTCCATCCTACCCAATTTGGTCAACCGGTTTCAGAGACGTTAAAACTATTTGTTGCCTTCTTCAGGACGGTAGAAAACTGCAGACAATAGTCTGCATTACTGACAAATACTTAGATTTTCTATTTAAAAAAAATCATCTATTTATTTTTCACAGCCACAGAGGAGTTCCTTTAGCACTAAGAATACTCTGTACTCTTAGCTTCAGTCAGGAAAAGGTTCTTTATGAATCCAAAATGGCCTAGTCTTGCTCATTGTCTTCTCATGTCTCTAGGGAAGACACCATACATTCCACCAAATAGGTTTGTGACCATTCTGTATACAACTTGCATACTAATAGCAAAATCCATGAATCTTTTCACTTACTCATAGGAGACTCATAAAAATGACCACCTTCCGCTCACAGTACAAGTGACTGTCATAGCTCGCATTTTTAGGGCTGCCTACAAAAAAGATAGTTTGCTTAATTACAAATCGGACCTCTACAGTTACATACAGGGAAGCCAGCAATAGCTTGCCCGCTACGGTATCTTAGTAATGATTTAGCCTAGGCATGTATGTGGTATAAATACTATCGTCTCAGTATTACAGGAAGGACTGGTATCTTTCTTTTCCGGCATCTGTCTACAGCGGTTTGAGTTAGTAAACTCTTATGCAACTGCTGTCTTTTCGGTGAACTTTTTTCCTCGGCCAATGCTCGCGTCTCACATGAGGCTAAGGGTTCCTGCACATCACTGCCATAGCAATGGTGATGCGACATCACATCAAGTTATCAGTAGGGACTTAAAGGAGCTTCAGCTGCGAGTGTTCTATGTATGCCGGCACAGCCATTCTGATTGAGGTTTTGTAACCCAAAACTTTTAGTATCAAAGTTTATATTAGTGCGTTATTAACAAGAAACACCCATCAGTCTACAATTGAGAGACCATTAATTGTAATGCCACACATTGCACCAGGTCATGATCTATATGAGCTGTTTTTTCTCCTTTTAGAAGCTGCTAATCAGACCAGTCACAAATGTGGCACTGTCTCATCATTACAAGTGGCTACATTCTATTGGTCCATTGCCACAAGCTTAAGGGCACCCAAGTAACTGGTAGCTCAAGGTGTCACCCCAGTTGCTAGGACCTGCCAGCAGATGAAGTCTATAAATCCAGCGTGGTTTCTCTTGCAAAATGGCAAGATGGCATGCAGGCCATGGCCTCTGACCGGCCATGCTACTTTCTCCAGGATCAGCCATTTTTACCAGGTTACTCACCATAGTGACCACCTTAACTCCTAGTCCATAGTCCCCTTTACTCCATTCTTATGGGAGATTCCCAAGCACTCCTTACAGGAACTACGGGTGGATGGAAATACCCCTCACTGAAACAGGATCTTCAGCACAGCCTGACCAAACTGAGCATCAGCCCTTGAGCTCATGTTGCGACAATAATGCTTACAGAAAGCAGATGTGGAGGCCCAAGTAGCTGCCCTAGCGATGGACTCCCAGGGGACATTTCTAAAAAGCAACCGCGGCTGCCTTGCCCCGCACCAGGTGTGCATGAATACCCTTAGGAGTTTCAGCCCTTGGACGGTGAAAGACTCCATGATGCAGGCGGCGATCCATCGAGAAATAGTTGCCTTAGACGCCTGCTTGCCCTGAGGGTTACCGAAGGTCACAAAAAGTTGAGAACTAAGCTCGGAAGTCCAGTCCAGGTAGAACTTAAGAGCTCTTCGGACATCAAGACAGTGTAGAACCCTCTCAGCCTCAGAGTCAGGGTTCGGAGAAAAAGACCGGTAGGGAAAGCGACTGATTCAGATGGAATTTGGTCACAACCTTCAGCAGAAAGGTGTCCGAAGGACTACCTTGTCCTGGTGAAAGACCAAGAAAGGATGCTCCACCGACAATGCCTGGAGCTCACTCACTATACTTGCTGATGTAACGGCGACCAAAAAGGACACTTTCCAGGACAAGTACTTGAGGTCCACTGTAGCCATTGGTTCAAAGGGTTTATGGCACAGCGCCGTCAGGACCACATTTAGGCTCCACGGCGGGTGCGGATTACGAATCGGAGGGTAGAGCCAGCAAAATGCCACTGGGAGAGATCCTGCAAGACAGAACATGAACCCCTGACTCTGCTAGGGAGGACACGAAGGCCAGCACTGTGTCAACAGTGGCCACCCTTGGATCCAACTTCTTCTCCAAACACCAATGACAGAAACTGAGCCATTCACTCTTGTACTGAGATCTGGTCGAGGGTTTCCTGGCTGCCTGGATAATACGCATGTTATCCGTAGACAAATTCAGATGCTCTAAAGACTTGAACTCAGGCACCATGCTGCCAAGCTGAGCGATTGAGGGGTGGGTGCCACAGCTGCTGTTCCCCTTGGTGAAGAAAATAGTTACTGGTAACCTGATCGGCGGATACGCCGACAGGTGTTGAAGCTCTGAGAACCAAAACCTGGCCGGCCACCACAGGGCTATGAGTAGAAGGGAACAGTTCACCGAATTCTTCAACTTCCAAATTGCCCGGTGAACTAGAGGCGGGAAGGCGTAAGCTCTCATGTTGTGCCATGGAATCTCGAGAGCATCCCCCAGAGAGGAGGCGCTCAGCCCCCCTCTGGAGGCATACTGAGGAAGCTTCTTGTTTACCGCTGTAGCGAAACGGTCCACCTCCAGTGTGCCCCAACGCAAGAAAATCCATGAGGACTCCGCCTTCAACTCCCACTCGTAGCGGACCACTGTCCGCCGGCTGAGGGCATCCGCTGTGACATTCAGCTGGCCCGGGATGTGTACTGCAAGCAGCCAGACACCATGCAGCACAGCCCACTCCCATATCTGGATAGACAGGTCCACGAGGGGGGGGGGGGGGTTAAAACTTCGTCCCCCCCTTGCTTGTTGATGTAATACATTGACACCACATTGTCCGTGCGCATGCGGACCACCTTGTGGGCAATGAACGGTCTGACCGCCTTGAGCGCCAGAAAGATTGCCAGAAGCTCCAAATTATTTATGTGCAGGAGCTTGTCCTGAGGCGCCCAGAGGTCCGAGACCTGAAGATCTAACGTCGCACCCCACCCCAGAAGGAGGAGTCCGTCGTGATCGTCACTGTGGGGGCTGGGTCCTGAAACCCTGCACCCACCGACAGGTTGCTGAGAGATGACCACCAGTCCCGGTCCACTCATGGAATCATTATCCGCTTGGAATCCGGGTCCACAGCCTGACGCCAGGAACTCCGAGGAGCCATCTGGCTCCGTCTCATCTTGAGGAGAGCAAGAGGAAGAGCCAGCACACATGAGGCCATGAGGCCCAGAAGCCTCTGGAACCACCAGGCCGACATGCTCTCCGACTGCGCAAACTCTGACACATGGCTAACAGATCTGCCATTCTATCCCCGGTCAGGTACACTCTGCAGTCGATCGTGTTCCAGTGAAAACCCAGGAAAACCAGGTCCTGCGAGACCGTCATGGAAGATTTCCGCCAGTTCACCGACAGCCCAAGTCGGAACAGGAGCTGAAGGAGAGACTGGAGATTGCCCGCTGCTGCTAGCGGACAAGGGCTGCGTAAGAGCCAGTCGTCCAAATACAGATACACATGGATACCCTGGAGACAAAGATACGCAATCACCGACATCTTCGTAAAGACACATGGCGCCGAGCTGAGGCCCAAAGGAAGCACTCAAAACTGGAAGTGCTCCTCTCCCAAAGAGAAGCGGAGATCTCCTGTGTGGGTTCCAAATCAGGATATGCATGCACGCGTCCTGAAGATCACAACTCTGAGCCAGTCGTCTGCAAGGAGGAGCGTATCTGGCTGGACGTAATCATCTTGAATTTCTCTTGGGGTAGGAAAAGATTGAACTGGGAAAGGTCTAGGATGGTGGGCAGGCCAGCCTGGTTGGGTTTGGGCACCGTAAACAGCAGGGAGTAGAAGTCCTCCCCTCGCTCCCCGAGGGGAACGGTTTCTACAGCTCTGAGGTCCAGAAGTTTCTCAACCTCAGCTTTGAGGGAGGGAGAGCCCGACAGCTGAAAAGGAGGGTTGCAGGGTGGGGTAGGGGGTATAGGTAAGCAGAAGCCCGCTCGAGCGACTGACAAGACCCATCTGTCTTCTGTGATGGTCTGCCAAGCCTCCCAATGAGACGCAATGCGTCCTCCCACCGGGGCCTCGTGCGAGCGTGGAAAACCGTCATTTAGTAGGTTTATCGGTGGCAGTGCCACCTGAACCTGAGAAGAAGGCTGAAGAGCGGGA
Source organism: Ambystoma mexicanum (assembly GCF_040938575.1). Taxonomy (NCBI): domain Eukaryota; kingdom Metazoa; phylum Chordata; class Amphibia; order Caudata; family Ambystomatidae; genus Ambystoma; species Ambystoma mexicanum. The sequence continues at coordinate 931,711,214 of NC_090933.1, forward strand.
GAAAAACCGCGTCCGTTGTTGCCTACGGCAGTTATTCCCCCACATGGGTATCCACTCTGAGATTTGCAGTCGAGGAATCCCCTAAAGCGGGAGGATAATCGACTTTGTGACAACGGTCTCTGGGTTTTGAAAGGAGCCTTAACCAGGATAGACAATGACTTAGCTGTCTGAGTGCTATCCTTCATCTTGGTGAGCTCTACATCTGTTGTAGAATGAAAGAGCTCCTTACCATCGAACGGAAGGTCCAACACCTTGTCCTGCACTTTTGAAAATTTAGTGGCATGCAGCCACGCATGCCGTGAGGCATCAACCCCAGCATAAGGCCCCGAGCCGAGGCGTCTACGTGATGAGCCGCAGCCTCCAGGAGATCCTGGGCCAAGACCCTGGCGTCGGATAGGCCACCCTTGAAGTCTTCCAACTTCTCGACCGGGATGTGCTCCTCAAACTCCGACAGACCTTTCCACATCCGCATATTAGCCCCCGTTAATATAAACTCTGCATTGGCCTGCCTGAGCTGCAAGGCCGAGTTGGCAAAGATTGTCCTCCCTAGGGAGTCAAGGAGCTTGTCCTCCTTATACAGGACCCGAGTAGCCGTCGTGGAAGAGGATGCTGCAGGTCTGGATTGAAAAGTGGCTGCAGCCACCACTGTGGAGGAGGGAGGCGGACAAGACGACAGGGCCAACTCCGAAGAATGTAGCCTGTACCTCGCGTCAATCTTACTGACAAAAAGTTACGAGTGTGGCTTTTCCCAGACTCTGACCTTGTTGGCCAGAAACTCCTTCTGCAGGAACAGGCCGGTACGCTCCAAGGGAGACAGGGTGAACGCCCCAGAAAGCACGCCCTCCTGCGGAGCGGGTGCCTCGGGCACCGGAACATCGAAGAAACTCATGTCCAGTACCCGGTCATGAAAAGCTCTGATAGAGCGGGGAAGGGGTACTCGTTGTCCTGATCGCCTTGAGGGTCATCAGACAGGTCAGGATCCTGCTGAGCCGTGTCAGCCACGGCCTTGTCCACTGGGGACAATGGAGGCAAAGGCGGAAGAGCTGGGGGAGGCACCACGGGCAAGGGAAGCCCCCGGCGGAACCACCGGAGGAACAGGTGGAGCCAAAGGCGTAGGTGGACATATCTCCCTGAAAAGCCCTTCGAAATATTCCCTCATGGGGTCGGTGCGCATAAGAGCTTGACATTCACAGAAAAAGGCATCCTCTGGAGACTGTTTCAGAACCTGAGGAGGCCTCTCATGAGGTGGACAAATCCAAGGACGTAGCGGGGAAGGGTGCCACACCGGCCCATCCACCGACGTTTCCACATAAATCAAAGGTGCCGCCCCCGCGGGCAACAAAACACTGTGTGGAAGAGGCATCCGGGCGTTCCAATCAAACCGGCCGGCAAGGATGCGCACAAGGGACCAAGGGACCAAGCCCTACACCAGAGGCCAATGGCTTAGTTGTAGGGGTAGCACCTAAAATGGCCACCGCGGTCATGGCGGGAACGGGTGCCATTTTGTCTTCATCTGAGGGCAACTGCGGCACGTGAGGTAGTGAGGCAGGGGTCCCCGTCGATGGATCAGGGGTCTTAATCTTAGCCTTAATATAAGGAACCTCGGCAGAGCCGGTACTATGATGCCTGGAATGTTTTTGTGACATACCAACCGCCAACTGAGCCTTCTAAGGAAGGACCTCGGCACTGCTGGTAAAATAACTGCTTGTTTGCCCCCTCAACAGGTCTGGTGTCACCACAAGAGCGGGAACGGTGAGCAACAGCTTTCACCGACAAAGCCTTGACCGGCCTCTCGGAACTGTTGGTAGATTTAGCCTCTGAACGAGGGACCTCGGACCCATGCCCGGTAAAAGCCTCATCTGCGCGGGCCTCGAAAACCCATTGGGTAACCAGCCCAGCCAAGGCCTCGGGGCGAACCCTGGTCTTATCTTTGAGGGAAGCCGACAGAGAGGCCTCAGAGCGAGCTCTGTTACCCCATGACTCAGTAGAACTGGGTCTACAAACATCCCCCACAGGAGGGGCCTCGGAGCGTACTCCGGTATTCACAGGCCCCTTACGGAGACCCTCGGAGAAAACTCCGGTAGAATTATTAGGCCCGAAGGGCACCTCAGGGCGAACCCCGGTGACAGAGCGATCAACGACCCTCCCGGCCCGAGAGGAACCCAGAAAGGTATCCCCCGGCCGGGTTGCTCTGAAAAGTAAAGAACTTACCGGGCGTTTCTTCTTCTCGTCGATGCCTGAAAATGTGAAGGTGGAGTTTGTCAGAACACCTCCTCCCACCGCTCCAACCGACGTTGAAGTGCCCGGACTGAAAGGGAGTCACAGTAAAAACAGGAGTCCCAACGGTGATCCGGACCCAAACACTCTAAACAAAGGATGGGGATCTGCCCTCGAAGCGACAGTGACACGATGAACAATCAGGAAAGTCTAGCTTGAACGACAGACCAGTAAACTAACTCTAGCGCAAGCCAGAGAGGAAAAAAGGGGAAAAGAAACTCAGGATGCAAGTGCGTCCGGCCCCGGTCGAGCAGAGAAAAGGACTGATGAGCGATGTGCGGGGCGGAGCCAAGATGGGTGGGGTTACAGTTGCGTGCCGGGCCCCGCGCAAGAAAGAGAGGAAGGACACATTTTTGGAAAAAATATGGATGCTTTTTACAAAGTGCTCCGGTCCCGTCCCACAGGACGGAGAGACGTCCCATAAGTATGGAGGAAAGGGGACGGGACGCAGGAGTAAAATTGATTCAGTATGTTTTTCCTCACGAAATACTCCACAAGCGGAGCAGTTGCCCTTCGTCTTGATACCGGATTCATGATCAGTAACCAGTGTTACTTTTTCGGTTGTCATTTCTACATAATGTAGGTTACACACTCATGTGATCAGTATACCACGTCTGACCTAGTAAATTGTCCCCATGGGGCATGTATACCAACACCTATTGTCAGACTCCTTGTCTGGGAACATTGAACATGACCTGCATGGGGTGAGCCAGACACCAGTGAGCCGGTGGATGTGCAAGTGCTAGCTAATTGTGCCTAGCGTGCTGGGTGCATGCTCCGCAACGCAAATTGGCCCATCTCTTCTGAAAGAAAGGAGCTTGATCCTGAAGATAGTTAGGAAATTGGTGGTGGGGTTAGCCTCTCATGGAGGCAGGAGATGGGGCCTCACGGGCTTCTCTTTGGTGAAGCCTTCACCAAAGAGATGAATAAGTTTGTGGGGACCTTCACCGTGCTCGAGAAGGCGTATGCATCTATACGTGATTTCTACCCAGTAGGGTTTTTTCCAGGGACCAGTCGAAGGGGGGGATTTTAGATGGGTGCTAGTCGATTTTCCCAAAGACCACCAATGGCCTATAGTGCAGTACTGGGATACAGACGCATGCTTACCAATAAAGGCAGAGGCTCCAGAAAACGCAGAGGCTTCCAGAGGCACCATGGTGCATCTACAGGTGAGCAGGCGCAGCGATACAACACCCGCCACCCGCCAGTAGCAGGGTTTCACACAAGCGTGGCTTCCCTCAAATGCACACTGCACGAGAGCCACCTGTTGGATGCAGAGCTACAAATGCTAGTACAGAAACAGGCGATAGTGCGCAAGCCCCAGATTTAGGGTTTGCGAAATAGGTTCTTAGCTCATCACAAGGTGCGGCTAGACACCAATCTTGGAGAGCACAGCTGGTTAGTTTACACGCATTTCAAGATTGAGGCAATACATCAATATGGGAGATTCTCAGAAAGGAAGACGGGTTAGCCAGGCTAGACCTTAACGCGTACTGCACCGTCCTTAATTAGGGTTTTCTTGGCGAGGGCCATCCTGGCAGTTCAAAAGCCTGCCTCTCCTCAGCCCATTGGGCCAAGTTAATGAAGCCGATAGTGGCACCATTGAGAGAAAGGTACGAGAATTATCATATATGGATGATATCCTGTTTATGGCAGAAGACAGACGCAGTTGCAAGCACAAGTCCAGTGGGCATCCACACCGAGGGTTCCTAGTGAACTGGGAGTCAGTGCTGACCCCCCAGCAAGGGGACATAATTCCTGAGTTTCGCGGTAGACACCAGCAATGCGATGCTAGAACTTCCCATTCACAAGATAAGAGTGATAAAGGGTTGTTCAAGAGATTGATAATATCACTTTGAAGTCTAGCTACAGTAGTTGGTCCACTAGCTGCTTCCATCCAAGCGATTTTTCCCAGTCCACTACATTACAGCCCTAATGAAGCTTAAAATCAAGCACCTACAGGAAGGCATGTGTTATCACCAGCTCATCCCGCTAGACGAGTAAAGCAGGATTAAGCCACAGTGGTGGCTCCACATCAGGGATGCATGGAACAGTGTGCCATATTTGGAGACATTAGAGCGCTCATCGGAGCCAGCTGCGAGCAGATCAGGTTGGGGCACCAGGAGCGGAGTTACAAACAAGGAGGGGGGGAGTGGGGGATGGCAATGATCTCCCGGAGAGCTACAGTTCAACTGCCTATTTCTATCGGGCTCTTTTGCAGTGAAGGGCTTTGTCAAGGGGGAAGCGTACTACTGTGTTCTGCTCGGGATGGACAATAGATCTGCAGTGCGCTACATCAACAAGCCGTTGGGGGTGGGGTTGAGCAATGCTCAGGGATGTTGGTGGAACTAGCGTAGGATTTCTGGCACTTGCCTAGACCAGAAGATCTCTTATCATGGAAATGTACCTGCTGGGGTTGCAGAACACCATCAGACTGGAACTACAAAGCAGATGGTATCAGGTAATATTATCCCCATATATATGGTCACCGTAAATAATATCGCCGGGAAAAGGTTGTGGCGATATTATATGGGTGACTATATATGGGGACAGAGGCAAATGCAATAATAACCGCCACAAAGAACAGCCATTTTTCGGTGATATTTTTGCATGGCGGGATTTTTGTGGCGACATTATTACATGGAACCAAGCAGATGGGGGTCCATTCAGTACGGACTTCTTCCCTTCCAGACTCACAACTACCATGGTACTTCAGTTGGGGGTCTGGACCTGGGAGCTCTAGGGACAAACACATTGCTGCAACTCTGGTCAGGGGACGTTACGCATTTCCACCTTTCGTGATGCTGGTGAAGACACGTTTCGCAGAGAGTGGAGGCAGCAATAGTGTTGCCAGAAAGGTGATCACAAGATTGGTCCAGTTCTGATGGGGAATCCTCAGCGTGAAATCTGAGGTAAGTTCCATCATACAGACCTGCGGACGGATCGGTCAGGAGCAATATAACCCCCCCCCCCCTTCCCAGTTCGAGAAGAGTGCTCCGATAGTGTGCAGAGTTTCAGGCACAGATGTTATATGGGTATTTCATAGAAAGCTGAGTTAATCAAAGTATCTTGGGCACCATCCAACACAAAGTGTTATAGTGCTGCATGGCAAACCTGGGAGAGATGGTGCGGGCAGCAGATTATTCATCCCGTTACTGCCTCTTTAGTACAGGCGATTAGCTTAGCAAGAAGAAAATAAGGCGTACAGGCCACGAGATAGTGGACGGTGCTCAGTTGACACCCAGCAGTAGTTCGGCTGATCAAAGGGGTGAAAGCAACCCCACTTAACCAAAATATTCCTCTTTGTGGGACGTCAATGTCATGCTCCAACTAACCAGTGGCCGAAAAAACTTCTGTCGGTACAGCAGCGGTATGGCAAATTGGCCACCTTACTATGCTCAGTATCTTGTAGATGTGTCAGACTTGAAAGCTTTAGAGGTTGACAAGAAAAGATTCTACGCGTAAGGGGAAATTGCGTTCAACATAGCGCGATGTACCAAAAGCAATCTCATACCCATACTTCACATATCAAGTTATGCGTAGCGCAGTACATCTAGCATTATGAGGCACTTACTGCAGAGTGCAGGCCACAGCGCATCTCAGCTTCTCATGGCATGTAGGAAAGTTCAAACCCTGGGGCTTCCACCACCATAGTGAGATGGGGGACAGAAGTAATGGCTCTAGCAGGCATTGATGCGTCAGTTTTTGGGGCACATTCTATCCAGGGAGCCATGGCTTCCAACGCTTTTGCAGCAGGCATTTTGTTACAAGATATCAAGAGTGCAGATTGGTCTAGCAACTACACATTTAAAACTTTCTATTTTAAGCCCATATTGGCTATAGCAGTGGCAGTGGTGATCTTTGAACAAGCCGAAAGCTTGCCTCTGGTCTTCACATAGAAGTGTTGTAGGTGCTTGAGAACGTTTAAGGGGGGAGAGGCATAGAAGCTGCATTGTAGATCGATTTTGCGACAGTGTAGATTGCAATTGAAATGGAGGCCTGGCGCTTCCCTTGTAGCCCAAAACAGAAATACATGGGTGAATACAGGAGCCGCTTGCAGCTTTGACAGCAGAGGGTAAGGCCAAATCCACAGTAATTCATAAACCTTTAATTGTCTCATATCAACAGCACTTTCTTTGGGAAAGAATTTGCCATACAAGGCCATGAGGGGGGCCGCAGGTTCCCCGTGAGCAGCTATCCCAGGAGAAGGAGGGCACCAGCCTCTGACCTTCCCCAGCCCAAATCCGAAGTTAGTGCCCAGATGCCCCTGTCCCAAGACCCCAAACTTCCAGAGTGTAGGTCCATTTCAGACCACAGACAATAAAGCGGTTAAGGTCACCCCCTCCACCCCCCCCCCCCATTTATCAGAAAGATCACAATGGAATATCCCAGGCCCGTGTGATTTGTGCTGCGAGTTGCCAGGGAGGGAAAGTAACACATGTAAGCCCATGGTGGGAAGAACTAGAACGGCGCAGACGCTTCTAGGATCGAGCTGGGGTTTGTAAGATTGTTTGACCTCGAAAGTAGCCTCTGCGCTCATGTCTGAAGCACCAGGTGCACATTAGGCCACAGATCTGTACTTTTAATTACCAGTTAAGAGCTGTGCGCCCGATGACGCATTAAGAATAACCCCATGTGGAAATAGACGAACAGGAGACGCTGGGACCAATGATCTGGATAGAGCAGGACGCCCATGTATAGGGTCACACCAACCAGCTACATGAATTTGTAACCTATGGGATGTACCTCAGTTGCGACACGTTTTTCCTTTATAAGCCATTGCCCACGTTGAGCATCAGAGCAGAGCCCTTAACTATTTTAATAAGAATATTTCTCCTTGCTAGACGTATGCTGGGCCTTTTTCCCCCCCTAGTGGGTTGATTTTTTCTGGGGTGAACGTTGAGGTTTCTCTACACTTACAGCACAGGGAGTCTGTCTTTTTTAATAGAAGCAATTGCACAGTATGGATTATGTGCTCATTTGTGTATAGCTGCTAAGCGTATTACCCTCCCTAACTGCCAGTTATTTCATGAGTCGAGTGTTTCCTTGGCACAGCCAAGGAGCAGAGCTCGGAACAACATTGTAAGGAAATGGGACTTTGTTGCAGAAGTTGCTCATAAGTGTCTGTTTTAGGACATCCAAAAGAAGATGAAAGGACCCAGGCACCGCATGAGAGATGGAGTGCACCCTAATAGAGAGGCAGGGCCCCTAGGACTGCCAGAAGGAAAGGAACTTTGGGGGAATCGTAGTTCCTTTTTTCACTCTTGTTTTGACAGTTGGTTTACTAATTGTGATGCTGGAAATGCATTAGAGGGACAGGGCCTCCATATCCTTGTCCTTTATCATGTATGTTCGGTCTTGTTTTCGGCGCATGAGTTCATGTGGGACTCCTGGTGGTGCGGCTCATCGTTTTGGTGTACAGACCCATGGGATACCCTTATGGCATCCATGGGTGGGGGGGTACAACCCTGTATCCCTAGTGTATGTTTTTGGGCACCCGTGTGTGGCCCACAGCAGGGTACAGGCTGGTGGCAGCTCCATGCTGGGTTTGACAGGTGCTCCGAGTATCCTCCATTTTGGGATACCCTGGAATCAGTTGATTCCTGATGGGAGACAAGATGGCCCCTGTGGCCTCTTGCTTTCTATCGCCCGTTACCTTGTGTTCAACGAAGTCCCGACTGTCACTTTCCCATGACTGGCTGTTGGGTGGAAGTTCCATGTAGGGTATTGTGGGGGGGGGCGGGGGAGGGATGGGGGTGTTGTGGGTACGGCTGTGGGGTGGGACCTGGTTGAATGGAGTGTGTGACGAATATGCATTTCATGTTATGGGCGTCTGGTATCTGTGTGAGTGACAATGACTGAGAAGCCCTGCTCGAAACTGGTATGAATGCAGTGTAGAGTGCTGAATGGCTGGGTGCTTGTCCAAATCCACATTCCATGTTGCGAGTGTCTGGATGGAGAATAATGGCCTGAATGCACTGTGAGCCTGATTGGCTGCCTGCCTGAATGCCCTCCTGAATGTTGCCGGAGTGTGACCCAGCAGAGTGAACGAGAGACAAACAGTATATCTGGGGACCTCCGACTGATTGAAATAGCTGAAGTTGATAGTTTATGCTTAATCTTGGAGCCCACTGGAACACCAGGATGCACAGGTTTGCTATAACCGCTGGAGGCCTGTCAAAGCTGTGTTGCCCAGAATCAGGAACTGCCCGACGCTGAGCCGCCAATCGGAGCCACAACGCTCCATCCATTAAGACACTTTGAATTAAAGGACGCTCTCTCTAGCACAGCCGACCGCTTTGTCCCGGCGTAGAAAGTAAAGGACGCTGACGTGCCGAGGAGCATCAGTCAGTGGGTTTCCCCGCCACCTGAAGACCGCAGAGACTCCGACTCTCAACGTCCTTGCTGGGCCAAAGTTCAGTGACTCTTTTGCAGCAACAAACTACAGTCATTGAGGTGCAGCACACGCCTCCTCTTCGCAGGACGTCCACGACTGATCGTCGACGAGCACCGCCAAAACCGAAGCTGCGGCCTCAACGTGGTAGAAAAATTGTAGAAGGAAATCAGACTGGAATAGACAATATATGGACTGAGCTTGTGTTATATCTTTATATTACGGGCTGCCCAGGTTGGGGGGAAACCATACTGAACTGTGCCTGACGCTAGGGGCCCAGTAATCTGCCAATCATTTAACCAACCTGCTTTACTCCTAGGTCTATTGTTGGTTCACTGCATAAACTGATTTGTATGACATTTGAACTGAGTATAGTTGATGCATTTTAAATGGAATCAAAGTGTAATGGTTGTACGACGCACAAAGTGTGTGATTGTGTACATAACGTGAGCCTATTTATATAAAGATCTGTGTTTTCACTGACAGTGTGTGGACATTCCTTTGTGGGTGCTTGTGGACTACACTGTACGTAAGAACCAGCCTGCATCACCTGAGAGCTTAAGCCTTGATTGCTTGTCCAACGTTAGAGAATCTTGGCTGGGGTATTATGTGCCTCTACTCTGCCATATAGAGTGCAGGAGTACAGACGCCCCCTCCAGTCTTTAAAATAGACTTTTTTAAACATAGTGTAAAGGGCTGCTGTAGAGGAGCAAATAAGTGAAGCATAATGTTTGTCTCTGCATCTTTAATAGAATCAAGACTTCCTTTGCTGCAAGCTTTGACAATCTTTGAAAGAATTTAATAAACCATGTTAAATAAAGTCCTTGAAGAGATGGAAGAATTTGGAACGATACAAGTGTCCTCTAGACCCTCCTAGTTTTGGCGTTAAACAGATTCGAAGGACAACATTATGAAAATGAACATTTTAAATAGTAAAGATCGTTCTTACCAGAAATGTGGAGTCTTTACAAAGTAATAAGGGCATTTCCCATGTGGACAATGCATGTGTTGTAAGCAGACAAGAAAGGCCATGAGGAATTGGCTTAAGCTCAGTTTCAAGGGAGAAACTGAAACAGGGTGTATGCCATTTGGCAACCTTTTCAGAAATTGTATATAGGAAAGGAAAGTTTTAACGTAGGATCGCTTGGCATAAAAGTTGCATAAAGAATAAAACACTGAAGTCACAACATTTTTTAGGTGAGTAGCATAATGTGACAAGTTCACTTGGACACTGATACTATAAAATAAATTTGGAAGAGTCATAGGGCCCGGTTGACGAAAGAATAGGAACTAATTGTGATGCAGTCATAAAAAGACCTAAATGAGTATTGAGTGGCATAGATCTAAATAAAATATCGTAATGAGGTTTAAGACTATGCGCTTGTGTGCTCCGACAACTGGATGATACAAATATGAATGCAAGGAATCTGGAGAGATCATTAAAGTAAAGCAGATACTGTGCATTATTTCAACAGATACAGGTGGAGGACCATTTTAATATTGCATGCAACACAACAACGTATGATAAAATGGAGGTAACTCATGGTTGAAGATTACACCATCTACATTGGTAAGTTAGTAATGCATCATTAGACTTAGTTTCACGTAAGCAAGCAGCCTATGGGAAAGCTTTCAATATGAAAGTTCGAGATTTGTATTGTTAACAGTGCATTTACAACTTGATGTAGTTTTGGGCGAATTATTAGTACAAATGGAGATTCTTGCATCGGCACCGTTAGTTTGGGCTAATAGGAGTCTGGTTGTATAGTAAAAATGAAACATCCCCATCAGCCAGTGAGGTTGAGATACTGAGCAACACCCTTAAAAAGGTGCATCCCAGGGGAAGCAGGCTGGCAATTCACACTTCTTGGAAAAACAGGGACATGCAACCGTAAACACAGGAGACTCCAGAGGAATCAGTTTGGCATTTTGGGACATTCAAATGTGGGTGTGACAAGTGGTGGTCTAAGTGGAAGGCAGTCATAGCAGAGCTCAGAGGTCTAGGGCTACCAGAATTGTTGCCTTTGTGACTGCATGAAATAGGAGTAAAGTTACCATTCAGACTCATCCTGTGCAGTGGTAATTGTTTAATCTTAAATGCTGCCAAAATGGATAACCTTATAAAAAAAAGAAATCAGGTTATGGATGGCTCATGTACCTGTGCAAAATGTTACGACCTGTTCAGGTAGAACAAGAATAGTCTCCACAAGACCTGGCGCAAAAGTAATCTACACCACAGCTGGCTGTAAAATTAATGACTTCAAATCGCAGGCAAAAGTGGGTGGAAGCAAGCCGCACATGGAGCCAGGTGAATCCATCGAGACTGGCAATACTAATTCTTTATTAAACTTGTGTTTGTCTTTGTAAGCTGAAATCCACTAGCAACCTATTCTCTTTGCTCGAATTTAGAGCAAGAGGGATCACCCAGTTTTACGCTGGATAGTAGTACAATGAAAGGATCAGTAGTTATCTACTGTTATTGCTATAGGGCTGTATGGGAAGGTCTCTGCGCAACCCAATTAAGGAGAGTTTAAAGCCACTAGAAAGAAACCCTCTCCTTTACCTGTTGCTGAAGAGTTCAAATGAAGATAAGCTGTTGAAATCCACCTTGTTAGTAGTGCTTGAAGTTCAGGCTAATAACAAAAGGCCCGATTCCCTACCTTCTAGAAGAATTCTGCGACAAACGGCGAAAGTTAAGGGAAGAATAGTTCAGACATCCAACCTCGATTCATGCTCTGAGGGGGCCAGTGATCTGGTATCTTTGAATGAGCAGAAAAAAAGTGCAGCTATCAAAAAAGCTAGCAGAAAGGCAGCAAGACGGTTAAGATTGGATAATAGAGCAGATAATTTGACCTCATGGCTTCTTAGCAGACGGGATAAAACGTAAGAGGAACAAACGTCTCTGCAAGAGGATGCGTTTGATGAATTGGATCAAGGTGAGGGGATGCAACTGATACAGGACCAGACCACCACCACACACACTAACGAAATTCAGCCAACTATATCAAAGCCCCCGCTGCACTCCCAAGAGCGTTGGTGGTTATGGAGACTGAAGCCGGTCACTTACCGGCAAAATCCTTTACTCTTACACCTCTTTAAAGACTAAGCAACCGTTGAACAGAAAAGCTCTACTTGTGCCATTTCACCACCTCCCTTCCTTGCGGGTACTGCAGAGTAAAGATTTTGAATTTGTGGAGCAATTGGCGCATGGGGCAATGCCATATACAAAAGTCCACTGTCGGGATGCAGAGGTTGTGGCTCTGGTGAGGAGTAGTGCACAATCTTTTGAAGAGAGATTGATAGAATCAATTAGAAAAAACCTGGCCCCAGTCCATTATTAATCAAGCGACGACTACCAACACATCTCCTTAAGTAAAACGGGACATGGACACTGAAGAACCACTGGGGATGTTTCATTTCTTCCAGCTCCCTCAACACGCTCCTGAAAATAGCATTACTATAACTTCATGGAATACTCGTGGCCTTGTCCATTTCTTTTTGACAACGGCTCCTTTGGATATCTATTTTTTCTACAGGTATGGGGTGGGTTACGTTTGATTGCTGTGTGTTTTGACAGTCTGGCCCCTAGAGGGACAAAAAGGCCGACCCATGGGGCTAGGGGGTTAATTACAATGTGCTCAAAGACATTTAAGTTAAGAGTTAGTACAAACCCTTATGTTTTGTTGGTGGAAGTGTGTGAGGACTGAGAATGGTCTTGAATATATATGAACCTCTTGGGGGACAGCAGACTGATTTGGTATTTACAAGACCCTTTCGACCTATGCTTCTGGAAGTAAAGTCACCCACTTATTGATTGGGGCGAACTGAACTCCAGATGCATTTATAATACGTATTCCGATAAAGACACCCTTCTCAGATATTGTATAAACAAGCAAGTCCGATCTGACTTCTGTAAAATGGGTGGAGAATTTTAGTTGGATGCAGGTCACCATGATGAAATAATCTCAGGTGATGTCTCCACTATCCAAACTTTGATGATCGGTTATTTATAATGCACCAGTGTTTCAAGGTGCAACTTGGATGTCCAACAAAGCCTCCACTTTATGGAAGTGAGAATTCGGGAGATGGCCAAATGTAGGTCGGGCGCTTTTCTAAAAATAGTGTTCATGCCTTACTTTATTACTATGAATGTGAATATTATAACTAATATCGAAATTGATGTGGTGGGTGAGATCAATGTGAATAGAGGCCTGAACGGTGTGCGGGTCGGATAGAAACATCTTGGCCATAACAAAACATGTGTCCGGTTTTGAAAAAGTGTATGAGCAATACAATTGCCCGGATTATCTTTTGGATAATTATCAGCTTGATCATGAAATCCCCACCCTAGTTTTAAAAATAATAAAAATGTACATTAATATGACAATATTGTAATAGGGGAAGAGAACAGATCAGAAAGGTCTTTCAGAAAGGTCTTGCAGTTGTACCCCACCACACCCAATATCGGAACTGGAGGAAGCAACATTACAGGTCAGGTTATTTTGCACATAAAATCTTCGTAGTGAATTCCCCAATTAGGCAAGCAATTCCTAAGTACTCTCTACATACTGTTCATCAACTTTGCTGCAGCGTATCATTAGGCACAGCTAAAAGTAATGAGTATGCCTACCCAGCTGATCTATGCATGTCAATTTCAACCTCTTCTTGGCAGATGTAGGCAATTGTTTGAGTGATGTCTGCAACTCTCGCTGAAAAATTGGGCATGGAAAGAATTCCATACTTGGCCTATGCCGATGATTTGGCAATTTACGATTCAACACATAAGCATTAGCAGAAGTGCATCAGCAATGGTTGACTATGCAAAAGTCAATGATTTACACATACTTTCAGAAATTTAAACTAATGAGATTTTGAACCGTCAAGGGAAGGCAGAAATCCATCTCTACCCCTGGAGGTTACATGTATACGGTTTCTAGCTATCAACACTTGGGTTATGACGCAACCAATTAAGAGTAGGGATCTGGGAATGTTTAAAAGGCGACATTTCAGGGCCACATATATGATGCTCTTTAAAGAACTTCATTACTAATAAAGCTGGCTTTTACCTGCCAGTGTAGTTACGGTATACCGGTAAAAGCTAGTCTCTAGCATCGGTTATGCCTTGGAATGTTCATACACCAACTCAACAGGATGGGCGAGTGATATATATGGCGAAATATATTGGGGTAATCTAGAGCTACTCACATACAAGCGGTTTGAATGGATCTCGGTATAACCTGCTATAGTACTATACTTATCAATAGAGGTATACGCCATTTAAAAATGTGTGCTGCAGGGAATTACTGGTCTCTAGAATGAAATGAATGTGGTTGCTCCATTGTCCGAGTTCGAAAAGCTAAATGTGCTGTTTGAGACGATCGCACGGTCCGACTGGGAAGAGAATTTGGGTGCTTTTGAACTCCTTTAAAAAAAACTCCATAATGGGACTTGTCCAACCAACAACCATGTCCATGTAGGCAGACTATCCTCATTGAGAGGGTGTTGGATTGTACTTTCTCTACCGACATCCAAAGAAATACGTCTCACAATGTCCCTGCCCTAAGCTTAGGATATTTATGAAGATAAATGTAAATAAAAATCCAGTCTTGGCTGTTAAATAGCTTGGGTGGGAATGTCCAAGGATGAGCGGTACTGTTGGCTTTGTAAAGCTTCTGGCATGACTAAGACATGTGTTGACTGTCGGCAAGGTTATGTTTAAATACTATATGAAGTACAGACACCTTGCACAAGGTTTTTCAGGTGGTCCAGAGTGAGCCATTTTGGCAGAATGGCATTTCAGGATGCAGTGTTGGTAGGGCCATTGCCTCCTCATGTGTGTGGATTGCTTTTGAGAAGGAACTGAATTTGGAAAGTAACGCATAGCATTGGGGGCTTACTCTTTGTATTTGGGGTTTGCACAGTTATCATAAAGTGTCCTTTGTTTGCGAATGGTAGTGATATGAATTGATGTTTTTAACTTTACTGTATGAAAAATATTGATGGGATATTTTGTTTTCTCTTTTATGTAAGGTTTTAACGAGCTATATCAAATAAAAGTATTTTTTGTGTGGGTTTGGCAGAAAGTCCTTTAAAAAGGGATTGTTGCATATACACATTTGAGTGGAACACATGCAAGTTCATGACAAGGATACAAGGCAGATTATCTGTACTTGTGATTGACAGACTTTCACCCACGTCCTACTAATTATGCAGGCCTGCAAACGAGTTTCACTTGAAGCTCTATCCTACACGGATCTCCATTTAAATGTGAAGAGTAGTAGATAAGGGGGTTCTTACCCGGCATACAGCACAGGAATATACTAATGCAACTTTGGCAGCCGCCTTCTGATCATGTCCTTGTTTCTTTTTTGCTTCAGCTTGCTTTTTGGCATTCTTCTGCTGAGACTGAAATTTCTGGTGTCCACGAGCCATAGCTACCAAAAAAAGAAGAAATGTATGATAAAACAAGGTTTTCCAAAAAGAACAGTGCACACCACTAAAAACCTGTGCCCGAATGTAGGTTTCTAGCTGGTTGCAGGGCATGAACTGCGTGCAGTACCTAGTGATCTGTTAGCCAGTACTCAGATCAGTTTGTGCAGAAGGTAAGACTGTCAATGCAATCCACTAACATAGCCTAAAGGTGCACACATGCCATCTAGACACCTACACGTGCATTGGCTAGCAACATCTGTAAAGGACAGAGGGGCCTAAGAAAAGACCAGAAATGTTTACATTTCTAGTCTAAATCTAAAGATCCCTGTGTGCCATGTGCACTTAACTGATGCAGGCATACAGTGGAGCAGACGTAAAGGTATTGTGCTACAAAGGCTGATGCAGGCATACAGTGGAGCAGCCGTAAAGGTATTGTGCTATAAAGGGGGTGTATATATCGATTTTGTTCCTTCAACCGGTTTCCATACAGTACCAAACGCTCTAGTAGTTTCAGAGGACCCAAGCTTGTTGGTGGAGTGGCACAATGTGGCAGCGTTAGCTAACCTTTAGGGTCTGAAGGAAAGCAATTAAGCCAAGAGAGCAATGAGGCAATCAGAGGTAAACAGGAGAAGCGCTTTTTGCAAATCACTCCACACAGATTTAGCACAATGGGCAAATTGATTTGGCACAAGGTGTTCAGAAACCTTAATCTCCCCAACCATCTCAACATGGCCCTTCCTTCAATCAGAACATCTGGGGCAGGCAAACATCCCCTGTGCCTTCTGCAAAAAGTTTAAGCATGCTCACAAAGTTGCATGCTCACAGATCCTACTTTTATATGCAATGGATGACGGCCGCCCGGTTTGCAATAGGCCACTTATGTAGACATTTACTGTGCAATTTGACATGGAATCCTTGCTACCGTCATTTCAATAGACGTAGCAAGTATTTCAAATGTAATCCGATAAATTTAAGCTGGAAAAAAAAAAGAGCTATTTGGCTCTTGATTAATACTGGTCACATTTGAGTGAAATTTAAAAAGACGCAACAAGAGATTGCAGTTTGCTAAAGAGCAGGACATACAACCTTCACAGCATTCCAGATTAAACAGAATACAATGAGCACAGGGCAAAAAAAAGTCAAGTAACAAGCTACTAGCCAGCCACAGGTTATATGCACACGCAAACAATTTACTTGCCAAGATAAATATCACTAGCCAAGTGGTCGTGGAAAGTGTACATTTTACACCCTGCCAAGAGCATATGCTTGCACGTTGAATCGTCTCAGTTTATGGTCCCAATCAACAGCAGGAGCAGTTTTATGTTAGAACCTATCAAATAACTATTTCAGAAAGGGGCGCTCATCATAGGAGGGTACTGGAATGTGGTGATAAATGCAGATTTAGACCATCTAGTCCCACTGACACTCAAGAAGCGTGCCTATCACCCACTCCAACAAGCTATACCAGACCTGAACTGAAGCTATTCGGAGACAGTTTCCACAACACGAGATATTGCACACATTTCTCACACGTTCACCAGTAGCTACTCGAGACGGATTACTTTACGATTGCAGCCCACGTCATCCATCTCCCACCCCTTCAATTTATCTTACCAGTGTCTCCGTCATTGACCCATCCGGTTACAGCTAAATTTGGGAAGCCAGCAAGCCCTTCCATTGGCGTACCAATGATTCTGGTGGAGATCGAAGACCGACCTACTGGGTCCCCGAGTACACAATACTTTTTGGAAAATACAGACACTGAAACCTCACAATATGGAAGGCCTTCAAACCCATTAGAGGAGATCAGTCAGGCTTCAGCAAGGAAGAAAATATCACAGGTCAACAGAAGGTAGAGAAACCAGTGCATGCACTGGAAACCCAGTACAAACATGAGGGCGCAGAAACTATAAAGACAGCTACATACCCAGTTAAAGACCACAAGAGCAGAGGAAGTTATTAAAAACGAAATCGTATTATCTCAACACTATCAATAAGGCATTGCAGCAGTTATTCTAGAAGCTAAAAGAGAGCGCTTAACACTACAGGACAGGGGGGAATGTACAAAATTACTGAACCTGCTAACAATATTAAATAAATCTGTCCCACGGAGATCAATTAGAAGAGCATAATAGTCCTTCATCCAGGCTGCAGTGCTCCAAAAACTGTTGGGACAAGATTTGGAAGCCCCAATTTCCCCATAGAAAGTTACAGGTCAAAAAAAGCTAACCAAGAAATAAGGCCTCGGCCCAGATGGATCATCAGCCTTCTTCTATTCTCGTTGGTATCAATTCCACACTTGGGTCTCTTAACGACGCAATCACCCCATTAATGGGAGAATGGACCATCATTGCTTGCAAGTGAGAATCAGACTAAATGCGGTGCCCAATTACGATGCCCTGATTTACTCCAAAATATTAGCAATGCTGTTGGTGACGGTCCTCCAGGGCCTTAATCATTGACCAGACATGCTTCAGCCCAAGGAGACAAGCTCAGGATAACATCTGCAGAGCGATTGACATCAATGGGTGAAGCAGGTGGATGCAAGAAGGCATTTGACCATATCAATTGGACATATGTCAAGAAAGTATTGCATCATTTTGTGGTCAGTGCCATTTTTCTAAAAATATATTCCCATCCATGAGGCGACACTGAACGGCCATTCAAAATAAAACTACACCAAATCACATATTTTGAACATTACAGAATCTGCATTTGTGCAACACCTGGAAAACGAAATGGCTTTCAATGGAACCAGGATTCCCAAGCAGTTCACCCGTCAACCGCTCACACGTTCATAACAGAATATTCCAACATTATGTAAGAATCTTCAAGACCATCGAATACGCCTGGTTGGGCAGAATCGCAGCAGTAAAATAGGATCTTGTATATGATGCAGGCCCATTCGACAGTGATCCCCAAAAAAGGCACTAGAAAACACATTTTTAGATTCATATGGGCCAAACGGGCACCTAGAGTATCGAGCTATACTAAGATGGCTACTAAAGAACAGGGGTGGGGGTCACCAAGTTATTTATATGCTGCCCAACTAGCCACGGTTCGAGACAATCATTCTCACCATAATACCAAACAGTGCACAAGATAAGAGCAAATACAGGATTGGTGTTGGCTCTCTCCTGGGGGCCAGACATCTTACTGAATTACCGACCAGAAAGGCTTGGATTTATTATTGGGACAGAGCAGGGAGGATTAGAATACAACTATATTCCCCACACCACTCACTACAATTTCTGGGAAATCTATAACAACTCCCCCGTCCCCCAGACACTATAATCCTTCAGTTAGACGGGCTAAATGGGATGGGTCAATTAGGTGAGAGATCTCCATCTTTTAACAAATGCAAGCTATCATTTCTTCTACTGCAGTGTTCGAAATTGAGGGGAGCTATGTCTAGAAGCGCCTGGTTATCTTGACACCAACATACCAGTAGCTACTTTTGGCTCCCCACGCTAAATTATCCTGAACAAAGACCCATCTGAATGTAACTGTGCGTTTGGAACAATTAGGACATATCTATACTACATTTAAACCAGATCAACCAGCAGCACACTGCCAACCTGAAAGAAAACCAGCCAGATAAAGGAGCAAGCTTCAGTTCACAAGACCTACCCTTAAGAGGGACAGAAGGAACCACGAGAGGGAGACCTCAGGACGCACCATATTAATTGAAGAAACCGTTAAACCCACAATACCACAATACTGGGATTCGATTCCGTGACAACCCCATTAGGCAGCACTATAAGGAGCCAAGGGATAACCCGTTGGACTAAATGTTTAGTATGAAGAGTGGCAAATCGTCAGTCTTCAACCTGAATCCTAGAAATACATTTTTCAAATTTGGAAACTTAGTTGCTCAAAACAGAATGTACAACTATGTATACTATGCATGAACAGGAGATGAACTTTTGAGAAAGATTGGACAAATGTATTTATGTTGCAATTAGGAAGGATTGTACCAATTGAATTACATCATTACTGCAACTGTGCCTTAAGAAAGCCCGGGGGGGGGGTGTTGAACCAGTTGCACATGCCTCCAAATGGAGCATGTTAGCACTTTGTATAGAATTATAATTTGGAATGTGTAAACTATTGTAATTTCACTTTGGTTCAGAGACCAATTAAAGCTCACTTGTAGGATGGATTACTTTAAGCAACAAGCTAATGTGAAAGGTATTCGTACTGCACACTGTTACCATCGAGTGGTCCCCAGCTAGTAGTGTGTAGTGGAAATAAAGAGTTGCAATGTCCTGTTAGCAGCTTCAGTTCGGTTTTCACCGTTCGCACTGACCCGAAAACCACACTTAAGTTCAGCGAATTACCATGTGCTGCTGGCTCTGCAGAGAAGTGGTTGTGTACGTTTCTGTATGCAAAGTGTATACGGAAAGTTGAGGTTTTAAAATTGTGTAAGCAAGCAGGCTTTCCTTACCTCTTTGTCTTTGCGTTTCTGCGCTCAACATCTATGATTATCCTGTGTGGTATGTGTATCTGGCTGATATGTGTATCTGGCTGAGGCGGGCGCCCCCCCCTACCCCGCCCTGTGGTTGGCGAGGTTTAGTTTAGAGTATTTTTGTCCCTCCCTGCCCATCTGGGTGCAGTTGGTCCTTAACTAAGTTTCCTCTGCAGGCTAGCTGTATGTGGACATGGGGATCCAAGATGTCCTACCCCCGCTCTCTGGTCAGGGAATATTAAGTTAAGGGTCATGGATTCCTCCCTGGATTCTTCTTTCCCACTGGGTCTATGCTTCCTAGTCATTTCCTTCTGGTTCTCAAAATGGTAGACCATGAGAACACCTACATTCGAGATTCCTAAATAGTGGGAGAAGGCCTAGGTTACACAGAACAGTAGCCAATGTCCATGTTAAAGAGCATTTACATCGCGCGCAATCACCACCGGTGCGGTTCCCCGGTACTCAGCAGCGCTGAAAAGCAAGGTGGTAGGGTAAGTTAAGACATAGCAGGAGAAAGGGCAAGAGAGCTGCGATGTGCAATAAGCCATTAGGATAGTAGGATCTCTGGGGAAGTTGTTGGTTTTCCCATCGTGACAAGTTCCTCTCCCCATGTGATCATCCTGCAGAACACCACCCCCCCAGGGTCAGGAAGTGTCAACCTGAGAAGGGCCCCAGGTCAGGTTTTCATCACAGGAGCTAGGCGCTTTGTGAATACTCTGGGAGAAGACTGCCACCCAAGGGTAATATCCTGAACTGGAAATGCCCCAACTTTGCAGCCACTCACAGAAACTGCTGGCGATTCCGCCCAATGGTGCATGACCGTAGCATAGAAGGCGTCCTGTAACTGACCCCTTTCAAAACATGCAGCACCATCTTCCAAGAGGATTACCACACTGAATGTTCGCAGTATCATGAATTGGTTTACAGGCTTTGCACCATTATTACTGAAAAGAATCCCTGTACCTTCCTCTGCCTGAGGAACCCTTGATATCAACCTCTTCTCAATTCTCTCGGTGGTTCCATCATTGCCTTCTTATTGGCTTTGTTTGTTCCTTGATGCTGGCGTCATTCTTGTGCCTGATCTCAGCAGGGGGGGGGTATTATATAGCTCTTCACTGTTGGCACCCCATCTGGGTCTTGTGGAGAACTGGGTCTTAGTCGAACCCTTTGTGTTCGAGGCCTGCAGCATGTTTATTTGCTTGGAACACTGCAGAACTTTTCCTCCAAGATGTCCCGAAACAGCGTGTTGCCATCAAAAGGGAGTTTCAATGCAATTGCTTTCTGATGCCCTTCTGTGCCCCAGTCTCATGTACATGTGACTGTGCCAAGATTGTTGACCCGTTGCAATGACTGATTCTCCCATGATGTGATAAATAGCAACTGTACTTGGTTTTTGAATGTCCACCAGAATCTGAGTACAGTCCAATTGGTCCAATGCATTTTTCCATTTCTTCAAGCCCCTTAGCACAGTTTGTGCCAGGTACGTTGGCTCGTAAGGCATTACGAGTCCCTTTATAGGCCCTCTTTGTAATGAGTACCTTCTTGTCAACAGAATCCCTGATGGCTTTTTCCTCTGCCGCCATAGAGGATCTGCATAGAATGGCATCTACCTCCATCGATTGCGGTAAAATGGCATCTACTGCTTCTAATGGATAGAACTGTGACATGAACAAGTCACAGAAATACGTGCAGAATCCCTCCAGATCCTTCCATTCCCTCAAGATCTTGATGGGCGATTTCAGGGGCTAGGGGATGTATCTATTGTCTTTGGATCTGGAGTTCTTACACTAGTGTCAATACATCCCACAAAAACTAACGTATGGAATAAGCAGACTATGTTGCACAGGAATACCAGGGACCCGACCAGGGAACGTATGGTTCCTCTAAGAAAAGAAAAAAAAAGAATCTCGCGTCTGCTAAGGTCACTAACTCACTAGCCCTCCTCAAGACGAATTGCTTGGTTCGCTGGAGAACTTCAGGAAATCATATGCTGAAATGTTTCTACGCTTGGAGCAACCTTTCCTCCTCCTTTTTAGCTACTAAGAGCTGCAAAAGATTATAAAGATGCGATAAGAAAAACAGTTTTAATAGCATTACTAACAATATGCAACTAAGGCGCTTTTTAAAACATTAAAAAGAACAAGCTATCCTTTTAGGCAGGAGACATCAAATATCAAGGGTGCAGTCTGGTTTAACTATCCAGGAAGCAATGCAGGGCAAGTTTGACAAAATTAGATTAGATATTGTAAGTAAAAAGGCTATGTACCTAGACACCACATGAGCTACCAACCAAATGCACCCGTTTTTAAGTCCTAGAGTTTTCTTTTACTCCTAAAATGGAGGAATTGGCAACTATTATTAAGCAACTTAATCCTACCTCGTGCAAAGGGGACCGCTGCCCTCATTTGCAGCTATTTAGTTGGATGCAATTTGCAAGTTCCTCAATGCATCTTGCCAGAATTTGGTGCCCGCGGATTTAAAAAACGCATGGATCACACCCATTAAAAAACCCAGCCTCTCCGAGGATAAACCACTGAACTTTAGACCCATTACGAACATCCCTTTTTTATTGAAGATTCTTGATCGAGTGGCTTATGTCCAGTTAACTGCCCACCTGAATGCTTATCCCATTCTTCATCCACACCAATCAGGTTTCAGGCAAGGGTATGGAACAGAATCGGCCCTCCTGTTACTCAAGTCTAAATTGATTGACTGTATGGATAGAGGCTTGCTACCTCCCCATATGCTACTAGACCTCTCAGCTGCCTTCGACCTGGTAGATCACTATATTGATCCCCAGGTTGAAGGAGGTGGCAAACCTCTCTAACGGGGCAGTCACGTGGCTTGCTTCTCCAGTGAGGCGGAATCTCCACCAACCATTTCAAAATGGTGTGCCACAGGGAGCCTCCCTTTCTCCCTGTCTGTATAATATGTTAACTTCCATTTTTATCAATTGTCTTGAACTGGCATAGAGTTCACTAATTATGCTGATAATTCAGTGCTTGATAACATTCATCCTTCTCAAAGCTTCCAGATAAAAGGTTATCTTAACAAGGTATACTCCACTGTAGAAAATTGGATGCTCCAGAATTAGCTTGCTCTCAATAAGGACAAGACAGAGCTCATGGTTGTGGGCTCTCAAACACTTGTAAAAAATTAGGTCCAGCCTATAAGAGCTTTAGCCTAAAGGAAATTAAAATTAGCACAGAAACTAGGGTTAAAACATTGTGTGTAGTGTTGGACCAACAGCTTAACATGAAAGAGCACACCAGTTCTATTGCGTCATCTTCTGCATATTACCAAACTCCTGGCACATCTTCGCCCTTTCATTACCCAACAGAACGCGCACGTAGACTATTGCCAGAGCAATATTGGGTGCAAAAATACAATTAAGGAGAATGCAAAAGATTGCATGTTGTGCAGAACAGTGCAGCGAATGGTTAAGGGCATTGCGTGTAGAGATAATATTTTAGAGGCCTGCAATAACCTTCACTGGCTTCCGGTGGAATCTAGACTTGCATACCGCCTTGCTCTTCTTGTATGCAAATCAAATGTCAACGAGGCAAGATGCTGGAGTACCTTCATGCATGGATTAGTGAAAAGGGCTCTCAGGAGCCCAAGATCTAATAATACCAATTTGTTTCATACTCCGAAATTAAACAGTGAAGGCCAGTACAACAGCTTTTTTGCATGCTGCTCCTAGAATCTGGAATGACTTCCCCCTTGTGCTTCGGAGAATGAAATCCATTGAGGTTTTTAAAAAGGAAACTCAAGACATGGCTTTTTAACTAACTTTTTTAGTACTTCAAGGCTAGCCAAGACAACTAAAAACTGATGTTTGTGTGTGCATGTCTTTTTGGCACCCTTAAGCCTTCAGACAGCGAAGTACAAATTACTAAAGGAAAGAAAAGGAATGGTCTTGTCCAACGATTCCATTGCCTCCGACACTTGTCCTACTTTCCACCTCTTTTCCGTCCAGGTCTTTTCACATGACATTCCCTTTTCCTAGGAGTTGGTAGGTGACCAAGGGAATGAGAATCTCAAGAAGGATGTAGGGGAGTATATTGAAAATTAGAACAAAGTCAGCCTTTTCCCTGCTTAATCTTGCTGTACCCCAATCCTTTTTTTGGGACATCCTATAGGTTTGGTGAGGTTTTTTTCTATGTACCCTCTTTCATCTCTCAGCAGATGTGCTGATATCCCAGATTGAGGTTCCCCATATGATTTGTCCTTCCTCTTGGAGGATCTGGATTAGTTGCAAATTCAGATGTGCTCACTTCTTTGACTGCCTGGCAATATGACATTACCCACATCTGGGTCACAGAAATACTTTACTACTCGTGTGCAAAGACAGAGCCCAGCCACCTAATATGGCACCATTCTTTTTATTTATTTTATTGAGCATTTGTAAGGCGCTTTATACAACAGAATCACGTTTCAAAGCACCACAAGGCTAAATGGGAAGGGAACATGGGCAAGAACAGTGGCAGACAGGGCGGGAAAAAAGCATATATATATATATATATATATATATATATATATATATCTATCTATCTCTTGGTCCTACTAGGCCTTCGAAGTTTATTGAATAAAAAAAGTGTGGGTGAGCAGAGGCGGGAAGTACTAAGGGGAGCCAGGAGGAGAGCCTCAGGCTAAGTGCTATGGCATTACAACCGCACATATTCAAGACTATTCTAGACAGTAACCTTGTGATGCTACCCCCTCCATCCTCTGGTAATCATGCTCTCGATAATGTTCCATCCCGGACTTGGCTTTCAAAACCTGTTAGGTTGTCTCTCTAGCCGACTTACTCTTCTGGGCACAGGTCATGCTGTGGCTTACTCTTCTGGGCACAGGCTGTGCTACCAGCACCAAATGCGCTCACTCAACTGAGCCACACGCTCGGGCCTCACCTCCCTAACAGCCACCTCCTCAGCATGGATATTGGTTTTCCCAATGATTTGCCATCACTTAACATTCGGACTAGAGTGCCCAAGTCTTCAAGCGGTCCACAGGGAAAAAAAAAAGTTCAGCTTCTTTGCTGCTGGTATCCAAACTTCAAGGTGACTTCACCAGATGGGTTGCACATTCCCACTGTATGCTGTTCCATGGCGGTCCTACACTCATCCAGCAATACTGGAAAGAAGCGCCTTCGGATATAAAGACAAGAACAGGTGTGGGCCCGGTTAGAGCCTGTATACATTTTTAAATAAGGACCCAGAGGGCTGCTAGAAGTTATCCAGTAAGTTCTAAGCTGGTGACACATCTCGTTAGAAGCCAGGGTTACAGTAGCACATTGGATACGGACTAAAATCTGGATATTCAGAAAGTTGTATAGGATTTGGTTTGGAGTGGCCATGGACAAAATTGAGGCCTCCATTAAGAGTTATATGCCAAAATACCTAGAGGTTTGGTACCCATTTATCCAACACAATGACTTCCCCAAACGTACACCATAAGCCCCATGATTTGCCAGTATGTACGTTAATACAGCTAGGTCCAGGAAGTTTAAGGGAACTAACATAAGTAACGAATCTGTGATAGGAGTAACGTGGGAATCAAACCTCTCGATAGGATTGTTCCAACACCTTTGTTTTCTTCACCCCACCCCATTTTATTTTTAGAGCCAACAGTTAATTACGCCTGCTGGTGGGGCTGAATGAAGAGGCGAGCATCGTACAAAAGTTGCAGCATATGTGCTAGCAGAAGACTTGTAACTGACAAATTATGATCATTTTTGCCGGTATTGGAAATATACAGCGCAATTTGCAGTTTACAGATTTTTTTTTTTTTTTTAAACCAGCTCCTAGGCATCAGGAGCTGCCTCTGGTGAACAAGGAGCAAGTGCATAGTCGGCGTGTCACGGTATTAGTTTTATGGCGGTACGATAACCAGGATATACCGTCATTTGGCAAGAAGGTTATCGCGGTATAGCAGGTGAAGTTAACCAATCTTAAAAAATATTTTCTAAAAAAAGGTCATAAATTTTCAGATTTATCATCACAAAGAAAACCAAGCACCCAAGGCCAGAATTGGGCTTTTCTACGTACTTTCCACTGAAATGCCCCCCTGGCTTCCAAACACATGTGGAGAGGAGGATGGGGGAGCCCTGCTGTGACTGGCAAAGAAAACTGAATAGCTTTTCTTAAGTGGTCATTTGGGCTTTTAGCTCCCCCACTGGCTACTGGTGAAGATGAACATGTTGCCATCTTTATAACCTGCATGCCACAGATCAATGGAGGCTGATGGTAGTGTACGCTTGTGCGCACACACACACACACACACACACACACACACACACACACACACACACACACACTTAACGTTACAGCCTTTAGTTTACTTGCGGGTCAAAAGGTTTTCATTAATCACGGACAGGTTACCCTTTGGTATGGCAGCAGGGAATACCCACACAGATGAGTGAATTTCGCAGTGTGACTTACTATATGGAAATTCAAATGATCGAACCAGGGAAAAATCCCCCACTGTCATATGTTCAGCAAACATTACCCATTATAAATATATAAACCCCAAAGCCACCAAGCCAAAGTAAACATTTTTCTTCTTGGCACTGTATTTATTCTTCCTATTGCTAACATACTGATTGTGTGTCAGGTACGTGTGGTTTATAGAATGGCATTAAAAACTGTCCAACTGAAACTACTTGGCAGATGGCACATCAAACAGTGCAAGACCAAAACTGTGCAGCACTTGGTTACTGCAGCCTTTCCAAATCAGATTGAAAAGCACACTTAATGGTATACCGGTATAAACAATGTGATGGTTATTGTTCAATTATGTGGTTCACGGTATGGTATACCATACTGTTACATCCCTAGTGCATAGCAAGTTCGAAATTCTAATTTTTACAGGTGATGCATCCACACTATAACCTTTCAAAGTTTTCTTAACACCCAGCGTTAATAGCACAATTGTTGGTATTTATTGTACCAGCTGGCTGAGTGAGTCAAAAATGCAGTTCCGGCAAGCTAACTAGGCTCGTCTGAACTAAAACCAGAAGGTAAATAACTCTGCTTCAGGCAAATTTAAACACTGCATGGTCTTCTAAAGTGGGCACAGGAGAAACCTTAAATGCAAGCAGAAACATACACCTGCTGCACAACTGGACACTAGGAAGAGTAGTGCTTGGATTCTAGTCAAGCAGGTACACAAGGGCAATTAGAAAACACCCCCATGGCCTACTCAGCCAGACCATAAAGCAAATGGGCTTGAAACTCAAGCCCAAGTTAGTTTTGGGCAAGTTTTACATGGAAAGTGTTCACTTATTCTGCTAAAGAAAATGTAGTCCACTAGCCCATAGGTCCTAAGCAACAGTAGAAAGGACTAATTAAGCTCCACTCTTTGGCCCGTTAAAGGTATCCATCAAAAGATAAAGGCTTTACATACAGCAGGGCTGGGGCAATTGAAGAGATAAGTAGTCTCAGCCCTGCAAACCCTTGGCCCAAGGCAATAAGGAATCGCTGTCGAAGACTAAGCTCACCGGTGGCTCATGCGCTCCAAGGTTAAACCTCTTCCAAAAGGTTAGTTCAGGCTCATGGAGAGACACCAGCGAAGGATTAAGATGGCTTGAATTCAGACCCCACAGGACCCCCCCCCCCCCCCCACAGGAGAAGCAGATACTGTTGGCAGGCCTCGCAATTGGGGCAGGATGTGTCCTTTTGCTAACTTGCATCTGGACAACCCTAGCAATTATTTTTATCTTCAAGTGGCAACCTACTGTATCAAATCCTACCAATGCAATACCAAAATCTTTAAAACAAGAGACATAGTGCTTGCACTGTTCTCGTGGCAGATGATCAGTCTTAGGCTGTTGGACTGCAGGTAATGGTAGCTTAACCCCTCATACTTCCTTTTGCAAGCTCCTTTAGCACTGGCGGTTCCATGGTAGAAAGCCAATTCATGATTACAGTCAGATTTTCAAACTGCAGTTAATAAAAGGACTCCACCAGTCCATCTACAAGATGTGGCAAAGCCAATCAGTAAAGCATTTATGTAAAGCTGGAGTCTGCCTATCATGAAGCACGAATTGGTGGAACAAGAATTAGTACACGTGATATACCTAGAGACTTAATGACAAGATTGACAACCTCCCATGTCCCCCCACTCCAATCACCAGACCCTCCTCCACCACCAAGGAGGGTCCAAACCCCCCGCAGCAGGGACTGTGGTAGGAATAGAGATGGGGAAGAAAATACCAGTCACTGCGCATCAGTAAAGAGGAGGCAATCAACTACCTGCAGTGGGTGGCTGTTACTCATTCGTCTGCACAGGAGAGGTTTAACGTCACTTATTAATAGTCCACTGCTAATACCTGCCAGTAGTGTATTAAAAATGTACCATAAGATCAATAAACAATGCATTTAATAGACACCCCACACAAGTTGATGGTAAAATGCTTCTTGACAAAAAACTCCATGAATGCTTCTTAGACTTATGTAGGAGGCCAATCAATGGACACTATGCACAACAATTAAAATGCAAACAGTAATTAATGAATAAGTAGCAATCATTTTAATTTCTTCTATATTCATGTAAGCCATGTAAGACTGATCAACGTTCCCCAAGATATAGTCACCTCGGCAACAATTTAAAATACTTTTTAAAAACTAAACTACCTGCATCACCACCATGTCTTGCTAGGCAATCTTCAAAGAAATGCCTCCCATTTCAATACCTTTCTCAATGAAGGGTAAGAAAACAAACTCCCATACTCTCCTCTAGAAGGTGGGGAGATGAGAGGTTGAAAACAGACTGGATTCCTTGGACAGTCTACAATCCAGGTAATATGCCAAAAAGTTTCAAGCCACCTATTAAAAAACACCATGAACTTTCTCCCACAAAAGCAGAAAAATTGAAAAAACTGCTTCAAAGTGCGGGATGGGCCATGGTGCCAGCACGTAGCCAATCAAGAATAAGATCTGTTCATAGGTGGTGATCTGATTTGCCTTGAGGGAGAGGGCAGGCACAAATCTTGTTTAGTGGTTTTAAAATAAAAACCAGCTAGGAAAAATTAGGGATTTCAACCCCTCGCTCGTCAAGGGCCCAATGCTGCTTCTTCCAGCAGTCCTGCCTCCTCGGCGCCCACAGACAGCAAACTCCTCCTCTGCCTTTTGAAGTCCTCCTTTTTATAATATTTGCGCCAAAAAGTGGTTGAGCCCCAAAAAGCTGTCGAGCTCACTGGTTTAGTATAAGTATAAGATTGTATTATGAGCAAGGCTTATGTACCCTTCACCCACTTTAAAAAGCTCTGCAGGAAAAGCAATTCATTGAATGCAGTTTTCTTAAATAACGTATTTTAGGTTTACATAAGTGGCCATAATGTTCCAATAACAAGGAATTTGTGGCGATACCAGAAAGTCTGGTGAGCAGACAGTGTTTACACTAAAAGTGCACAGTGTTTTAATGACAAGGTCACTTGCAGTCTGTTCCAGACTCTCAAATTACACGATTTTCTGTTCAATGTAAAAGGAGGCATTGCTTGAGTTTAATAAATATGCTTTTGTACTGCATCAACGGCTTGGTTCTATAGCTCAAATATCCTGCCCCTACGCATGAAATCTGGTTAATCACTCCATGAGGACTTACAGCCACCTACAAGTCATAGCAATATCCAGCAGAAGATGTAAAACACATCCCACCCACGCAGCAAGCTGTAGACATTGGGAGATAAAAGCGTTTAATGTGTACCACACAGATAGAAAGAAAAACCACCACAGTAGCCTAAAAAAAATTCCTTTGCCCAACGCGGAAAACCTTTATTCCCAGTACCAAGTCAATGAATTAGAGCAGAATTCATCCAATGTGGGATTGTAGGGCACTATTTGCCATGAGGCAGATCAATTGGCACAGCAGGATTGGTGATTCCAGATTTACTAAGCATGGGAAGCAGCAGGAAAACAGAACATTGAGGGAAACACTGGAGATGTCAAGAGACATCGCCATACATGGTGTACATTGAGATGTTGGCGGGCGTGAAAAACAAGATCGAAGCAAAAGCACCAAGCCAACAGGATATGGTAAAGTCCCATTAACATACTGGGGTATATTTACTCCTGGGAGAGGCATGCCACATCCTTTCCATTGCTAGATATGAGGAAAAGGATGTGGATGGCCTTAATGAGAAAGATCCTGGACTGTTAGAATTGGGGGTATTTGCAGGGTTCAGACATTGAATCATACTCAAGAAAGGAGCACAACCTGTGGCGCATAACAGGGGTACATTAGCGCAAGGATGAAATTATCTAACCCATAGTCAGAGTGACAATCTCCCAGAGAGATCAAAAGGAAATCTACCACCATCATTGTGCATGTGCAATGGACTTCGGCAGCTTAAAAAAAAAACAAAAAACAAACACACCACAGACTTCCCCACCATCCTCTACTGAACATAAGCTGGCACCATATTCACAATCTTACGTTTTGCTGATCAGATGAAGCAGTGTAGGCAGTCCAGATGACTGAAGACATTTATCAGCCATTGGAATAAAGAAATCCAGATGCCTTTTGGATTACTGGTACTCTCACAGAACACCACTTGGAAAGGGAATACATAGAATTTGTCCTGGGATAACATCTTTACAGAAAGATGGAGACGAACAATGCGTACACAGTTTCTTTTGGGGTTGATATCCTTTTTAGGCACAGTACAGCTAAATTCACGTGGATCCAGAACTAGACAAATATAACACACTGGAGTTTAAAATAAACACATAGCGTGCCAACTACCCGCATGAGGTATATACTATCCCACACTATAATCCAGTACATCTTCATACCAGGCACGCCAGTACCACCCCACACAAGTACAAATTGTGTTTGAAGACCACCACTATAATCACTGTAGAATCAAGTGACAGGCTTTGGTGGTTTGTGGAGCCATATCCAGGAAGTGAGACCATCTACTATGCGTACAGAGCCCTTGGCGGACCGAAGCTGAACTACACTAGGATAGAGTTGTGAATACATATGTCCAAGACCATCAAGGCATTCTGGGTGGGGTCTTACAGTTACCATCAGAACGGAGCACAACATAACGTATTAATCTTGAAGTTAATCACAAAAGGCATTGCAGTGTCCCAGATTGCACAGCTAAATGATAGAAATCCCAACACTACAATGCAAAATAAACATATGTACCAGAAGAGACTGATCAAAAAACACCACATCCTTACAACCAGAGCTCCCAAGGCTCTGGACATTGTAGGCTCATATGAAACTATGAAGATTCGCAAGATTCCCATCCTATTGAAGTACCATACCTACAATTGGTTAGAATAGGGTGTAGAAGTAGGGTGAACAGATTTCCAGTAAAGTCCAATTTCTAAAATTACGAGGCCCGATAGGGACCGGCAATATGAATCTTTTAATGTGCATGAAAAGTAGGTGCAAAAATATATTAAACATTCCTGTTTTACAATCATGCTTTCCCAATTAAAAATTCTCCCATTGGGAACGAGACCAACTCCAAAAAAATAATTCACCGAGTAAAATAACCCACTTCAAAATCTTATCTGGAGTACTTGTCTTACCCAAAAATTCCAGTTCCGAGCTGGAGGTGAACTTGCAACGATGGGACGCTGTGGAATGTTGCGACTCCGCTCAAATGGATTTGTGTACTGTCACTTTTCATGTGAAGGGTTTAAACTCATAACTTTCTTGGTGTTGTGAAAACATGGCCAAATGCTCCAACCATAAGGCTGTCAGGACTGTATTGCACTGATGATCCCATATAAAGGTGAAACCAGTTATGTAGTTGTCCTGACAGCCTTGCAAAAGGTCTGTCTTGGGATGATTAACCCATGTATAAAATAGCACTGCCCTCTTGGACAAATAATTTCCTGGAGAAAAGGTATGCATTTGAGCTAATTTACATACCCACAATGCCTTGCTGTTGTGGCTCAGACCTGGAGGTGAACTTCCAGCAATGGCTATGCTACTAGGGGTGCTGATAGAGATCTGGTTAAGTTGCTAAATCCATAGAATACCTCTTTTTGGGTGGCTAATATCTACGCTCCCCCAGTCGACTTCACCAAACTTTGCAAAAAAAGTATATGGCCGCTCTGAATTTGTTTGGCAAGTTTGTTGGGATTTCATCACGGAGGGGCAAAGTTATAGGGGGTGCCCCATTTTTTTCTCTCCATAGACTGAATGAGAAATAAAAATAAAACCTTTTGGACGGATGTTCATCAAATTTGTGGCAGGAGCAGCGGCTTGGTCCAGAAAGCGTGCTTTTGTTAATTTGGTGAAAATCTGTCCAGTATATTTTCTTTTTAAACAAGCAAAATGTAGGTCCCAAAAAAACAAAAATGTGATATCTGGGTCCGCTCTGTGGACTCACTGCCCTGTTGCTCCACGGACAGGATCCAGATTGGCTGGAAAGGCAACGTAATGTTGGCTGACAGATAACGTGCTCGGCGATTGGCTTGAGGGAAGCGTGAGGTGCGTCACATTTTCCCTGATGCGCCTGCCACGTTTTAGCTGTCGATAGCGTGGCAGGGAACAGGCCCCATATACAAATTTGGGGAGTGTGTTGGGGGGAGTGAAAGATGGGTCAAATGCTGTATTTGTTTAGGTGTAAGAAGGCAGTGCTTTGATCGTGGTGTCCGGACAGGAGCTCAGGGTAACAGCTTATGTGGTGAATGCAAGTAGGATTCATTAGGGTGGGGGAGTGGAATGTAGAAGTGGCGAGGGCTTCAGGTGGCTGGATTAAGTGTGTGGGTTGTAGTTAGTGTATAGGTGCAAGGGTGCGTTGCGGTGTTAATTGTGACCAGCTATTAGTCTAGGGGAGGTGATACACTGAAGAGTCTAGTGGCATGGCCACTCATTACAGTACTGTAATGGTATGTGTGGAAAAGTGTGGTTTCATGTACTTGAATGCTATGTGTACTGTAATAGAAAGGGCTTCAAGTGGATGCCTTGTTGGGGTTGTGGCCACCGGGCCGGTTGTTGGGTATTTTACTTTGTTATGTATTGCTTTTGGGTAGTTAGTAGAGTATTGGGTGGAGGGCATGCATTGAATAGTGTGCATTGGCTAGAAGAACTGTAATAGCACGTCAAGTGAAGTGGATAGGTCTTGAGATGGCTGTGTTATGTTTTTGGGTTGGGGCAGGTGTTTGCATGCATGGCATGTGGATTACATAGAGGGACATGTACTGAAGAGTTTGTCCACTCGCTGCAAGCAGTCTAATAGTATTTGTAGACACCATGATTGTATACTTACTGTTTGCATTGTGGAGGCTGTATGCAGTTCTTTGCATGGTACGTGAAAATGTAGACTTTTTCATTTTGTGATAAAAAGAAAAGATTACATGTTAGGGTAGGTACTTTGTAATGTGTTATTGCATTGCATAACAGACGTGTGCACTTTGCGGACCCTCAGTACTTCACAAGTACCATGCTTCAAAACAGTGTACTGTGCACCGTGCTCAGTTCCTTTGTTTGCATAATCATTGGGTGTGGCAAAAAAACATGCAGGATTAAAAAAAAAACAAATATGTTTATTTGTGGTTATCTGACTGTTTTTTGGTGTCTAATGTAGGAAGAATTGAAAAAGGTGAATGGTGTTTGGTTTGGAAGTGGTGATACTATTTTGCAGTTAGATACCAGTTGGCGTATTCTAATTGTTTGTTGGTGCCTTTTAGCAGTATTTATTTATGCGTTTGGTTGATAAGTACTGTGGTATTGCACAGTAATGTTGCAGAATTTTGGGGCAGTTCGATACCTGTTGAAACTTTACAATTTTTCACTTCTGCAGGGAAGGTTTTCAAGCACGTTTTTTCTTGTTGGTGGATGTACATTTTCACTGGTAGATATCTGTTGCCTTATTCTACTAGTTCGTGGTTTGAAATGAGGACAGATTGTAGACGCTCATATACTCAGATTAGTGAATACATTTTGGTTTCAAGAATATTAAGTAAGCATTTGCAAGATTTCCTGGTAATCTCCGTTTCAGAGTATTGGAAGTATCATTGCATTCGAACCATCCACATTTCTTTGTAATGTACGCAGTATAGTGACCTGTATTGGTCATGTATGCAGTATAGCGATCTGCATTGGTTGTGGCTCCTGCATGGTAGATTATGCCTACTGTTGTGAATGTTTTGCCAAGTGATACTTGTCCATGTGTGAAGCCCGTCAGCTTGCAGTTTTTTGGTACCATCTGCACTGTAATGCAAAAGCATTACTATTACGTATTCGTTATGTGACCATCTGTAAGGTGGAACGATTAGTGGAATTGCAAGTAATACATAATATGCCATGGTTTGCATTTTGTAAGGGGTGCTGAAATTGAATGGATTCACAGTTAGGTATAGCTACATACAAAGCGCTTGTTAGGGACTTGTTCGTGCATTACATGGTTGTAGAGTGCATGTATGTTTCCACATGTACGAAATCCGGAAGATTTCATTTATAGGTATGTTTTCCAGTACTTTTAGTAAGGACATTAGAAATTCTTGTGGAGCTTGTGTGTTTATAGTGAATCTCAACATTCCTGCACAATAGTCCAATTCTTGCCTTATTCCAGAAACACCAAGTGTTGTCAGGATTGTTGCATTTCTGTAAATGTTTTCAACAATTGTAATAGAACATTGATTGCTACAGTTGCATAACAATTTACACCAGTTGTATTGGTGGACCAGACAGT
This sequence comes from Ambystoma mexicanum, assembly GCF_040938575.1. Lineage (NCBI taxonomy): Eukaryota > Metazoa > Chordata > Amphibia > Caudata > Ambystomatidae > Ambystoma > Ambystoma mexicanum. The sequence continues at coordinate 931,745,450 of NC_090933.1, forward strand.
ACTGTGTCTGAGTCAATTGATGGAAGTGCAAGTAATTTCTTTGAAGAGGTAGTTGGCTTTGTGCAGTTGGGCATGCGTTTTTTTCAATCAGTACATCCTTTGTTTGTGGTAATTGATGAAGTACCAGCTGCTTTTAATTTCTTTGGAGGTACCGTTGTAAGATCATGTAGAAGTTGAGTCTGCACTAGTTCAAAGTGTCTGTTTTTGAGGAACAGGGTACATTTCGAGATAGGGCGTGTACAGTGCACGCCGTCTATTGTACTCTACAATACCAGGAATATCAGCATTGACTTTACTTGCATCAAAGAAATAGTCCTTCAAGTGTACGTAGGTGTCACAGCGCTACATAACTCATGCCTTCTTTAAAGACTGTGCTGCCAATATCAATGCTTGGTCTAGGGTTAGACCTTGTGATTGGCGATTGTGTATGCTAGAGAGAAAACTGTTCTCTGCATACATACATGTCTTTGAAAAGAAGGAATCGGGCTGTTCAGAGTCCTATCCTTTTAACTTGTGAAAGTTTGTCAAAGTGAACATTGACAAACTGAATGTTGTCAGTGGGTATGTTTGGAAGCCAACAACTGTACCAAGTGCCCCCATTCCTTGCTCCCCATAAAGGTTACGCTCTAGCATCAGTCTAGTTTAAACACAACATTTTCTCTAAACTAGCTGTGTTCGAGAGAGTTTAAGGTATTGAGTCGTGCTGTGGCTTGCGGACACATGGGTAGCGTCATACCATGCACGTCCAGTTTGTCTGTGGAGTAAATTTGCACTGCTGGTTGAATTTTTCTTCAGCATTGTTTCATTGAATTGTGCGCAGCTTGCAAGAGTTAAGGACATATTTGTGTGTGCCAATTGTTCCATGACATCAGTAGCACATGTGTTATGGCTATATAGTTCATGGATGCATCTGGTATTTAATATAGACTGCGCTTCCTTAGATAGAACACCAATCCGAATCAAAAAGTTGGCATAGGTGATGTCTGCAGACTGAGGCATGTTTTCAGTTAGTTCTTTGTATTGGAAATGTTGCAAATATTTACATATCCTATGCTGCCAAGAGTGTTACAGCACAGTTTGTGTCCTAAGGTTTTAAAAATAGGTTCACCTTTCACTGGTGTTAATTGAAGATCTCTGAAAACAATAACATGTTTTCCGCCAAAGAGTTCTTCGTAGTCTGTTTTAAGGACTTCTTGCAATCTGAGGTGGATCAGAGCCAACATTAGGTTGGAGACCATGCTCACTTCATCTATTAGGAGCATTTTCATGCGTTTCAAAACTCTGCATAGCTCCATAGCAGCTTCTGCTGAAAGTTTGTAATAGTCTAGTTTGTTTTGTGTTCTACTGGACAGAGTAGCAATCTGTGTAAAGTGACACCACCTATGTTGTAGGCAGCAACCTGTGGGGCAGTTACAACAGCTGAAAGTTTGGCTGTCAATTGCTAGAGGAACTTGCTGATTTTTGATTAAGAATGTTTTGCCTGAACCAGCTTGACCACTTATATACAGCAGTAGTTTTAGAGTATTGACAGGCACAAGTTTTAGTTTCGTGCTGCACACCATGTTCCGTTTGTTTAGTGACATACCCTGTTCATTGTTTAATTGTGATTGGAGTATATGTAGATTGCACATACTGACACATGGCGTTTTCTACTTCAGTCATGGCCAATTCTGCTTCTATGAGGGGCTGTCCAAGTGGTTCTTGGCTTCCTGAAAGAAGGCCGACTGCTGTCAGGAGTGTCAATATTTTGTTGTACCTGAAGCATTTCTTGTTGGCGTTCAATGGTTTTAAATTGTGCAAAATTTCTATCAGTTATAATGCTTTCATTTGCCCTGAAAGCATCTTCATACGAGACATGGGTATGTTAAATGTTAAAGATATTTGTACCACGCACCGTCACCAACAGCATTGGTCCCCAGGCGGATCTGAAAATGAGGAGGTGGGATGGGTTAGTAGGGTAAAGAGGGTGTAGGATAGTGACTGAAGTGGTGTTCTGTTGGCAGCTTCAACTCGGTATACACCGGGTGCTGAGCTTTTGGTGCGAGTATCGGCCGTCATCAGTCCTAGTGTGTGGTTTATGCGATTTATGTGTTGTAGCAGTGCAGTGAAGTGCATGCAGATTGAGTGCGAGAGGTGGTTGTGGCATCTAATAAATCTTTTCTCCATGGTTTAAAAAATTGCAGTAGGGCCATGTAATACAGTTCCTTATGTTGGTGTTTTTAATGATAGTTTCATATGATTAATCAGACTGCATTTAACCAGGCGCCCTCACAACCTTTGACTATTTTCTTTTCTCATCTGGTTTAATATTTTTGTATGTGAAGTTTTGGGCTATGTGGTTTAGACACATGGTTTCCAAAGCAGTACTCCCGGTTGGGTAGTATGTGTCTAGTAAGTTGTTTTTAAAAATGTCCTGGCTGTTGTGAATGTTTTTGGCTATTGGTTCTATATCTTGGTATGATTTACAAACTCTTCCTGGATGCAGCAGGACCAAGGCTTAGCCACACTGTTTTCTGATTTCCCATACAAGGCGGGCCGGTCAATCGGTCTGTGGCTTCGTAGCATCCACATTCTCTGTGGGAAGAGCATTTTTATCCCAAAGCAGTACAATTTCTGTGTGTTGTCAGATATATCATCGCAGAGGTCTTTTGGGTCTCTTCTCTGCTTTGATTAAGTAGGCTGTGACATTGTGCAACTGCAGTGGAATGGTCTGCAATGTACTGCACATCTGTATTTGCATTCCATAGGAGGGCAATGATTGCATTGAGGTACTTTGATCCGTCTGTTCTTTCTATGCAGCATGTGTTAGGGAATTTGCCTTTCACACTGTTTAACCGAAGACATGAAGCAGTCACTTGTCTTGTTCCTGAAAATGGTCTAGGGAAACCAAAGCGACATTTGGTGTAGTATATTTGCGTTGACAATACTTGCCACACTTGTGTCTTTGAAACTGCAAAATGTATGCATGTAGGCCATGTGTAATTTCTAAAGGGATTTCACAAGTGACATTTGTGAATGAACTGCAGAACAGTGGCATCAATGTCCTGACCAAATTTAGGAGCACCTTTAATCCACAAAAGCATGTGGATGTGTGGTGCTCCTCTGGCTTGATATTCTTTTCTCCAAAAGAAGTGTTCCACCTCTGAGAGGAGGAACCGTTTTATTACAAATGAAGTGCAGCATGGCAATAAAGCGATGAAACCTTGATACATTTACAGGATCGAGAGCAGAATTCGCCTGGAGTTTATATGTCGATATTTGCTTTGTCTCAGTTTGCCATGCATAGGAAATCATGCAAGTCTTCCCATGCGTACTCTGCACAAATTAAAGTCGAAACCATGTGGGCGGGCCAAGGTTGCATATCATACAGCGTACATCTGCGTGACATCGGACCCAGTATTCTTTCGTACCACACGTTTGCTAAAAGATTTGACTGTAAAACATTTTTCTTGCACCTTTTGAAGTAGCTCTGTAGCAGACATTTTGAAAATTGGAGCCAGTTTGCAATTGTGTGCAGCTCTAACAGAGTTGCTAGTCCACTTTCAAAGAGGTGCAATATGTATTCAACCTTTTGTCTGAATCTGGGGTCTTCAGAATACATTTGTAAAGAATGGTATTCTGATGCTGTTATTTGTGTGGATCTTTAATTGTACCTTTCCCAGTAGGAAAAAGTAGAGGAAAGGCTTGTGCTTGTACACTTTCCTATATGCTGATGGGAGATCCTTTGGCTTGCCATATTTGATAAGTTTTTGGAGTGCAGTGGGTGAATTTTATAGTAGTCTAAAATATTGGATGCTGTAATAGGATCTATAAGTTCAAATTGGCCATGTCCCGAGGACTTGAATTATTTTTGGTGGTTTCCCCTCAGGTTTTCTTCAATTTTTATTTCTTTGTAGGGTTCATGGTCTTTTAGATATTTGAGGGCTTCCCCAACTTTATGCAAGTCCACTAGTTGCTGCCAAATTGTCTTTTGTAGGTATGAAGTACACAAGCAGTAGTTAACTCTAAGTCAGAGTTAATGTACATTATATTAAAACTATTCAATGAAACGAAAAAATGCCTTTTATTCAAAATTTTGCAATTGTAAAAAGCAAGAAACATCAAATTTGTTATCACACAACATATTCAGTGTTAAAAAATGACTAAAACGACAACTCGTGACACCATTAACTCAATCGAATAGGGGCAATATATTTGCTGAAAACATTAGTTCAATAGGTTAACTATTAAAAATTGTTGCCATCTTAAAATAATTAGGGCCATTTTAGTGAGCTTATCTATATAGCCCTGGTTATTTCATGCCAGGGTAGAAGGACTCAGTTCTCTTAGGTAATTGAGGGAACTTTCTTCAGGATGTATGTCACTTTCTCTTTAGAGTTATTCTAGAAACAAGTGCAATTACAGTTGGTTTAAGTTGTTGATTTTAACTCTTGTTGACAATGGAAAACATAACTGCACATTTTAGCTGTGTGTTGATATAAAAACAAGAAAGAAGTCAGCTATTATTGCTCGTTTACTTATAATTTAATTACCTGGTCCAGTGTGTGGAAGGTGTCAGAGGAATAGAGTCCTGGATTATGCAGGAATTCACCTCTTAGCCATAAGCAGAGCAACATTCGATCTAGCTTGGCCTGCAAGTTAAATTTACAAAAGTATTAAACCCTACTGGCTCGATACTACATTGCATTCCCCACTAGCTTCAGAGGGTAAATAGCTGAGTAAGGAAGTAAATAACATACCCAATTATGAATGTTAATTTTGACTCTGGAAGAAGCGTCTTTGAAACTCCCTGCTGTTTAATTCAGGATTTCGAGCGGGTGAGAGGATAGCTGGAATTTGCCAATCATTGTCCGCTAGAACTGCTGTTGGTGAAAGGGAAAAGAATCGAAGCTGCTAAGAATAGTTTGTCTGGCTAGTATACCACCATCATCTAGTAATGTCTGCACTTTTAGCCATATTAGAGTCGGAAACTCACCTCTGGTAGTTTATTCAAGGAGTACATCTTGGATGAGATGCCTCTTATACTTGGCATTTCATAGAACGTGAACATGTTCTTAAGAAATGAGTGGCACTTGGATTTACAGACAGTTCTAAAAAAGATGGAAGTAAACGGTCCATTTTAGTTTGCTGCAGAGTTACATATTAGGTTCTAGCAGAGCAGTTATGGACTTTAGGCTGTCGATTTCAGATCCTTAATGGTGACTAGAATACTGCCAAGTCCACTGTTGTATATCGCTTTTCATTACAGCATACAACTACGATATATATAGCAAAAGCGACAGATTAAGATTTATAAAAACGGGAAGGCTTTCCCTGGGGGCATTTGCTTCTGCACCGCGCTTACCTTTAAGTGTAGATACTTCTTGGTTTGTTTTTCTGTCTGGGCTCTGGCGTGTTAGTTTTCTTGTGGTTGTATCGCGAGTTTGCTTTAAACCCCTGCCATCTTAGGTGGGGGATTTTATCTGAAGCCAACGTCCCGTTTCTATTTTTATATAAGGCTGTGACTTCTTGTCTGCATGTAAAGATTTATCTTTTAGCTGAATGATGAACCTTTCATGCATTCATCGTTTCTTCTACATAGATATCAATTTTTAAATATTTTCTACCACAAAGAGGATGATAATGAAGTTAGTACATTATTACGATGTAGTCAGTATGCAGAAGATGTTTAGCTACATGTTTACAAATTATAAAGCATTTTATTTAAAAGCACTTGTATACAATTCATTTGTTATTATAATGCTGTGTGTGAAAATATTTTTAGCAAATTCTCGGTCTAAAGCAGCCTCATTTGTCTTTAGTAAATTTTCAGAGACTCATGTAGATGTTTAGAGCCATTAGTGCAGTGAAGGGTACGGGAAGGAGTTATCGTGGTCTCTTCCGATGTATTACTCTTTTAACTTAGATTTTATGCCACTCTATGGATTAGTTCATCCCATTTTGGTCACTTAGTTAAAATATGAGTGTTCTTTTTCTAGTAGCATTTCTCTTTTTGTTGATGTCATTTCCTTTTAAGGTCAGGAGAACTGTCCAGGAGAAGTCTTCGCTCGTGAGTGTTATACCATAGGGGCCAACGCGGTTTCATTTTTTACACCGCTTCTATGCTAAAAAATGCTTGTTTTTACTTTCCTGATAGTTTTGCTTATGTATTTTAATTGGCAGGGCATGTAATCATAAATTGCAAAATCTGAATTGCAATTGGAAAAATGTGCTTGTTGCCATGGTGTCTAGACCGATGTCCATTTTAGATTTTTTTTGGTTAAGCTTACACACGGATCAGTGAACACAGGGGTGATGGCCCGTAATCGGGCTAAGGCCCATGCTTAAATCAAGGGGTCATGTTGAGTTGGTTTCACTCCAAGTTTGCTACCACTCACTCAGTTCCCAATGGTGATGGATTTCCTATACGCGAAAAGCGGATTCTAGTTTCACCTTAGATTTGTCAAAAATCTTCCAAGGTTTGCGGATGAGGTTTGAGATAGAAAGGCTTAAATTGGTGAACATATTCACGCTCACTAGTCTTTCTTCTGGGTTTTTCTTCAACTTCATCTTCCAGTAGAGATTCTCGATTGTTATTACATACTCGTCTAGCTGGCTTTATAGTTTTTTGGGTAGTCTCAATTTTTTAGGCTTCTTCGTACGCCTCTTCGTGGCAGCGGTTTCTTTTTAAATGTAAAAATTGTCCATAGGGCAAGTGTTTTACGTGGTGGCTGGTATAATGTAATTGTGTTTGTCAGTGCTCTTGTGATAAGGTTTAACTAATAGTTCTTCATGATGGAAAATAGTGAGGTCTAAAAAGTTGATCTCTTGTTTGTTAATAGTCATGGTGAATTGCAGATGTCTTACAATGGTTAAGCCACGTAAGGAAGTTAGTAGCGTCACTTAGTGTGCCTTGCCAGATCACTATGATGTCATCTATATATCTAGACCATGACAGCACTTTAGATTCAAATGGATGGGTAGTATAGATGAACCTTTTATCGAAATATTCAACATATTGGCTACATTGGGGCCATAGTGGCCCCCATTGCTGTCCCCTCTATTTGTTGGTAATTCAAATAAAATTCTAGTTAAAGATACCTCTATGCACCAGAGTATGAAGGATGTAGGTACTGGGTCATGATGTCGTGGTTCATGCGTGTTAAAAGGATTACTTCGATGGTTTCTCTTTGAGGTATATTAGTGTAGAAGGACACATGTCTAGAGTAATTAGAAAGTGGGCGTTCACGTTAGATGGTAAATACTTGAAACGTTTAATCACATCTTTCGTATCTTTAATATACAATTTCATCTGGATTACATAGTTCTTCAAATAGTGATTAGCAAATTTCAACAAGGGCTCTAAAATGGAGTTAATCCCAGCCACTATAGGTCTACCTGGAGGATTTACCTGTCTTGTGGATATTCGGAAGACAGTAAAAAGTTGGAATACTGGGATATGTATTGATAAGGAATTTGCTTTGTCTACTAAGCCATCCTCGCTCTTTTGCTTGTGTTACTTTAGATTCTATCATCTGTTCAAGTTCCTAGGATGGAGTTTCTGCCATTTTATTATAGTACAAATGGTTATTTAACTGACAGATGCACACTTTGATGTAGCTATCAATTATCACCATCCCCCTCCTTTGTCGGCTCTTTTTATGATCATTTAATCATTTTTAGAAAGGGTATTCAGTGCTTCAGTTTCTAAACGGCTGAGATTATGGAACCAAGTGTTATTCTTTTCCAATATTTCCATCTCGGCCAGAACACGTTTTTCACAAATAGCCGATTCTGGAGGGCGTAGCTAGGTGGAAAAAACTGTTTTCAGATGGCAACAACCTCTTTAATAGTTACCTATTGAACTAATGTTTTCAGTAAATATATCACCCCATTAGATTTAGGTATTGGTGTCACGAGTGGTCTGTTTAGACATTTAACACAATGTTGTGCGATAAATGATATTTCTCGCTTTTTACAATTGCGAAATTTTGAATAAAATGATTTTTTTTTCTATCACTGAATAGTTTTTATATAATGTACATTGACTGTTGATATGAGCCAACTACCTCTTGTATACTTGAGATTTAAACCCCCCATTATAAAAAAGGTAGAGCTACCACTGTGGTGGTACTATTGGGCTTCCCTCCTTCTAGTATACTCTTTTGTAGGTGTGCCATTTTAGGTTTTGGCAGTGGGAATATTTCAAAGTTATTAGTTATAACCCGTGAAGGTATTTGGTTGTCAAGTTTTGCAGTGCAGTATCTGCAAAGTATTGAGGGGTAATTTCATATTTGTTTTCTGCTATAAAAGAGCCAATTGGAATCACTTGGATTCCTCATTGTCTTCCATTTTGTACTAGGTCTACAGTTTGTGCTCTTTTTATAAAAAGAGTTACGGCAAAACACACTGGTAATTCAGCAGATGTGCTTTAAACTTACTTTAGTATTTCTTTTTGTATGTACTAGTGGGTTGACCTCTTAAAGGTGGTTGCTATTCTGTTCTAAAGGTATTGGATTTTTTTAAGTGCGTTTCACTTCCAGAATATTTGCTTTGGATGTGCCCCATTTCTTAGAGTAGTTCTTTGGCTGTACCATATGGTCCAGTGCAAAAGCAGGATTTTTTGTATATTACAGTTTATAAACGAGATTTCGTACAGTTGAATATGTGCTGCTAACATTTTGATATGTTAGAAGGTACTATTGCAAGTAGGTCCAGAAATGCAGGCTAATGAATCTCCTCTTAGTCCTGTGTATTTGGGCACTGGACAGGAGTCTATAGTTTGTAACATTTAATTATTTTTATTTGTCTCACATACCGATTGAGGAACTGATTTTTTGCGCACCTTACACATTGATGTGCATGGCCATTTGTAGACTGGACGTATTGGTTCGGTGGAATGGAGAGTTGATTTCAAGTTTGATGGGGATATTTTTGTGAGCATCGTTTGTTCCCTCGTCCACTGCTATGTACGGCAATTGGGTTTGTATGCATCTTTATTGAAATATGGATCTGTGCTGATGGTATGGCCCCACTCACCTGCACAGATGTTTGCAAAGCCATCTTTGGCGATATTCCGTCTGTTGCAAAGTCCTTGCTGTAGTTTAGTAATTAGTTTTGTTAGTGGTTCCATTTGGTTTAAAACTAATAAAAATTCTTTTGAGAAGGATTGCACTGTCAATGAGAGCTTCCAGGATTAGTTTTCTGCGGTAGGTTTTTAAGGGTTGAACGTGATTTGTCCCCTGTTTTTATAAGGGTCTGGTGGAAAACATTTAGTAAAATAATTCTTTTGGTATGCTTACTTGTGACTACATCAAGATTTATAGGTGCAGTGTTAGCACTAGTGGTAGTTGGTCTTCTTAATACATTTCTTTTTAGTTTTACATTGTAAAAGCGTTGAGTTTCTTTCCTGCAAGCCGATTCAGTTTAGCCTAGTGACTATTAGCTGTTTTGGTTGATCTTTCTGTACACATTCTGCTAGAGGCGGATGGCTATTTTGTACATTTTTAGTTTGATCTGCTCTATTTCTGCATGGATTTCTACGGAGTTGCTTTTTGGTAGGCATCAGTGTCTGTTGGAGAAGCAAGGAAACTGGGTTGGGAGGTTGTTCAATGTATATGTTTGCACTGTGCACGAGTGTCTGAATAAGACGATAGGCCTATGTATAGAGGCGTGCGATAGTGGAATGAAATATTTAATTTATATTGCGCTCACACATAAGTGTGTCAAAGTGTGACTAGACGGAGTGAGCGGAACGGGGGAGAACAAAACAATCTTACTAGGCCTAGTGACATCAAGATAGTGCATGGGAAAAGGGAAAGTATGTTGGGGCGGGGTTGAGGGAAAGGGGAAAGTGTATGTTGGGGCGGGGTTGAGTATAAGTGTGGAATATAGGTGACAGAATAAATAAAAATGGAAATTAAGTAGAGGTGAAAAGTCATAGTGCAGCTAGTAAGTGGCAAGTGCTTGGTTAGGTGAATACGGTAAAATTTGATAAGTGCAGAAGAAAAGTGGGTGAGGGGACTATGGGTACAGATGCCAGTCTAAAGGGTGGCCAGGGGGGCAGTGTAGGAGGGTGGGAAGGTAATCAGGTACCTGGGCCCGAAGTACAGAGGGTTGCTAGGTGCATGGAGGCTGAGAAGAGAAGACCGCTTAGCTGGGAAGAGGGGCAAAGGCAGAAATGAAGAGGACAGTCTTGAGGTGCTTCTAGAACCGGAGATGGTTCTCCTCAAGTTTCAAGGTGGCAGGAAGGCTGTTCTAAAGGGAGGGTCCAGCCCAGCCGATACAGATTTGCCTCCAGTTCATTTCTTTGCAAAACGTCTGACCCCGAGGGAGATCGATGTAGAGGAGCAAATGGGCTGTTACAGGTTGGGAAGGCTGTAGTGGTATTTGTAAGTTAATGTACTGTGTTAGGATGACTAGCACCTGCTGAGGTGAAATGATTAAGAGTGAAGCAAATGACGGGTTCATAAAATTCTGTAGCCTAGAATACAGGAGCACTGCCCTGTCCGAGTAATAGTTAGAACATTATGACAATATTGCACGTTGTTGGATGTGAAAAGTAGGTTTCTTCTGGGTTGTATAAACCTGTAGTTTGTGTTGAAGGATTTGGATAAATCTGGAAGCAGGTATGTTGGGGAGTTGTATAGTACTTTGCTCTGGAGGTGCTTTGCAATCACAGTAGAGTTGTAGCCATAGTGTTCAACAGTAGTGCTAAAGTGTGATCATAGAGGTAGAGGTCTTGAAGGTTATTGGTGGATGTTGTGTGACTGCTTATGTATACCCAATGAGGGAGTGGTGCAGAGAGTTATGTGGAAAGGGAAAAAGGGCTGCCCAGTGTTCCGGGGTCCTGTTGACAGCGCGGACTGGGTGTGCCACATCTGGGGCTTCTCAGCATGCCTTGCATGGAAATGGGGGATTATCCAATCAGGTGAGGCTGGTACGATTCATAGGCTGAGGGTAATTGCTGCGTGTAGTCCATCTTGCTGATGGAGAGCGTGGATGGTGGGAGATTAAATCTGCAGCTGTATGTGGCATTTCTGCCAACCTAGGATTGGAGGGAGTGGAGGCTTTGTGGTGTTATGTGCCAGGGAGAGATTTGCAAGGTGTATCTACACTTGTTAAAATAAGGCTGTTTTCAACAGTCCAGATATCCTGGTGATTGATTGTGGAGGATTGTTTTTGGGGTGACCTGAAGCAGTTCCTGGGGGCACTAATGCACCTCTTTCCATGTGCAAGGGTCATTTTTCCCCCCAAATTATCGCGTAGGGGTGCATGGATGTGTCATAGTGCGTTTAACCCTCAACAAGACATAGGAGTCTTGTTAACCAAGTGTTATCTTGTGTGTGCTGTTGGGTTGTCATTTTGGAGAATAGTGCACTTTTTTTTGTGATGCCATTACTTTGACGGATTGTGGGAATAAAATCTTAGTAATATTCAAAATGCAATTAGAAGGTTGTTGTGGAGTGCATTTAGTAGGTGTAGTAGAAAAAACGGAATGCCCCAAAAAAAGTATACATCTTTCCAGAGCCACCATCAAGGAGGAAATAGAGTACCCTGGTTGCAATTTCTGTCTCCACCCTCACAAATTGCACGATATGTCTGTGGATACTGCGGATTGCACGTGCCGCATTCGGGGCTTTTGAGGTTGGTAGGCATGGAAATGACTGGCGGTCAAAAGATTTTCCTCTGTGTGGTGTGCAAGGAAAGACTGGCAGGTGTATTTGCTGAGGAGTGCAGTTGGCGGTGTCTTTTAGGGGGCAGAGTGTATGGATTTTGGGGAACTTGTCGATACATTGGTTGGAAGTGCATGCAGAACACTGGAGTGGCTGCACATCTTGGATTCCATCATGTGGATGTGGATGTGCACTGGTATGGAGTGCGTGGAATAAGTGGCCGAATTTGGTTCCTCATTGGGCCACTTGGTGATGCACCTTCATCCAGACATTCATTGTGGAGGACAGTTTAGGACATGTTACCAGCATCCCACTGCAGTTTGCGATGAAGGAAGAACTTGGAAAGTCACTGACATGTTTCCAAACTCGGAGGCAGACGGGGCTGCACTCTATTTGGTCCGCAAACAGACATCGAGGCGCAATGTTACCCAGACTGTTTGTGCCTTTGAGAGCTGTTGGTATGTCATCCTTCCACAATGACAATATTACGTTTTGTAGCATGAATTTTCGCAGAGAGAGTCCATCTTACTGATGTTGGTAATGAGCTTTTTCTGCAAAATATTCAAAATGCACTGCAGCCCTTAAGCGTAGGCAGCATTTTTCTAGTAGGCATTGGACTGTTCCTCCCTTCCAAAAACAAACACCACAAAATGGCTCTTTTAAAGCCACCACTTTCTCCTGGAAAGAGTGCAATGTTTTTGAAGGTGCCACCCAGTGTATTTTTAAGTCAGTGGACTACTGCGCTGTCTGCTGACTTGCAGAATGCCCAGGGCCCTGCACCATTTCATTGGCACTTCTGGCTATGAAAAGGAGCATTTTTTGGGTTTTGTATTTTTTTTAAATGACAAGGAAAAGGGAGGGCAGGGAAGGGAAGGGGGCACCAACCACAGGAATAGGAAAAGGGCAAGTGGAGAGACGCAGATGTTTGGTGGGCCTCACTTGGGTAGGGGGCACTCGTATGCTCCTGTACCAAAGCCTCAAAAACACTCCGAAATTGTTCCCCCTTGCAGACTACTGTGTTGCAGTACATGCACAATACAGTGACCCTCGAAATGTAAAGGTCTGCTGCATTGTGTATGGCCAGTGAGGCTGGTTCAGGGATGCGCTGTCCCACAGGAGTGTGTCTTGCGGTGGCAGGAGCGGATGCTGTAGAGGAACTCGACCTACTTTGTTCAAAGGGAACTACCCTCCGAACTGCCGCCTTGTGGTTGGACCTCGGGTGTCGCTGCATGGGAGGTGGTCCAATTTCTGTACAGACCCAGTTTGCCATGACTGAGCACCATTTTGCACTCTGGGCAGGTCACCTTGTCGGCACGTGCCTTGGGTACCCCTCCAACGGTGGTAAAGAGCCTCCACGCCCAAGACTCCCGCTGGCTGGCAGTAGTAAGGCCTTCCACTAACGCATCCTCGTCTTCATCTTCATCCCTCTCTAAATCTCCACGCACGTTCCCTCTCCAGGCCCTTGGGAAAGTGGTGATGGTGAAGCAGAGGCAGCAGCAGGTGGTGTAGCCATGGTTGCCATCCAGTAGTAATGAAAAAAAAAAAAGAGCTCAGCACAGCAGGGAATGCAATATGAGGAAACCAGCTATATGCAGCAATGCTCTGTCCTGGTATCCACAAACAGAAAGGATCAGCAATGGGGTGTGGCCTTTTATAGGGGTGCTGGGCAGTGCTCTGGACAGCAGCGCACTGGGCATTTCAAACGCCAAAGAGCTCAAAAAGTTTATAGATTGCTAGGGGCATGTTCTGGGACCTGTGCAAGGGTGAAGTTTCACAGTAAACACCTTGGATTGCTAATAAAAAATATATATATATATATATATATATATATATATATATATATATATATATATATATATATATATATATATATATATATATATATATATATATATATATATATATATATATAAAAATAAAAAACCAAACACTTTTGGTGTCGGGGGCCCAGACACTGCTAGAAGACGGGCCTACATGGAGCGTGGATGCTGTCACATGGTGACATCGGATGTCTGCAAACGGGACGGGTGTCCGTAGGACACGTATTACATGGGATTGGGTATGCATGCGCATATATGTGTTCTATGGACAGGGTTGGGCTCCCCAGACTAATTAAAAGTGTCAGTTCCAGACAGGTGCGATGTTCATAGGATTCCAGTTGGCTGCGCATGCGTCCAGGTGTCCTCCGAACAGGGCTAGGGTCCCCGAACTAATCAAAGGCGTTTCACTTAGCAGACAGGCTCAGTGTTCTACAGACACCTCCATTTTGATTGTGGACAGCCAGGACAGATTAAGTGTCCGTAGGTAACCTCCATTTAGGTTAATTACGGATATTCAACAGTTGTGCTGTCCATGGACTTCAAACCAGGCTTTACAAAATGCAGACACATACAGCAACAGTATACATATAACTATTTACAGAAAAAAATATACTAATTACAAAAGTGGGGGAAGCAGAAATTGGCACATACCTGAGGAATTGGTGTTTTCTAGAAGTTTGGGGGTAGGAGAGGAAGGGATTGACGTTTCATCGTAACGCTTTTGGTGATGGGGAATTTGTGGAGATGGTTGGCTGGGACAGGGAGAAGGGGTACAGGTGCAGATGGGACAGTGATATTTAATTTTCTCAATGGTAGGTCTTTGTACAAAGTCTTTCAAATCAGCAAAAGTGTTCAATAATTCATAAATGTCTTTCTTCCAAGTGCACTAGATGATTTTGCACAGTGTCTTTGTTTCTTTCGGTTTTTCAGTTGTATGTGATGTATTGTTTCTAGGGCATTGTGTTATTTTCTGCATGTACTGTCAACGTAAAGAATTGTGTCAGGTCCATGTGAAACAATGTTTATTCATTGGCTTACTCTGGAAACTGCACCATGTACCAATAATATCACTGTCTTCACTCATTTCATTTAGAGGAAAATCTTGAAGCTACTCCAGTGTGCTAGCCATTTCTGTGAGAAAAAGAAAATGTTTAGTGTAGCATATTGAAGAACACGCTTTGCTGTAGGCATTAATGTAGTGCACTTACCAGTTTGTTCAGTTGTGCCATTAGTGTTTTGCAGGTGTGATGTTGGTTTGCAGTTTCTGTATAAAGCAGCAGTGAGGCAATTCTGCTGGAGGTTAAGGTTTTGTTTTGGTGTGTTGCATATCTTATGGAATTGCACTGTTGATTTCAGTAGAGTTTGTAGATCTAGTCTCCCCTATAACTTTGCCCCCCCCCATCCCATTGACCAAACTTCACCAAAAAATCCACAGTGGGCCATATACTTCTTTGCAAAGTTTGGTGAGGATTCGTCCATGGGGAGCGAAGTTATAAGCTGCCCAAAAAGTGCTCTTCTATGGGTTTAGCAACTTAACTGGATGCCCGCTACCGCAGGCCATATGGAATGCATTACTCACCGTAATCGTATTTCTGGTGCTTGTATCTGCCTAGGTTCACATGCTATGCATAGGCCAACATCTAGTGTAAGCTGCAGAGTATTAGTTTTTCGAAACTCGAAAATGGGCATCGAAATAGGGCGTCCCAGTAATACTATGCCTATTGTGAGGTCCCCTGTATGCATAATCCCCCACACGTGTGGGTTCCTCAGATTGACATGAGGTAGCATGAGGAGTGGTGCGAGTGCAGAGTTCCCAAACAGATACATACATGTAAAGCTCAAGTAAACATCTATGCACATTCTCTCAGGGGAGGAAGGGTGGGTGCATGTGAATCTAAGCAGATACAAGCACCAGAAATAGGATTACGATGAGTAATGTATTTCTTCTGATGCTTGTGTAATCTGCTTAAATCAGATGCAATGCATAGATTAGCGAGCAGTGTTAAGAGAAGGTGGTGGGTTGTGAGAAGTAGCAGCAAATAGATGTTTTGGAACTGCTTGTCCCATTTGTGTATCTGTTTTGGAATGTGGGTCAATGCAGTAGTGCTGAGTAAAGGTATGAACTGAGCTCAATTTTGCTGCTCTGCAAATGTTGTCTAATGGTACATTTGCAAGAAAAGCTAACGTAGCCCCAGTGCCTCTTGTAGAGTGGGCTCTGTGTGTAGAGTGTCTTGTCTGATAATGAATAACTATACATTTGACTATCAATTTGGAGATTTCTCTTTTTGAAATGCGCTCTCCTTGTCTGCCTGTAGCCATGGAGACAAACAGTTGATACGTTTTCCTATGCGGTTTGGTTTTATCTACGTAGTAGAGAACCGCTCTCCTCACATCTAGTGTGTGGAGTAGGCCCTCAGCTGAGCTAATTGGCTTTTCAAAGAAGGCCAGCAGCTCAATAGATTAGTTCACGTGAAACTTGGAAATATATTTAGGTGAAAACCTAGGGTGAGTCCGTAAAACCAATTTGTCTTTATGAATGACGTAGAAGGGGTCCTGCACCGACAATGCTTGGATCTCGCTGACTCTTCTTATGGAAGTGATAGCCACTAAGAAGGTAGTTTTATAGGTAATGTCTCGAAGGGTAGCCTGTTGCAAAGGCTCGAATGGGGGTCCCATGAGTTTTGCTAGTTCTATGTTCAGAGCCCAACCAGGCGGGGGATAGAGACTGGAGGATGTATTCTTTTCATTCTCTCCATGAAAGCTTTGATTACTGGCACTTTCCACCATGAAATCTTACTCCGAGAGGTGTATGCTGATAAAGCTGCTAGGTGGACTTTAGAGAATTAAAGACCAACCCTGAATCCAACAGGTGGAGCATGTAAGAATGTGTGATGGCATACACTCTATGGGGTTAATCTGTTTAGATTGCACCAGATGGTGAATCTCTTCCACCTGTGGCAATAGCAGTGCCTGGTGGTTTCATTGCTTCTTTTAGGAGGTCCATACACCGTTGTGGAAGATTAAGGTGTCCAAACTCTGACTTCAGGAGTCATGCTGCCAGGTTCAAAGAGTGAGGTTGTGGGTGTATCGTTGTCCCCCCTGTGTTGAGGCAACAGGTTGACCTGGTACGGGAGCTTGATGGGAATCGCACATCGCTAACTTGCACAGATGTGGAAACCACGGTCCACATAGGAACAACCAGGATGAGTGCCATCTGCTCCCTGTGCATTTTGTTCACTATCCTGCCGATTAATGGTGTCCCGGGGGTAGAGGGTCTCTGCTGAGAGTCCGCTAGTGCGTTCAGTATCCCTGGAACATGTTGGGAGGACAGTGACATCCCTCGTCCGAGTGCCCACTTCCATATTTTCTGTGCCAGCTTGGACAGATAAAGAGTGTGTACCTCCCCGTTTGTTGAGATAGAACATTGGCGCCCAAACCCAGTCCTGCTGCGGTTTGGGAATCATGCCTAGTTGTGGTGAACGACCTGCTTGGCTGCTCCCTTGTCTTTGGTTGATCTTGTCTTGCTTGGCTGCTGCCTCGTGGAGTCTTTGGGTTTGGAATCTTTGATACTGGATTACATGGCTACTGCCTTATTTGGAGCCTTTGATGTTGTACCAGCTTAGCTGCTGCCGTGTTTGGAGTCTTTGGGTTTGGATAGTCATACAGCGCCAAGGAGCACTGTCAAAATAAGTTCGAGGCGTTTTGTCTCAGGGATGAGTGTGTTGCTGTGGATCACAGGACGTGTCTGTTCTGTGGTTCCTGGTGTTCAGTTTCTTTCTTGCAGGCTGAAACGGATCAATGACAATGTCCAGTCTTATTGTTCTGCACGTTTTTCGTCCTCTCTTGAAGGCTGAAGCGGTTGAGAGGCTGTCCCTGTACGACACGAGCGCAGAGTTGGTCTGGCTTTGAGGCTGCAGGGAAGTTCACTTTGTAATATGCAATGGGTGCACATGGGGGGGGGGGGGTGCGACAAAAATAAAAGTTTGCACACTGCCCGCTTTACCTTCCTTTCCTGTTCGACAGATGCCGGTGGCTGAAGTGCCCAGGATGAAGCCAATGTTAGGAATGCGGAATAAGGAGCTGAAATGAAGAACACAGCTGTGGGGAAGTGGTAGATCTGAGCTTTCTTGCAGTGGTTCAGGTTTACATTAACAGATGCCTTTTATCCTTGCAGGGTGACCTGTGCACACGTAAGCGTTGTGCTGCAGACTGCAGAGCAACACGAAGCACGGGCTGACCTTTGGGCGTGGCTCAAGTAGCCAGCCACGCTCAGACTGGCCCCCTCACTACCAGTGAGGTATGGCCTGCTGAACGGCCATGTTAAAAGTCCTTATCCTTCAATGATGCAGTGCAGCTGTGCCTGACAAAAGGTGCCAGGAGCGCCATGCCAACATCTGCCTAGCCCCCAAACAAGTCACCAGGGTACTCCTAGTGCCAAAGTAAGAGGAAGGCCCTGGCAGAGACTTGGAAGTCATGACAAGTTGCCCATCAGGCTCTCAGATATAGTCCTTTCTATTCATTATTACGATATTTCCCTTTATCAGAGGGCTTATTTTATTCATATCACTCGTGCACAATGGACCCAAATGCATGATGGCCCATACAAGACATACAATAATAAAATATACAAAACAAATCAAAATAAGAAAAAAAAAAAACAAGAAAAGCTAGGTAAGAGCTAACACAATCGCCACTAAAGACAGGCAGGTCGGATAGGTAAATCAGTTCAAAATAAGATTTAGCTTGGAGTACGGTCACAAATGCTTCGGGCTGGAAATTCTAGACAAAAACAGGGGTAGGCTGCTAGCGCCACATCCCACTACAATGCAGTCGGTGTAATGGTGCTGCATCTGTTATTAATCTGGATTCGACAAAGGATCCAACGCAGTGAGACACCGCTTTTAAATTGAGCCAGACTAGGATTTTTAAGTGCCTCCCTTGATTCAAACAGTCAAGGTTTTTCAACATTAGTAATGATGAAGTTTCTTGAATCCAGTACAAAGCTCCGAGGATGGATCTCTGATGTTCGCCATTGTGGATTTTTTGAGTCGTGGTTCCTTCTGATGTATGAGAGTTGATGGGAAAGCAGACTTGATGGGGGTGGAGAAGCCTCTGGAAGGACTGCAGCCTCAGGGCAAGGAGTGGGGGCAACTACTTTCTCCAGAGGAACCGTCTATATGCGGGGACCCAGTTTGAGAACCCTGGTGGGACCCATGCTGGGCAAAGGACGTTCGAGAGGCGTTTACAATACTTTCAGCAAGGGCGACGCAAGTTGTGAACCAACAGACACCAGCCATGACATAAATTCCTCAGGATTTAAACAGGCCACAAGGACCAACAGCAGCTGATCCTTACAGGACGACCAGTCATCGGGTGCCTTGGGGGGTACTCTGCCCCTTATTGAAGCTTTGCGTCTTGGCTCTCAGCTGCTTACCATTTATTGTTTGCTGGCATTACAGTTTGAGCACGCATCAGAAAATGGCCTGCTGATGGAGTTTGCGAAGAAGCTGTTCTTTCTGGAGCTTTTGTCTCAGAAGAGACAACCATTCCAAAGAGAAACCGGTGAAGGTGAATGTGGAGGGGGCCCCCCCCTCCCTTTCCCACAGCATTAGGATAATGCCCGAGTGGCATCAGAGAAAGGACCAGATTGGTTACTGTAGTCTGGTCTGACTTTGCCCATGCTAAACATGGTTTGCCGCCTTGTCGCGGGCATGCGCGTTAGGGAAAAAGGTTTCAAAATAGCCAGTCCGAGGCCGAGAAGCCGATGAAAATGCAGAGAAGGAAAAAAACAATGGTGCTTACCCAAGTATAGAGCCCGAAACTCAGAGCACTGAACATACATTACGAGAGGTGACAACTCATCTGGTGGCCTCTTATAGGCCAATATCAAAGTGGGAAGCGAAGATCATAGCAGGGGTCCTGGCAAATCGTCATGCAGGCGGTTATAAGCGACTTGGTTCAAGTGGACCAATGTGGATTCCTGCCATCAAAGTCCACCCGCATAATTTTGCGGGGGTGCAGCTGGCCATTGGCCAGGCCCCTCTACTATCCCTGGTCAGCTGGCCCTACGATCAGTGGATTTTGAGAGTTTGGCAGACTATGGAAAGAATGGTTTTTGGGGAGAACTTCCGAGTTGGGTGCACCTACTGTACAAGTCACTGGTGGCTGATGTGCGGGTTAAGGAGCTACTTGTGGCTGCCCAGGCAAGCGGTGCCATACAAACATAGCTATGATATTACTGTGTATGTTTGGGGATGTGTATAAAAGAATTAAAGCACACCTAAGGGACAAGTATATTTTACAATATATAATTGACAGCAAGTTAGTTTACATCTTGCACACAAGTAAGATTTACTGTGCTAGAACCTAAACAATGTTAAGTGCCGATGTCCAAGAGAAATTGTATATCTGCCAGGCTCTGCCCTACATCCACTCTACTATTTGTGTGGGGGACCGGTGAGAGGGTGCGGGGGGCAGGGGCAGGGGTATGGCTCTAACATATTTCTCATAGTTACCTCCAGTGATCGCCCATGGGTGGCCGAGATAGACCTGTGCATGACCTTGGAAAGAAGAGTGTACAATGCCAGGGGGAGGGAGGATGGTGCCTTGCAAGTTTCTGATGGTCTGGGGCAAATGGAGGTTGATGGGTAGGGGAGATTTATGGGAGGTGTGGTAATGTAGGTGTGGCTGTAATTGATAGACTTGACAGCTTCACAGGGAGCCCTGTGATTATATATTACTCAATGTCTATTTGTACATGGCGCCATGTCAAGCAATAATGGTCATTGTGCTCTTATGGTTTTGCCAAGAATACAAATAAAAAATGAACTGCTTGCGGACGCTTAACTGCAACCAACATGGACTGCCATTTAAATAAAGAAGGATGCCACAGCCGCACTGAAATTAATGAAAGATGCTGGAAGGGATCAATAGAGGCTCGACATGCTGTGACACAGACCAGCCTGTCGGTGTAGCTATTACAGCTGAGCCAAGGAAACCGGAGGAAGGGAAAGTTTTAACCAATTGAAGAGATAGGCCACCTGCAAGAGAAAATCCGAAAATCCTCAAATGCAAGCAGGAGGAGGGGGTGGGGGGGGGGGGGTGTGGCTTGATGGCTACGTGAAGGGACGCATCTTTCCGGGGCTCCCGCTGATCCTTTGAATTAAGGGTGAATGCGGGCAATATAGCAGACTGGCGGCACACCCGGAGACGCACGACGGTCCAGGGCACACACCGTATGCAGTGCGAGGCGGATCGGCGGTGATTAAGGAGAGCTGCGGCCGAAAGGAGTAAGCCGAGCGCCGAAACTGGGCAACCAAAATGGCGGCAGCACACAAAGGGTCATAAACTGACCAGAACATCAGAGCCGCGGATAGAGATGGCTGGCACTGCGGGGGCATCCGCTGCAGCTTTGCTGTAAGTATATACCTCAGCAGCGAATGACCAGCGCCGAGCCCGGCTGGAAGCGGCCGGTCAGACTGAGGTAGGCGCCGACGTTGGAAGACGCAGCCGGATGGCAGAGGACCCTGGGCTTCATCGCCGGGGAAACAGTGGAAGGAGGCAGTGAATCATCCTGGGCTACATAGCCCACACCGCGAGCGGGGTTGGAGGCGGCCCTAAACGTATTCACCCCGGATTGTGTGGGGTGCGAGTCAGGTGGGCCGCGCAAGTCAGGGGTGCCAGCACCTGTGAAGGCAGATATACAGGAGAGCCCCCCTGCGGGGACCCTACAAAGCAGTGCCCGACAGAGCGCACCGGCATGAGGGTGATAGTATCCCCGGACGCAGCCGCCTGGCCGAACGGAGTGCGCCCTGAGGGTGGTGCCCAGATAGGCCTCTCGGAGGCGCACGGCAGTGAAAAGAAGCGGTGGAGGTGACTCCGGAGAGGGCTGCCGCACAGGATTCCCCCCGCTTGGGCTGCGGCTGGATGTTTGGTGGCATGACTCTGGGGGACCCTCTGGGAAGGGAAATCTTTTAAAAAAAAAAAAAGGGATAAGGGGGAAAAAAAAAAAAAAAAAAAAACTTAAATCATTAAACTAACAATAGTAGGAATAAGGACACCGCATCTCAGTAGCTGCACGCATGGTGCCAAGGCACAACACAAGATGGGAAAACATGAGGGGGTGCCCTGTCTATGAAAGTCAAACCTTAATGCAATTTGATTTTCATAGACAGGACACCCCCCTCATGTTTTCCTTTCACTGATAGCCCTTTGTCCTGTGCTATTGTTTTGGGCTCTCCCTCTCGTTTACTCCAACACATAAGATGCCTGCACGAGAGCGAGCCCTGGGAGGCCCCACTACCTAGGGGTGGGGCGAGAGTGCTAATACAGATACTGGGCTGCACAATGAAGCCAGAGACATGGCGGTGAGCCTGAAGGCTCTGAGGCCTGGACAGACCCCGGCGCAGTAAGGGGTAGTAAGAGCAGAAGCGTCCAGCCACCAGAGGGCCAGCTGAACGGTAACAAGTGGGCGCCCATACGTGGGAGGACACAGCCCATTCCTATAGTGCAGCAGGCAGCAGGGGAGGTCCCCCCCAACAAGGTTACCAAGCCCTAGCCTCCGGAACAGCACTACACTAAGTGGACCCTCGCAATAGAGGCGGCTGCGCCAACACGGGCGATACGGCACAATGTCGAACAAAATAGTAAGAGCGAAGAGCAAGCAGCCCACGTTGGAGGCTTATGCAAAGACATCTCCCGGGGCGTAGGGAGCCCGGAGGAAGGACAAAACCACCACTGTGACGGAGGAGGCCCCGGGAACTATCCAGGAGGTGCTGGCAGCAATTGCAGACCTTAAAGTTGCCCGGGAGACCAAACTGGGCCTGGCTATGAACAAACTGAAAGTGGCGTTATATCTTAAGGTTGGAGCGGTGCAGGAGGATGTGAATTTGCTTAGACAAGATGTGAGATAGCTTGCAGAGCGCACTGGAAATCTGGAGAAGGAAATGGCCCCAAACACTGCAGACTGCACCACCCACAGATCGGAAATACATGCCCTGGTGCAGCGAGTGGGCAACCTGGAGAATAGAGCGGAGGAAGCGGAAGGACGCGCTAGACGCAACATCCATCCATATAGTTGGTCTGCCAGAAGGAATGGAAGGGCTGAACCCAACAGAATTTGTGGAAACAATGTTGCTGCAGGAGATAACTGGGGCCCCTGACCCAGGAGTTTGCTGTAGTAAGAGCGCACAGGGTTTTGACAAGACGACCACCCCCAGGGGCCCCTCCCAGGCCAGTGATCGCTAAAATTCTGAATTACCGAGATCGGGAAAAGATACTCAAATTTTTCCGGAAGGGCGGAACGATTGAGAGGGGGCCCGCCAAAATCACTGCATATCCGGACTATATCCTGCAGGTACAGCGCAGCAGAATGAACGGAGCAGTGAAAAAGACTGGGAGAAACAGGGCAGAGAAACATGCTGCTTTACCCGACCAAGCTGAAGGTGTTCCACAAGAGCAAAACTTTGTTCTTCGAAACGCCAGAGGACGCTATGGACTGGCTAGACATGCAGAGTTGCCCCCAGGAATAGGATATCCAGATGGCAACTGACAAAGATAACATGTGGCTGTGGCACCCTCGGTGACAGAGCGCAAGACACTGGGACTCAAATATAGCACTGAATGAGACTCTGGTATGGTGCTGCTTAGACGGTATATTTTTGTAAGATCCGGTTGAACTGAATAATCCCAATCATAAGAGCGGGAGCTCTGGGGAAACGACCCCTGAACCCCCATAGCGTCACGCTTAGTTAGGTCACTACTAGTTTGGTGACGCCCGCGGGGTCCTTGCACTCAGAGTCACGAGACAGGACCAGACGCGGGTGGGCCTGAGATCCAGGGATGGAGCTGGGCAGTTGTTGGGGTGGGGTGGGAAGAGTTGTGTGCAGTGGGGCAAAGTTGGGGAATATTGGGGGTGTGGGGGGGGGGGAACGAGCCCGATCACGAGACACCGAAGAGGATACAGGAAGGGGAGGGATGTGAGATGTGAGCGGACAGTGTAACAATGGCATTGGATGGGGTGGATGTAGCACTGCTACAGGAAACCCACCTCACAAATGAGAAACTGGAGGTAGTGAAGAGGAAATGTACGGGTAGCATTACAGGAGCCACATTGGGCATATGCGAGGGTGGTGGTCACATGGGTTGCACCGCACGTGCCGTTTCAGTTGATTCGGTCGACAGACCCAGAGGGCAGAATGGTGGTGGTGGGACTCCTCGAAAACAGAAGTGAGCATCATAAATTTGTATGCCCCCAACCATGATACTGCAGCCTGTTTTCGGTCCCTGTATAGCAAAGTTAGCAGCCTGCTGGGTGGTGCAATACTGTGGGGAGGTGACTTCAACTGCACCCTGGACCCTGGGATGGACAGGTCAGACAGCAAGACACTGAAATCAGGGCCAGCGGCCAAAGCGTTGGGGACACTGTTGGTAGAGCTTGGTCTGGAGGAATGTGTGGAGGACGGCTACACCCTCAGGACAGGCAATACTCGCACTATGCCGGGCCACATGATCTACATACTAGGCTAGATTACGTGTTCGCCTCTGCCGAGATAGCGGGAGAAATGGTGGGTGCAGAATATAAAGCTAGAGTACTGTCAGACCATTCACCTTTGGTCCTGGAATGGTGACACCGCCGCCCCCCCAACCCCCCCTTCAGAGCGCGTATCCTGATGTGGAGACTCAGAGCGGGATTCCGGGAAGACCAGAGGGAGGCCATAGAGGAATATTTTGATATAAATACAGGAAGCTTAAGATCTATGGGAACAGTATGGGAGGCATTTAAGGTGGTGGTGCGAGGGGTAGCCATATCAAAATCTAGAGGGCTCCAAGGGGGGGAAATAGAATACAAATTATAGGATACTGAAAGGGAGCTGGAGGACCTGATGCAAAAAGGGGAAACCACCCGAGAGGACAGTGCCAAGATGAGAGAATTGCAAAAGGCTAGCAACGAACTCTGGGATAGATTATGTAAGCTAAATTATAAGAAATATAGCGAGAGGCAACATGCAGGAGGAGACAAACCCGGTAGACTACTGGCCTGGTTATACAAAAATGAGACCCCCTGGCAGGTGATTAAAGAAGTTAGGGATGCGGATGGCCAGATCCGCAATAACCAAAAGTGGATAAATGAGTAGTTCCACAAATACTATAAACGTTTGTATGAGGACGTGGAATATATGGGCCAGGAGATTCTGAAAACAATTGAAGATATTGGGCTACCCACTTTAGACGACTTAGAGAGGGCGGACCTGGAAGCCCCAATCACCTTAGACAAACTGGATGCGGTGATCCAGCACTTGCCCACGCGCAAAGCGCCTGGGTCGGATGGATTACCTAGCAAATTCTACAAAGCGTACAAGCAAGTTTCTCCAACCGCTTCTGGCCACGTTCAATGAGGCGTACGAACAGGGGGAGCAGCTGGAGTCTGAGAGGCAGTGATCATCCCACTCTTGAAACCGGGGAAGCCGAACGTGGACTGCGGGGCATATAGGCTGCTATTAATGCTTAACCAAGATAGCAAAATACTCACAACGGTGCTGGCAAATAGATTAAAGCGGGTAATTGGTAAATTAATACATCCAGACCAGACAGGCTATGTTTCAAGCAGGAATATCACTGACAATCACAGGAGGCTGCACCATATCATGGACCAAACAGAACGACCCGGGTGAGTTGGTTTGACTCAGTGAGGTGGACATGGTTGATGGCGACCCTGAAAGGGTACGGGATAGGACCGGGCTATATTAGATGGGTCAAGATGTTATATAGCTCCCCGAGTCAGGGCAGGCGCTATAATTTCGGACAAATGGCAACTTAGTAGAGGGACTAGACAGGGATGTCCCTGGTCGCATGCATATGTATATATATAGGCAAATGGCTAATGGTTCCTGTGTGTGTGTGTGTATATATATATATATATATATATATATATATATATATATATATATATATATATATATACACACACACACACACACACACAGGAACCATTAGCCATTTGCCTCAGGCAACAATATGGGGAGGTGGGGGTGCGCACTACAGGCAACACACATCACTGTATGCAGAGGACATGCTCCTCTATCTGCGCTTCCCGGAGGAGAACTTGCAACATGTGTTGGAGGTGATGGACCGCTATGCCGCCCTTTCTGGCATATTGGTGAACCCCGGGAAGTCCAGCGTATTTCCCCCCCCCCCCCAGCTCCGTAGCGTGTGGCCCTGTGGAAATTACAAAGCTTGTGCGACAAGGGGGCATAAACCTGCCAAATTTTGAATTATATTACTTTTTTTTTTAAACGTTTTTTATTATATTTCAACCAACAAAACAATACAGACCAAATATATAATACAAGATGCATAATACAGTTTCGAATGTGTTCATTATACAATTTGATCTCCGTTCCCCAAAACCCACCCCCCCCTACGACCCCGTCAAGTCTGTTCACTTTGTGTTCACGCTGCACGGTGGGGTCCGTTCTCCATTGGAATCCGCCAGGTCTGGCATCGTTCCAAACAAATCCGCTATCAGTGATTTCCAAGCCAACAGGGTTCCCACCTCTTCTTCCCCCTTCCCTTATACTGGACTCCTGCCATACCATTGTCTCTGCTTCCGCCCACTTTTGCAATTCCTTCCACCATATCTCCACCTGTGGTTTATGACAGGCCTTCCACCCCATGGCAATCCTTCTCCAGCACATATGCCAAGTCTTTCAATTTGTTAACATGCTTCAGTTTCTGCGATCTAGGGAACCCCCCCAATAAGCAGGCCCAAGCTGACTCTACAACCAGTGCCACTCCTTTATCTGCCAGTCTCGCCGCTATCTCGCCCCAGAGCGCCCAACCACAGGGCAGGACCAAAACATGTGTGTCATGCCAGCCTGTTCTTCGTCACACTTGGGACATGCCTGTCTACCTGCATTTTTAAACCTCGATATCCTCAGGGGTGTCATGTACGCTCTATGCGTAATATATAATTGTATCTGTTTCAACCTAGCGTTTCTCGACACCTTCCGATGATACCACAAAGCCCGCTCCCACATCCCATCCTCCATTGGGGCTCCCACCTCAGTTTCCCAATCTAATCGGAGTTGCATTGGTTCTTTACCTATCCTAAGCATCAGCATATCATACAACCTTGAGACCTCATGCCCTCCCTCTGTTATGTCATATATAGTGTCTACTATATCGTCCGGCTCTGCTTCGAGGACAGTTTCGGGCCAAGTCTTTAATTTCGCGCGCCAGTCTATGATATGTAATATATTGGCCTGCGTGTAAACCTGTTTCCTCGCCCAACTCCTCGAAAGTTATGATGGATCCCTCCCGCCAAACATCACCAATCGTTGCCAAACCCACTGGCTCCCAGGGGCTTCTAATCCTCTTTCGCAGTTGCTCATCTCCAGTAGCCAGTGCCACCAGCGGTATCTGCAGGGAGCGCGGAGCTGAGGTTTCCATCATCCTGCACGCGCGGCGCCAAATCCTCCACCCTAGCATCAACATATTGGGGCGCCCTTGCATATCTGTTTCGGACAACCAGATCACTTCCTTTAAATAAAATGGGGCACAGTCTGCTCTAAACAATCCGGATTCGGGGGTACATTCATCCGAGAGCCATTTAGCAACATACTGCAGTTGGCTCGCCACGTAGTAGGCCTCATAGTTGGGGAGCCGTATCCCCCCTTTTTCATAAGAGTTTTGCAGTTTCCACAATGCCATCCTGCATCTAGTTCCCTGCCATAAAAAGTCCCTGCATATGCTATTCAGTTTGGCAAAAAACTTCCCAGGTATGAGGTATGGAATGTTCCCAAAATAATGCAAGAGTCTGGGCAGGACCACCATCTTAAGCATTGCACTACGCCCCATCATAGCTAGCGGCAGCTTTCCCCAAAATTGCATACTGTGCTCTATCTTTCCCACAGCTACCTCCGTATTGTGCTTGTGTTCTTGTTCAACCGTATGATACACATCTATCCCAAGGTATCGAAAGGTGTCAACCGCCCAAGGGGCTTGCAATACCGGCAACTGCTCTGCAAGGAGTCCCCTATAGTTACCCAACGGGAAAATTACGGACTTCTGAGGGTTCACAGCTATTCCAGACAGCTCCGCGTACCGATCCATAACCTCTAAAATATACTGGAGGTTCTCCTCGGGATGCTTCAGATACAATAACATATCATCTGCATATAAAGAGATTAAGTGTCGCTCTCCACCCACTTCAATGCCTATGGTGTCATACTGCTGTCTGAGGTATATAGCCAACGGTTCCAATGCCAATATATATAACATAGGGGACCATGGGCATCCCTGTCTAGTACCTCTGCTTAACCGCCATCTCTCTGAAATAACTGCACCCGTCTTAACTCTAGCGAGCGGCGCACTGTATAACATCTTTGCCCATCTGACATATCCGGGCCCCATCCCATATTCCTCTAACGTCGACAGCAACCATGGCCACCTAACAGAATCGAAAGCCTTTACCGCATCCAAGGACACTACTGCCATATCACCTTCATTCCGCCCCGCCCATTCAAGGACTCGGTGGAGTCGTCTGTGATTATGAGTTATGTTTCTGTTTGGAACATAGCCCGTCTGGTCCGGGTGTATGAGTTTATCTATGACTCTCCGCAGTCTGCTCGCCAAAACGGCTGTTAATATCTTGCTGTCTTGATTCAGCATTGATAGTGGTCTGTAGGAGCCGCAACTGTGCCCAAGCTTATTTGGTTTAGGGAGCGGAATTATAATTGCTTCCCTTAGCGACTCCGGCAGCTGTCCCGCCTCAAACGCTTCATTTAGCATGTTCAGCATCGGAGGGAGCACCTCTGCCATGTATGCTTTATAAAACTCGCTCGGAAACCCGTCCGCCCCTGGGGTTTTACTAGTAGGCAATTGTCTCACCACCGCCTCTAATTCTTCTAAAGTGATTGGTGCATCCAGCTCCTCTCTCTCTTCAGCACTTATCCTTGGTAGGCCTATATCTTCGAGTGTTTCTTTTATCCTCTCTTGATTATCCTCTTCAACGTCCCCATATAGTTCTCTGTAATATTTGGCAAATTCCTGATTAACTCCCTCCTGGGTGTCCACTACACTACCGTCCTCCCTTGTTATCGCCCTGATGGTGGGTCTAGGGGTTTCGCTCTTATATAACCACGCTAAAAGCCGTCCTGTTTTGTCACCACCCGCGTGCTGCCTCTCTATGTATTTCCTATAATTCAGTTTACACAACCTGTCCCAGTGCTCTCCACACGTTTGTTGAAGTTGAAGTATCCGCTCCGCATGCGGACCATTATCGCCCTCCTCTCTTTGTGTTTTTTCTAAATCCCTCTCAGCCTCCCGTAAATCAGCCAGGATACCGCTTTGCAGACTGTGGGACTTCGCTATGGCCACGCCCCTCAACACTACTTTAAAGGCCTCCCACAATGTGCACGCTGAGTCTACACTACCCGTGTTCTCCTCAAAGTAGGTTATGATCTCGTCCCTTAACTCTTCCTTGAACACAGGTTCCTTAAGCGCTTCCGCTCGGAGCCTCCACGTCGGGATCCTCGCTCTTGGAGGGCAGTACTGCCAGGTGACAATCAAGGGCGAGTGGTCCGACAGGACTCTCGCTTTATATTCTGCCCGCACCACTTCCGTTATTAGGCCTGACGTAGCAAAGACATAGTCTAATCTGGTGGACAACTGGTGTGGGGCCGAGTAATGAGAGTACTCTCTTTCTCGGGGGTGCTTCGCTCTCCATACGTCAGTCAGGTCAAAATCACTGAGCAGTGCTTGTAACACCCGTGCCGCCGGGGCGGGTTTTTCCATTTTCTAGTCTGATCTGTCCACCCTTGGGTCTAGTACGCAGTTAAAATCCCCACCCCATAGTACCGCACTTCCCATACACATACTCAGGGTAGCACTCAGGGTTCTGAAATACCTCGCTGTATTCTGATTGGGAGCATATGTATTGATTACACTTATCTCACTGTTCTCTACCAGGCCCCTGAGTATTACCATTCTCCCGTCCGCTCCTGCAGTTTCCTGTAACACATGAAAGGGGACATGTGGGGCCACCCAGATAAGGACCCCTCTAGCATAAGCCGAGTATGTTGAGCCCACCACCACTCCTTTCCATTTCTTCTTGATCATTCCCAGTCTCTCACTTGTCAGATGGGTCTCTTGTAATAATGCAATGTCTATTTTTTGTCGTCGCAAGTATAGCATAACCTTGTTCCTCTTCAAATAACTGTTTAGACCCCTAACATTCCACGTAATCATTTTAAGGTCCCCCATGGCCTGTTATGTTTTCCACCCCCACCTCTGCAACGCAATCAACTGTTTGTACCCATTTTTGTCTGTTTAGGCTCGTATCCCACTTCAAACTCCCCTTAACTACACACACCCCTGACACTCCTCCCTTCCCCTTCTCCCTCCCAACCACACCCAACTCCCCACACCTCCCACCCCCCATATTCCCTCCCAACCCCCCCGCCCCAACTGTTGCCCAGCTCCATCCCTGGATCTCAGGCTCGCCCGCATCTAGCACTTTTCTGGCTTCCGCCTGTACTCAGTGCTCCGCGGGGTAAGGCCGCCCTACTGGCTAGCCTACTAAGACTAGTATGGGAGGGGTAGGGTGCTCGCGTTCTGCCGCTCCTATTTGCTAAGAATTCAACACACTCAACTGTACAATGACCACATATGTCTATCCTCTTTGCTATATTCAAGTCCTTGTGTTCGCCCAAGTCTATGGGATCTGCTTCAGGTGCCACCCGTACCCATTAATACCCCTCAGCCATAGTCATCACTCATAATTCTAATGGATACCCACTGCACATCATGTCCCGCCACATGTAATGTCCCAGCCACTTATCGTGTTACTCCTGCGCCTGATCCGCCTCCTGTTCCGGGCACCCCTGAAGGTCTAGCCAGGTCGTCGCTTCTTCGGGCTTCGCGGGATACAGCAGCATATATTTGATCCCCACCGCACGTAGCCTTCTTTTGATCGCCACGTAGCTGTATCGCTGCCTTTGGACCAGCATCGTGTAATCTGGATACGCCGTGACGGTGCACGACGCTCTCTCAATGGTTCCACCCTTGCGGAAGTATTCCAAAATCTTCTCGCGATCCTTATAGTTCAGTATTTTCGCTATGATAGGCCGGGGGGAGCCCCCGGTTGTGGCCTCCTCATGAGGGCCCTATGCGCCCGCTCTACAGTAAAACCTTGCGAGAGTTTTTCGGCCCCGATTTCTTGCAGGAGTAAATTTTCGATGTAGTCTGTGGGGTCTCGGCCTTCCTCTCCCTCTGGGAGTCCGACGACGCGAATGTTGTTTCTCCTCGCTCTACCTTCCGCCTCCTCCGCCCGATTCTCCAGGTTAGCTACCTGCTGTTTTAGCACGTGGACCTCCTTTGTTTAGCTGCTACTGGTGTCCGTGTTGGTTTTCACCGCACTTTCCAAGCAGCTCGTTCTCTCCGCCAACGCCCTGACATCTTGCCTCAGCAAGGTGACATCGATGCCCACTGTATCTATCTTGGCCTCCAGGGAAATGCGCAAGTCAGCCATCGCTAGCCCCCATGAATCTTTTAGTTCCGTGATAGCCGCTAAAATCTGGTGGTTTTCGATCGTTATGGCGCTCTCCATCGGTCCTGACGCTCCCTTGAGTGCCGTGGTCGCTGGAGACAACTGCGTCTTGGCAAATGTTTCCATCGTGGACTGTTTATTCTTACTCTTGGTTATGGTCCCTCTTCCCGCCATCTTGCCTGTGGGCGCTTAGTCTCTGACGTGTCTGCTCCGCACTTCTGTTCCGACGCACACCCAGGGCCCAGAAAGTTGACCAGGAGAGCCTCCGTACCAGCTTACATTCGCCGGGCTATTCCTGGAGTGGGTTGTGCTCTCCCACGTATTGGCTCCTTTTGTTGATCGCGGGGGGCAACTCCTTATATCGCTGGCCCCTGACTTTTGGGCTCTTGCGCAATGTGCACCGCTGGGTATATCCTCAGCCGTCTTCCCCGCGCACCACCATATACCGTGGTGCCGGCTGCGTTTACGCACTGTCACATCCCACTTCAGTGTACCACTGGGCAGCACCTACCAGCATAACAGTTCTGTGCACCATGCCCCCCTGGCCTCTCGCATGTATTCTCGCTGGCTCAAATTCTCGGTCTTGTCGTAGGTGGGGTCCTCACATCAGACCCCTGTGAGCCACTATCCCAAAGTCCATGTGGCATATCCCTGCGCTTTCACCCTTCCGCGCAAACCTGTTAATTATGCCCCATTTAGCGCTCCGTCAGGGGCCAAGAGCTCTAGGTCCATGAGTCCCCCTCGCTGTAGTGCGGCGCACGTTCGTTCTTGAATTATATTACTTGGCGGGACAGTTATATGTGGCGAGATGGCTGTCAGAAGAAGAATCGGCGGAGACCAGGCTCCTACAGGGCGTCCCCGCCCCATACTTTCTAAGAGAAACGGTGTGGTTGCATAAAATGAAAATGGCAGGGATGAGGAGACTGTTGGTGCTGGGTTGGGAGGTCAGGCGTAGAGCATGGAGAACGGTGGGTGACCTGGACCCGCTCTCTCAGCAGGTCCCGTTGGTGGAGACTCCCAGCTGATCAAAGGGGTCCGCAGATACTGGGAACTGGTAGGTCTGGCCACTCGGGGGACATATGGCAGGAGGGGGAGGCGGTTGAATTCGAGAGGCTGGTGGAGGAGACAGGGGTACATAGGGGCCAATACATCACCTACACCAGGATTATGAAACGGGTGAGGGGAGGTGGCCCGAGTGCAAAAGCGGGGAAGGAGTTGATTCAATTGAGACGACTGGGAGGAGGAGGAGGGAGGGCCCATGACAGAGGGACAGTGCCCAAAGGTACCATAAGAAGGTGTCCCGGAACGCAAGACTTCAGCAGATTCAGCTGTATGTCACCCACAGAGCCTACTTGACCCCCGGCAAAATAGCCAGGTTTGGTGGCTCGACCATACAGAAATGCCCGAGTTGTGGAGAGGAAGAGGCTGGGTTGTTACACATGTTCTGGGCTTGCCCTGAGGTGGGGACATTCTGGGTAGAAGTGCAAACGAGATTGGCCAGCCGGGGGCTGGTGCTGGACGTGGGGTTGGCTTGGGCATGCATGCTGGGGGAGTTTTCCTAGGCCACGTAACTTAAGACATCAGTAAAATGAAAGACCTCGCTTATATTTTGGCCAAACACAGAATTGCGATAAGCTGGAAAGCTGCTCACAGGCCTAGAGTGGAGATGTGGTGGGCAGACCTGAAATGGGCCGAAGCAGAAACCACGGTCTGGTATGAAGGAGTCACGAGTGGGGGAAAGAGGAAGAGGTAGGCCCCCTAATAGCCTGGAGACAGCTAGTGGCCTCAATGGCAAATCCCCACCAGGTGGATCAGGATGCAGAAAATTGGGAGGTGTTGGCAATAACAGTCACCTGTAGATGCCCAAGGTGGTGGCACAGATATGACGGATCAAGTTTGTGGGGTGGGAGGGGGTGGGGGAGGACAGGAGAGCAATACTATGATGTCTGAAAATTGGATCATGAACGTCCTAAAAAAAGTTGTAATGTTTGCAGTGTTGGTTGAAATAAAATAAATTCAACAAAAGACCAAAATGCAAGCAGGAAAGGTTTGTGGCCCCCTCCACACGCGACTTGAAAGCTGCAAGACAGAGCTTATTCATTAGAGACAGACAGAAGCGGTCGTTACCATCCAACTGAAGGCAAGATACAAAAGTAATGAAGGATGAAAGCTGAATGTTCTGTCTCAAGGCCTAGAGGATCGGAGATGGTACCTTAGGTACAAGCGGCAACTCTGTGGCTGTTACCACCATGAGCTGGTAACCTGCCAAGGTTGAGAAGACCCTTGCTGACCAATCCCTATCCACCTTCCACGCTAGCTCACACTTTGTTGAGAGGCCCAATCACAGTGTGCTAACCTAACATGTCTCAGAAGGATAGCTCAGCGGCAACATGCTTGCCTTGGATGCAAGACAACACGAAGCAACACAGGTTCGATACCCAGGTCCGCGCTTAGAAACCTCTGGGTATTAAGCGCGTTATAAATAACCTATCATATCATAACATACCTGTAGTTGCAACATTTTGTTGGGTGTTCATAGGAGGAGCCATAAGATATTGCCTAGCCAATAGAGTTACTAAAGCCATATGTAGGACCTATGTAGTTTGTTTCACTAACCAATCCCATGGTCCTTTGGGTATTTGGCAATTTGACATCACATGGCCTTAAAAGACAGATGAGCCAGAGGACGAAAAGCATTGGAGAATTGCTTATTGTCCATTATCAACAGTGACATGTCACATTGTTTTGGTGCAGAGGATTTCCTATGCCCAGTTCCTCTTCCTTGCAATTAAGTAGCTCAACAAACCCCCTCGACTGATCAGGTGGTAGCAGACGGTTGCCAAGACCGTCGCAATTGCTTCTTTTTACAACTGCATGCCTGAAGGGATACACTGCGACCCGCAAGGACCAGGCCTACTAACTGATGCTGGAAATGCAACAGAGGGACAGGGCCTCCTTATCCTTGATCATGTATGTTCAATCTTGTTTTCCGTGCAGGAGTTCATTTGGGACTCGTGGCGATGCGGCTCTCCTGTATTTGGTTTGGTGAACAGACCCTTGGGATACCCTTAGGGCACCCATGGGTGGGAGTAAGACCCTGTACTCCTAGTGTAGGATTTTGGGCACCTGTGTGTGGCCCACAGAGGAGGGTACGGGCTGGTGGCAGCTCTTGCTGAATTGACAGGTGCCCTGAGCGTCCTCCATTTTGGGATGCCCAGGCCCCTTCATTGGAATCAGTGGATTCCCGATAGAAAGCAAGAGGCCACAGGGGCATCTTGTTTCCTACTGCCCATTACCTTACTTTTCCTGAAGTCCCGGGAAGTTCCATATATGGAGTTGTGTGTGTTTTGGAGTCTAAACCAGACCTGGCTGGAGCCTTCCCATAGACTATGTTGTGGTTACGCCCGTGCGGTGAGACCTGGGTGAATGGAGTGCGACATTAATACGCATTCTGTGATGTGTGTCCAGTATCTGGTGGTTGACAGAATGAGACAGCCCTGCACAAAACTGGTATGAATGCAGTGTGTAGTGCTGAATGGCAGAGTGCTTGTCCGAATCCACATTCTGTGTTGCGAGTGTCTGGATGGAGAAATATGGCCTGAATGCACAGTGCGCCTGATTGGCTGCCTGACTGCCCTTCTGGCTGATGGGTTGCCCGAGTGTTACCCAACAAAGTGAATGGGACATCAACAGTATATCTGGGGGCCTCCCACTGCTAGAAATAGTTCAAAAAGTTTAAACTTATGCGCAACTTTGAAGCCCACCGGAAGAATTGCTGCTGCTGTCCTTCACTAATCTGAAAACTGCTGTGCCTTCCAGAAACAAGAGGACCTGGCTAGGAGACCTCTTCCCAAGCTACAAGGGAGTCAAAAGCAGTGACTGAGCTGGCATGGAACCAGATCTCGATAAGAGCGATAATGTCATGGTCAGTGTCTTCAAGGAGGAGGCAGATGTCTGGAGAATGTTGGCTGAGCTGGTGTTAAAGAGTAGCCAGGTGAAGGAGGTCTCCTCCTTTGAAGGTTTTCTGAGGTGGAGTACAGGGATGTGGTACAGAGTCAGAGGGGGGAGGGACAGAGGGGTAGGGAGAGAGGCAGATGACGGAAGGAAGTTAATGAGACGGCAGGTTGGGGTCCCTGAACCTCTAGTGCCTGTGAGGTAGACATTAATGATGCAGCGTGATGAGAAGCCATCCAAGAGGACTTCCCACTTGATGCCGCCATTAATGAGAGGATGTGAAAGGGAGGAGAGTGGAGATGAGGTGTCCATAGATCTGGAGATAGGACAGAGAAGAGGTCTCAGTAAGACTGGTCTTGAAGTTGCACTGATGTAGGCGTCTGATGGATAAGCCATGGTTTGAGGACATTTTTTGTGCTTTCCTGCCCGACTTCGTGGTGGAGGATAGGTGATAGTGTAGCAGTTAAAGAAGATGGGTGAGATGGTGAGGGGCATACTGGCGGCAGAAGTTAGTTGAGGAACGAAACAAAAAGTAGCTGCACAGCCCCAGCTAAACATCAGGTGACCTAGTAGTCCTAAAGGTACAAATGCAATTAAAAAAAGGAAATTCGATTTTCAAGAAACAGGGGGCACAAGTGCAATGCAAAGTGGGTGCAGAGATGTAAAAGCGCACACCTAAACTCGAATTTCAAAGCATTGCTGTAGTATTCTGTACCTTCTCCACAGCTCTATGCTTCCCTACTCCTGAATACCTGCATATCACTGTAGCGCCTAGAAGAGATACTGTTCCCCACACAATCTAGACTGGCCCTGTTTAATAACCGCAAAGCACCCCCACGATTTGTGGATCTCCTTTTTCCCAGCAAGCGAAGAATGGGCTTGGTGTCCAAGACTTTAGTAAAGGGCATTAAAAAGTCCAGAGCTGGCTCAAAGACGACTCAAAGACGACTTATTGATGTCATTGTAATTAAGTATGGGGCCCTAAATTCCAAACCCGTTTCGACATTGCAAACGTTGCTCCAAGAGTTTACCTTGTGTCATCGCACTTCCAGCTTACTGCGAGCAGAGCGGCAGTATTTCCACAGAGCACACATTTTAGACAGAGCGGGAAAGAGCAGGCGAGTACATCTTTCTAGATAAAGCATCACACAACAGAAAAGGCAGCAGAAATTCTTCCGTCACTGCTACCTTGTGTGCTGAGATTTTCCTATCTATATACAAAATGTAATCACCTGACGAAACAGGATACACATACAACAGATCACAAGCCACTGGTCCTTTAAATACCATCATCAGATGGGCAACCTTTTATGCATGCAGCCTTACCCCTTTCAAGGCTGGAATTCTAATGTATCCATCAGTTTAGCAGGTTTGGCTTTGCATGATGGGGTCTCGGTTCGAGCTAGAAACCACTGGTCAGAGAGCATGGGATGTTACTGCATCGCTTCGAAAGCATTCGATAATCCAGCCGTGCTTCCCATGCACTGCGGATACTGCCGCCATGCACCCTCTATCAGTAGAAAACACTCACTGGACAAGCAACAGTTGTGTCAAATGTGCACGCATGCGCAGTGAGCCTCAGCACATCTCATTGCAGCAGCAGAACACTTACCGACGGCATGTTGTATGTCATCTTCTTAATCGGGAGGTTGTGCTGAAAAACGTCTGGTTACAGTCTACTGCTCCGTAATATCCATTTACAGCAGGCAGCATGCTAACATCCAATTCCAGTACTTCCATCTGCAACCCTTGTTTGCAGAAAGCCCGATCTGCTGCCAGGGATCTCATAAGGAAGCCACATTCATCCTTTTCAAAGTCTAGCTATTCCCCCCTCGCCCAGTTTTTATGTGAGTTAACCAATATTTCATAGTGCTAAAGACGTGGATATTTTTCAAGATCTAAGAAAAAAACAAAATAAATACCATAGTAACTATAACAATAGAAATGAGTGACTACAGCTGGCCAGGCTGTAAAAATAAAATTCTGTGAGGAGGTGCCCCTCCGTCAGGTGGTGGCACCTAGACATAAAAGTACAGGAAGATGCATGGTATCTTTCCCATTCAAAGATGGCTGCTCGTTTCAAGAGAGCTTCCTCATCTAGGATGGCTGCCTCCATGGTAGAGCTTAAAGAGTTCAGAGATGGGCAGGAATGGATGGGATTAGCCATATGGATTACATTGGCTAGGGGCAGGGAATGGGGGGGGGGGTCGGGGAGGAATTACAACTGTGTATCCCTCAAATTCATCTCCATTGGAAAAGCATCATAGACCCTCGTATGTGCAGCTCTTATGTTAAGGACAATAGTTTCGGCTTAAAGGCAGAACTTTCAGCACCATCAATAGCTCCAACTAAAAATCGCTCCATGGCTCCCACAGTTGAAAGAATGTGGGTGCACCAACAGGAAAACCACCATTACCACGCAAATATTCCTACACGAGATTTTGCTGCCACTGGAAACCAACCAGCAGACTGTGCTCCATGCACTACTCAGGTCTCAACGTGAATGTGGCGTTTAAAAAATGAAACATTTAGACATTACATTGTATCATGAATCATATGCAGTTGTGTTTTGTCCTCCGTTTATAGCATGGCTACTTATTGGGACTTTCTCAAAGATCCTTCTCTAGCATAGGCAATGGTGAGGGTCATTAGAGTTGCCGAAACATACAGTGCCACTATGAACAACCACTGGATGCTGTTAAGGAGGGAGATCTGCTGTGCCTCATGCTTATTGTGGTGGGGGCAGGATATGGTGTGTAAACGAAGATTACAAGGTAGGGGTGTTTGTATATATGCAAACGTCAGTTTGAGGTGGGAGCAGAGGTAGACGCACAGCAGATGAATACAATTCTGCAACTTTTGGCATGCATGACCTCTCCAAACACATCTATACAGCAGTGAGCTGAAACGAGACTGAACACATGCAAATGTAACCTTGGATGTGGGCCTCCTTCTCAGCCCTCCTCCCCCCACCCCCTGATATAGGGACATGAATTTCCAAACGTGACAAGAAACCCGAAATGTGGCACAGATATGTAACTAGTTAAAAAAAAAAACCCACTAAACTCACAGGATTCCATTCACAATTTCCACCGGGCACCTTCAGATTAACACCGAGGGCATTTCTTCACATGAGAAATGTGTGGGACTAAAGCCCTGGATATCGGATGCTGGGGGTCAAAAGGTCACTCGACCATTATGGAGCCTCATCATAACAGTATTGTTTTTGCCTTTGGTGGAACATTTAAAAAAGATTAAAGGGGTGCTTTTGCTAGAAGCTGCATGGTCCACTTAAGGCTCATAAATTATGTACCAAGCTGCCCATGGGTTGGCCTTTCTTTGATCAGGTGGAAATCAAAACCCACAATAGCTTCCTTTCCATACCACAATAAACGTGCCACAATCTGGTTTTATAGCAAGTCATGTTTTTTGCTTAGGCCCAACACTAGACAGTTGGTTTCAGGCTTGCATGCAATAAGTGTAGTGCCTTACCGTTGGTGCTAAATGCAACAACTATTTCCTTCAAAATCCGCAAAATATACATCACGCTGGTAAACACCACAAAATGAAAAAGCAATGATTAAGGCCTTCATCTGTGAGCACACAACACGTTTCGTGGCACATCACTGCAAGACTTATCCAAGCACGACACCAGATGAAGAGGGAGGCACTGCTGTTCTAGACTTTTCTTCAAGTGAACGAACGCTGCCCATCGTTTTCTGTAGCTACCTTATGCATGGATGACCACTACCACACTAGACCGCAGCAAGTAGCACAAAAACACCAACTGGACAGAGGCATTTTTCGGCAAAGAACTAGGGGCAACTTTTACGGGCATGCCTGTTCCCATAACACATTGCCGTGCCACAATGTTTTGCGAACCATAAGAAAAGCACCGTTATCCGAAATAGTCAACATTACAATGTCACAAATCTTTTTAATGAGGCTGCACATCCGAGAGCAGATCACAAAACTAGACACGAAGAGAGCAAGATAAAACCGAGTTAGTATATGCATTTCAGATATTTCACAGAAAGTCAGAAGTTAACAGAAACATTTCACATGACATCTAATACAAATGTGTTCCCAGTGTTTGCATTTACTACAAGCAAGAATGTAAAAAGTTGCAAAAAATAGAATACCAAAGTGACTCCTAAAAGTAGTACTTTCCTTGTTAACAGTGCACGCACTACAACATAATAAAAGGGTCACGTCGCACCACACACGCCTTGTGCAGAAGATTTTCCAAAAAAGAATTTGCTGCATGGGACAGTCCCATCATTAGTATATGATGCCCGTGTGAATTGTAATATGTTGGACAACCGAGATGAAAAACAGAAATACGCTGGAACATTGCTTTAACATAAGAACTAAGAATCTCAAATGGTGGCGCATTTCATCAAACAAAATGAAATTGCCAAAAATCCTAGAGGTGATAAAAGCAAGAACAGAATACTAGACATTTCACAATGTCTTGACTAGAGGGAAGCCTTCTGGATTGATAAACTCGACTAGACTTCGTGGTGGTATGAGCAATGTATGCAATTTAAACTGCTATGAGCCATCAATTGACAATTACATCAACACAGTTTCAGATCCGTTCATGAAAGCATTGTTTTCTGATGTAATATTCAAGTTGGCATGATGAGAACTGTCACAAATTAGGTATAGCTATTTTAGCAACAATAAGCTGAAATACGTCATATTCAACCTCTACCAACTAAGTAACAGTATTAACTCTCCAAATCTTTCATAATTAAATGTTTCCATAGCCACACTTCACTCCAAACACGTCAGCTTTACCATGCAAACCACCTTTGTCCCACAACAACTGCAGCACAATGACACCATCATTGAGATGGCATCTAGGGACACAGTTTTATGTTATATCCAGTGATTTTACCGAAAAATGTTTCAATTAAGCATTTAACGAAACAAATATATATGGGATGGGTTAAGGTGTTAAAATGGGTGGGGAAGAGGTTGCAATGGGGTTAACGTATAGAAACTGAGGGATTTAAAAAGAAAAAAAAATCATTTTCGGTAAACCTTTCTGTAAAATCACAGATACTGTTTTAATGAACACAAGCCTTGGCAATCCTCTTGCTGTCTCCCCTTGATCCCAGATAAACCTAAGCGACTACTTAAGGTTTACATAAAAATCAACTCGTACTGAGTTAACCTACCTCTTAGAAGAGAAGAGCTGCTTGATCGATTGTATACATACACTACAGATATCGGCCTGATCCCAAAGTATCATCTTGGTATGGTGAAATCCTAAAGATACAAACTTCATTTCAATCTATTTCTATGAACGCACGTGGGTTATCCTCTTGGCTTTTCAGCCGCTTTATAAACAAAGTTGAGGCAAGTACAGTGGATTTTTTTGTGATCATTTTGATCTATATTGTTACTAAGCACAGTCATCAGAGTAGCCGCTGCATACTGAATAATCCAGTTGATGTTAAAATGTATGACATAGTACTACTCAACTTGTACTGAAATTGTATAAACTATATGGACACTGATTGTTTTAAGAACATTTTGAAAAGTTGTACACACTTTTTGGGTAGAGAAGAGGTGCATTCGTTTTTTGTACCCATCACCCTTAACACTAAACTGCGGTGTGAAGATATTTTTGGAGGGCAGGGAGCTAATTATACTGAATTCGTGCAAAAAATAAGATAGAAAGAAGTTCTTGTCCGAGACCCTGCGAGATTTAGTGTCATTACTTAATCATAGATGTGATGCTTTTCTTGGGTGGTAAGTTTTTTTAATGTAGATTCCATCCCGGTGGAAGAGCGTTTCCGGGTGCCTGTAGTTTGAGAAAGGTAAACAGACAGCACTGAAGTGTCCTTTTGCCACTGGAACTCAAAATTGCACAGCTAGAATGTTTGACTTTCAAAACGTTGATCTGAACTGGCCTCCAAAATATAATAGACCAGACACTGTTATCAAGCCAAATCTTCATGTCTTTCATTTCTCAAGTATGATAAAGTCCAATATGGACCAGGGGGGTGTGGGGGAGGTGCATGCGGACATAACCCGATATGGGTAGAGGGGTATTTCCCCATGTAGTCCAATATGGACGCGGGGGTGGGGGGAGGGGGGTGGAGAAAACAACCAGTCAGCACAAGATCACTTGGATTTTTCCTGGCTTTAAAACTTTGAACGAAGGCGCAAACTAACAACGATGTTGCATGGCCTCCATCTCTAGGGACAGGGTGAGCAACAGCCTACTAAGCAAGAAGGAGTTAGTAACTAAAACGGCCCACTGCCTCAAAAGGTGTTGCAGGTAATTACAGTACCTACACAACTTATTTGTTTCGGAATCTTGTAAAAAGGAACCTCGGGGTTCCCCCCTTATGGGGCCAACAAAAAGGTCTAGCAATTGTGGGTGAGGGGCCGTTGGAAGAATTAAGCCTATATGGTGGATTTTATAGAAAGGTTCCATAACCCCCATTCACGATTATGAGAACCAAGATATATGCGGCCCGTGACCATTGGGTGATTAGGTCAGAGAATCGTATCAGGTTACCATATGGTTCTGAAGACCCCCATATAACCACTAAATTGTTGCCAGGTTGGAAGAAAAAAAAAAACAAGCTGAATATCCCTTCAAAACAAGCCGACTCCCATATAAATGAGCTGAAAAAACAAGTTTGCACCCAAAATGCTGCAGATGAGTCACAAAAGTCAGAATCACCACACTACATTATAAAACGTACAGAAAATGGCATAGTATGTTACAGCAAAAAAAAAAAAATACACTTTTATCTTGCTGTTTTTGGCTCCATCTCATCTCTGTCCTTGCAGTCTGCCACTACTTGGCATTTTATGGCCAATCAGTGTCTTAGTTCAGTTTGATCTGCACCTCCTTGGGCATTGTATTGTGAATTATTGTCTCAAGTTCAGTTCTGCGATCCTCGTCTCCTTTGGCAGTTGTGTGGCCAATCAAATCTCTGGTCTGTCAGTTATCTGGCCCACCGCTCATGTGGTCCGTCACCTCTCTGGCCCGCTGCTCATCTATCTGGTCATTGTCCCTGTAGTCACTGGCATATTCTGTGATCCCCAATTATTTCATTAGCAGGTGCATAGTTTCATAAACCACACCAAACCTCTTTCTAAAACAAACACTCATCCACATACAGGCTCAGACTGGCCTATGGGGCAACAGGCCCATGACCGAACCAAAAACACAAAAATGTTGGTGTGGGACAGGTTTTTTTTTTTTTTAATCAAAGTAGGCCACCTTTTTGACCCATGGGGGCCAGTTTAATACTTTACTATGTGGCAGTGTTGTTGAGTAAATATTCTTTAAAATTCACAATTTTCATCCCATTTGTTTTTTTTTTTTTAAATCCCCTTTGGTACTATTCAAACAGGGTCAGAAAAGGAA
This sequence comes from Ambystoma mexicanum, assembly GCF_040938575.1. Classification (NCBI taxonomy): domain Eukaryota; kingdom Metazoa; phylum Chordata; class Amphibia; order Caudata; family Ambystomatidae; genus Ambystoma; species Ambystoma mexicanum. Next base: position 931,787,825 of record NC_090933.1, read on the forward strand.
TGATTTGCCATTTACAACTATGGGCCACTTTTTCATTGGTGCGTGAGAATTTTATTTCCAACCCTGCTCAGTACATGTATACACAGAATGATCACCACATGCACACAGGAGCAAACCGTACCAGCAGTCTGTGCAGCTAAACTAACAGCAATGCAAGTCTGCACTCCGTTTTGTGCTCATGTAGAGGAGTAGTTTAAGCAAACAGCAAGTATCATTAAGAAGATCAATTACTCTAGCTAATGGTGAAAGAAGATAATCTGTGGAAGCATGCTGGTGTAAACGAGGGATTCTCCTGCAACCTCATTCTTAAAACCCGATTTCTGTTAACCAGAAGAAACGTTTTCTTTTACTAGAACCACACCTGGCTGGCACAGCCCCTGCAGCTCCCCTCTGAAAGCAGCCGATTGATATTTATTTTGGGTTGGGTGGCTGCATCGGGTGGGGTAGTTTCAATGTTAATAGGGGTATTCATTTATTCATGCAATGTTTGTCAGATACATATATTGCATAAATAAATTATCCGGGTTCATGTATCTACTTTTTGAAGACAGGTCCACTTAAAGCACTGCCCTAAACTAGGACACTGCAGCTGCCGTGCAAAGACACCCATCTCTCTGCATTCCTTAGAGCCAATGGTGCGTCTCTGCAAGCCCAGGACACTTCCGTTATAGATTGGAGGGATAACGGAAGGAAACGGAGTGTGGAGGGATGGGTCTTTATGTACAGTAGCTTACCAACAAACAGTTTCGGGCCTTTAAGAACTTACCTCTGATGCTGAACGGGGCTGGCAGGGGTCAGGCTAGATCTTCTGGCCGGCAGATAAAACTCCCACTCAACGGGCGATGCCGCGGAACTTCGGTTGTCACTGAAAGGCGGTGGATAGCCTAAACCTCGGGCGCTAGCCGCCTGGGCAGGGACGGAAGCGAGGCACCGAGGCCGCACCACACAGCAACCACCCTCCGGGGGCACCCAGCTGCGCTTGCGCACGCTGAACGACAGCGCCCTATACAGGAGGGGGCGTTGCTACATGTTGTGCTTCCGGTGTGTTTGACCAATAGTACTGCGGCCACCACCTCCTGTAAATGACGTAAATCTTTTGGTACTTCCTCTGGAAACCGCAGGAAATTCGTCCATGTTGTATGGGGCTGCCGTACTACTTTGCGTTGCCTCTCCGTGGCGAAGTGGGTGGGGCACTTCACGTTTTTTGGGGCACATGCAATGTCTGCGTAATGCGCGACTTGGCACCACCCTCTTTTCTTTCCAGGGAACGAAGTGAACTCTGAAGGCTCTTTCTAGGTGAACCCTATCCGTGCAGTTAGAAAATGGCGGTGTTATGTAGTATTTGGTATACCATACGGATCCGGTATCCCCTGGCCTTCGGCTCATCTCTAATTGGCTGTATTAAGCCTTAGCACCGCCCCCGTGAGCCTGAGAACCGGCCCCTCTTCCAAGCTGTCACAGACACAAACAGCATAGTACGAGCGAGCTGTCTTCTTGTTGCAATAGTCTTTCTCTCAGAATAAACAGTGTTTATCTATTATAGATAAACACTAAAGCTTTGCATTAAAATGCGAGGCTGCCTCTGAGGAAGCCGTTGATGTATTGCTTTCTCTCAGAATAATAAACAGTGTTTAATCTATACCCACAACGGAACGAAGGTCCGCATTATATAAACTATAACATGTCATTAAAATACGAGGCTTCGACTGAGGAAGCCATTAATTACAGTTCATGAAAAGTCAAGCTGTGCTCCATCGTGCTAATGACAACACAGTGGGTGTTGAGATGTGGAGAAATCTATAGCATGCTCCGACCCCAGATTAAGTACACTTCAATCCAATGAGGGATGGACGCAGGAGACTTCTTCAAACACATCTTTATTCCACTACATTACTCAGGAACTGCCTGAGACAAACGCACATCCTGTCCCTCCCCTTCTTGAGTTTGCCCAAAAACTAAGATGTCGTCGCTATAGTTCAAACAATTAGGCACGTGTTTGATTATGTTATGAATTTCTGACTGAAATATTTCTGCTGCTGAAGAGACTCCGAAGCTGAGAATTTTATATCTATAGAGACCCAGGTGAGTAGCAAATGTGGTGATGTACCTGGATCTTTTGTGGAGTTCTAATTGATGGTACCCCTTATTGAGGTCCTGTTCTGAGAAAACTGTGGCTCCATTCAGCAGATGTACCATGTCCGTGATCCTGGGAGATTGATGACGTTCTCTTAAAATCGCTTCATTTGGTCTCAGAAAGTCCACAGAAATTCGAATGTCTGGGGAGTCCTTTTTTGGTGCGGGTACTATGGGGGACACCCAAGGGGTAGGGCCTTCTGCAGGTTCAATTATGTCTGCCTCTAGGAGTTTAATCAGTTCGTTTTCCACCTGTTTTTGTATGTTAATAGGAATTCCTCGGTAGTGCTGTGCTACAGGCGTGATACTGTTGTCTATGTTTAGTTCAATTTGTCTGTCTTTCAATTTTCCTAGTCCTTTGAATAATGCAGGGAAAACTCGGTCAATGTTTGCAGTGGGATCCAGATGCTTGTGCATCATGAGTCTATACAGAACATGAATTAGTCCCATGTCGACGGCATATTTGTAACTAAGAATGCATCCACTGTCTGTGGCGGCTTCTAGAACGTGCATGGGTATTTCTTTTACCTGATCTTTGTATCTACATGATGCCGTGAAGAAGCCTTTACACGCTAGGGGTGTCTTGGAGCCATATGGAAAAATTAGCGCTTTGGCCGGCTGCAGGCGTGGTGCATTTGGCATGTTGTTATATACCTCATCACTGACCACGTTGACCGTGGCTCCCGTGTCCACCAGAAATTCAGTAGCCACCTTGTTGACTTGTATTATGAGAGTGGGGCTGTTCTCTTTTGCGGGGGGGGTTCCCTAGTGCATATAGGTAGCCTTTCTCCCTTGGATCTCCTTTCCGTGGTTTCAATTCATTCCTGGGATTGTCCTCTGAAGAGGCGCTAGAGATACTGTCTGATTGTGATTGTTCTACCAAGCACCTGACGTATCTTCGAGGACGCCTCCTTCGCCCTGAGGATGCAGACTTGTTGTCTCTCCATTCCTGTAATGCCCTTGGTTGTCTTCGATCCGATGGTTCTTCACGATGCCTGCGGCGTGTCGTCATTCTGGTGGTGTGAGTCGCGATTGGGACTTGGACGTCTCGGCTCTCTTTCTGGTGTGGAGCGTCTGTTTCTTCCACTTACTTGCATTTTGCTACGATATATGAAACATTCAGCCTTATAATGATTTTCCCCCCCACATGCAGAGCAAATTTGACCGTGGTGGGGCGCGTGCCTTCATGTGGGTATTCATGCCCGCAACGATAACAAAACAGATCTGTGTTCCCTTTTGGGGTGTTCTCAAGTTTATGTAAATTCTCACGCTTCCCGTGTGTGATGCTGATACCATCAAGACCTTCTATCTGTGCCATCAGCGCCGCATCTGATCGAGCCAGGCATAGGATCTCTTCAAGGTTTCGTGGCTTTTGCAATAGTACTTTCCTGAAATCGCCGGTTTCACACCCTACTATAATTTGTGAGCGAAGTGCCCCCTCGTTTGAATACTTGTTAAAGTCAGAGTGTTTCATTTTGACTCTTAGTCTCATTACGAACGCATCCATTGTCTCACCTTTCAATTGTTTCGTGGTGTGGAAAATGTGTCGTTCATAGTCCACATTGGTGTGCGGCGTGAAGTAGTCTGTGAGGGTCGCTTTTAAGCTGGTGTAGGTGTCTATGTTATCTACGGGAATTTCATCTAGAATGTCTATTACGTTGGACCCTATAGCATGAGTGAGTAAACTGTGTTTCCTTTCATCCTCCAAGGGGCTTACTGCCTTGAGACACACTTCAAAGTCCCTCAACCATTTCTTCCACCTTGGCCCCAATGTGCTGGTGTCACTGAGGTCAAAGTTGGGGGGCAGCTGTGTTATGAGACTGTCCGTCATGCCTGTGCGTGTTACTCTGGCAGGTGTTAGTTGTACAGTTAGCGATTCTTCAGATGAATCATCAGGCATGACAAATGCTTCACAGCCGTGCACCTACTGTTTGCGGTGGTAGGTGACAGCAGCTATGCCTCTTCTTGATATCTGACTCTTGCTGTTCCTGGGCGTGATGTTTTGGTGCTCTCTCATTTGATGGTGTTTTTTTTTTTTTTGTGTTGTCCTTGACCTGGAGGTGGTGGTTGGCGTTCTGCGCTCACTCCTTTTGCTGCAGTGAGTAGGAGAGTGGGGAGCTGCCTTGTCTTATCCCCACTTGTTGCTGCCTGTGCAGGAACTTGTAGAGTGTTGTGGTTGGTTGAGAGAGAGAGAGTGGGGAGCCGATGTGCTCCACCCACGTGGGTTTCCGTCTTGAATTACAAGAATTAGAGAGAAAAAATAATTTATTTTTTTTTAACCGCAGGGAGCCGATGCACTCCACCCACGTGTGCTCACCGCTTGTGGTGGGAAAGTTTATTTAAGCTTGGGGAGTCGATGCGCTCCACCCACTGGTGCCGCTGCTTCTTGGCGGGAAGCTGTGAGGAGCCGATGCGCTCCACCCACACGCTTCCGTGTGAGGAGCCGATGCGCTTCACTCACACGCTTCCGTCGGGAACGCCATCCTACCTCACGCGTGGGGAGCCGATGCACTCCACCCACAGATGTCCGCTTCACCAGGATGTGGGGAGCTGCTTTGCTCCACCCACAAGGCTAAAGCCGTTGACGGGATGCAGGGAGCCGACGCGCTCCATCTGCAGATCTTCTCGCTGCCGTTGGCGGGTACTCGCAGTATCTCGCCCGGAATCCTGAGGAGGATTACAGCTGGCAGGGAGTCTAGTCACTCCCACCCGCCTTCTCTTACCGTTGCGCCTTAGCCGGGCCGCGGCCTGCTCCTCGATTGACACTTGATGTGTCACAAGCACGAAGCGCCGGGAGAAAACAGCTGTAGTGGCGTCGATTCGTCCACCTTCGTCGCCAGTGTCCAGATGTTGATAAATCTATAGCATGCTCCGGCCCCAGATTAAGGACACTTCAATCCAATGAGGACGGATGCAGGAGACTTCATCAAACACATCTTTATTCCACTACATTATTCAGGATCTGCCTGAGACAAACGCACATCCTGTCCCTCCCCTTCCTGCTGCCCCGTGTTCCTCTCCACGTGACAAGGGAGCTAGTGACGGCATCACAGTTTGGTCACTAGGAATCAAATTAGGAGAGGCACAGAGGGGGCCAAAGACAAAAGAGGGGGGCTTGAAAGGTAATGTGTGACGTCAAAAGTACTCCTGCAGAGAGGCTTTTGTGCACACCAATTACCCACATCCCACTGCACTTCCCCTCTCATCAAAATGCAGACACGAAACCATTCAGTGACTAATGGTCCATCACTAGCAGTTTCGTGGACCACATTCTGATGGGAGGGGCTGCAAGCTGCTTGATCACTGATTGGTTTGAGACAAAAGGAGTATTGCCATGTGACATGCAAACATTTGCCACAGTGATTGTCACATATAATAGCAGGAACAGAGAACATGGTCACTGCTCCCCTTAGGTGGGGGGGCACAAGACTTCAGAGGGGGGGCACTGGCCTCCCCAGACCCCCCCTAGCGACGCCACTGATGACAAGTTACAATTTATGAAATGTTTAAGGCTCGCTATAGATTCTCTCCCAGTGATGAATAATATTCTATTCTCCATTCAGGGGAGTATCCAGCATTACGAAAGTGGGGAGTGGGGCACGATAAAAGTCATGCTACTTTCAGCCCAGATGCAGAGATCCTAGCATTCCCAGTGTCCCAAAACGAGTCTGAGTTATAGCTGAAGACTGTGACAGGAGGCAGACCTAGTTCTCAGCTGTCAAACCCTCGGAGGAAGCCACTGCTCAGGGTTATTATCCTTCTCAGTGGGACAACTTGTCAACTAACTACCAACTCAAAAAAGGTTCAAAAAAGATAGCAGGGGCCCCTCACTAGAAAGAACATGGCATCATAACCTGTTCTGTGGGTTTTTCCCAGTTTGAGAGTCTGCAGCCATCGCTTTTTGCTCACTGTACTTTTCACCAAGGAGGAATATCCATTTTCATATCAGTCTTTGTCCTGCCCACAAGGGCAGCCCTGCACCGAAATGCCGGGCAAACCTCCTTTGAACAAGAGTACCAACAGCAACCCCAGACACATGTTTCAACCTTCTTGGGGCTCATCTGTGAGATGGAGCTTTGCATCTCTGAGCACAGTGAGCAAGGGGTCCACGTGTGGGTTTCCCCAGGTAACTTAGGATGACCAAACCCAAGTTCCTTGCAAAAATACAAAAAAGGTAGCTGGCGCCTGTTAGGGAGAATTCTCATTTATGGCTAATTTCCCTCACCTAATGAGTCCCTCAGCAGCTTTGCTGGATTTCTGGGGTTTATTTTTTTCCACCTGGTAAGAGTGTGAGCCTTTTTTCCACTCTTACATGTGTTTTGCCATGTGTATTTCTACTGTTTGTGTGATCTTGGGCTCTGGAGCTACACCACTCCATGAGCCCCCACTTTTTGTGTGTGTTACATAGCACCTTCAGTGCAGAGACACAGGGTGGTCTTTGAGACTTCCCACTGACTCAATTTTTCTGGGCTGACTACTGTCCCCCAGAAACATGTAAAGTTGCCATTAACTTTATACAGTGACTTTAAACTACAGACCCAGTACACCCCATCTTACATGGAGTACTGGAAAGGGTTAATTCCTACTCCTTTTTGTCTGTGCCTCTCAGAGCTGTATGTTGCTCTCTTAACACTAAGACTTGGCTGGTGGCAGTGGTATCTACCCTAACATTTCTCCCACGATTATACTATATAAACGTGGTACTGTTTTAGGCTTTTATATTAGCCTCGAACTGAAACCTGCTTGACCAAATTATTTTTATTTCGGCTCCGGTTGGGTTTTATCGCCATTTCTTTTTGTTAAAGTCCTTCTTGTGTTTTACTTCACGTGGCAAACCAGGTTTGCCTCCTTTGTTCACCGACCTTTGGCGTGCTTCTATGCAGAAGCCGTCCTTTGGCGTCTGGGTGTCTAGGTGGGCTGAATGTGAGGGAGGGGTTTATAAACCCCCTGCACAGGGTCTCCTTGGAGACCCGAGTCGCACTTTGTCTTGATTGGCTGAGGTGGTTGTCCGGCCAGACAACCCCCCTGCTGAGTGATTGACAGCCAGGCTGTGTGAATGGGGGATTTTGGCATAAAAGGCAGATCTCTTGAGCTGGAAGTCAGAGTCGCCAGTGGAACTGCAAAGAACTGAAGAGAAGCAGAGAAGAAGACGGCTGCTGCAACTCCTGAGTCCCAGTGAAGCCCTGCTGCAGTCCTGAGCTATCTACCCTTGAACGACAAGAGAAAATCCAGCCCGGAGTCTTCTTCCCTTGAGCCTGGTGGGATCACCCAGCTCACCTTCCACAGGCAGAGGATCCTCTTCTTGGTCGAAATCGCTGCACACAGCTGTAGTGGTCCGGATAGCCATCTGAAGAGCCTCTCCTGTTTTAAAGGAGCGCACCTTTTATTCACCGTTGCTTTTGCTGCTGCTGGCTTCATCCCTGGGTAGTGCAGATCGCTCCAGACGTCCTCCTTCTTGTCCCCACGACTGAAGCTTCAGGAACCATGAGTCTGCAGGAACTACCAGGAACAACTGCTGTGGCACCAGCTTTTCTTCATACGAATAAGGTACTGTGTCCGACTTCGAGGAACTTGGGTGAACCCTTTTCCCCTCACCAAAGGCTTGTCCTTATCCTCCTTCCCTCTTATGACCTTTGCTTCCCTTTTGACAATATCTAAGTACTCCTGGCAATCCCGAATCGTGAACTGTTCTAACCTTGTGATCCTCGACAACAGGACCCCTGTCCCATTGACACTGGCGCAGGCCTATTGATTTTTATCAACGTTTTAGAAAGTGTCTCTTGATTCTATCTGCCTTGATAAAAGTATTGCCTATGATTTTTATCCCAAACTCTTTTGTGTTAATTCATGTTCTAAGTGTGTTTGACTACGGTAACATTTCTTCTCGCGGGTACGCTTCTCTTTCGTAAAACCGAACTGTCATTACTGCCCAGTGGGCGATTAAAGCTTGTACCTTATGCCTGTTTACTCGCCCTCCCCCTTTTTCTATCTGCTCCCTCATCCACAGAACTTTCTGACAAGAGTTAATATCTGCCAACTTGATATGTGCCAACATACGTAGGTAATAGCGCTATGGGTCTATAGGAGGCACAAATAGTGGGGTATTTCCTGGGCTTCAGGATTAGCATAATCATGGTTTCACCATAGAAGGAAGGAGTGAGCCTTGCTGAAAAGCTTCTTGGCAGACTTTCAACAAGTGCAGGGACACTTTAGGACCAAATTCGTTAAAAAATACAGCCGTTAGATCATCCAATACCAGGACTTTTGAGGTGGGAAGCACTGCAATGGCATTCATTATATCTGTTGCTGTGATTGGGGCATTTAGGAGTGTAGGGTGCTCTCATTTAATTTGCGCATTGGTATATCTCCTAGGTTTGCTTTGAGTTCCGTTGGGAATTGTGCATTCTTCCTAGCATACAGTGTCTTGCAATAAGTATGAAACATATTCACTATGTCACTCAGATCTCACATGTTTGTCCCTTCATCGTTCAATATGGCTGCTATGTTTGCAGACCCCCGTACAGAATGCAAAACAAAAGAGATGATGGCTGGGAGGTTTCAAATTAATCTTAACCTCTGGCATTGCTCTGGGCAACCTTCCAGACCATCGTTCTTCTCCTGCCAAGCCATTACAAAAGGGGAAAGACCATATGCAAATCAGGCTTTGTCCCACCCCAAAAGGGGCAGGCCCGAACTACTAGGTCGCATCCCTTCTGCACGAGACCACGAGCATCCTCAAACATGCCTTAGCCTTGTTGGGCCCCATCAGTGAGGATAAGCTTGGGTGTCTCGGCCCAGCAGTCATTGGACCCACGTCTGGGCACACCCATCCTACTCAGGCTAACTAGAGCAAAACAAAAGAGGTGATAGCTCTTTCAGAACACAACAGTCAGGTTAGGAGGCGGCAGGTCATGTCGTCTCCATATTATGGGGCTGTATCTGGGCAGAAACTAATTTCACCTCCTGATCTGCCAGTGCTCGGAATTAGTCCAGTTTAAATTTTATGGATGGAAGCAGGATGTTATTGCCGGGCCTGATCCATTTCAATCTCAACTTGTCTGTTCTCTACCTCGAGTTCCACCAAACAACTCCTTATGGACTCCATTCTCTATGCCTATACAGCACGAAGATAAACCTTGAATGTCTCCCAGATAGTAGACATTCAGGGGGACTAAGGCGATATTAGTTTTTAAAAAAAGGTGTTAATGACCCTCTGACAGTGCATGCAGTTTAAAACGCCAGAGAAATTGTTCAATTACATTCTCCTCAAGAGGACATTTCCAAAATAAGGGGGGAGTGGTCTGATAGAGTCCTAGAGAGGAGAGTACACACACGAGACCTATATAACAGTCCCGTCACGATTAAGATACATTCAGTCCGTGACTGCATATCATGGACTGAAGAGTAATATGAATATTCCCCATCACTTGGATGGAGTGTCCTCCACAGGTCTAAAAGCTCAAAATCATCCATGCCTTCATGACTTTCCTGTGCAGACAATGAAAGCGCTCCAGGAGCCTTGCTGGATCTACCTAGAGAGGTACTTAAAATGGTATTGAAATCTCCAGCCTATATAAACTTGGTATGAAGATGTTTAACACATTCACCAAGCAGGAGATTATGAAATGTAGGGTAATCAATATTCAGGGTGTATCTATTGACAATGGTCAAGTTAGTGTGGTCAAGTTTGTCTGTAAATATCAATAAGCGGCCCTCCAGATCTTGCTCATGACTTTAAATCTAAGGGACTTATGAATTAAGGTGAAGACTCCACATGAATTAGAAGAAAAGGATGTAAAAATCAGGAGGAGCCCTAGAGCTTACCAAAGGACTCAGTGTCCTGGCCCGTGAGCTGCATTTATTGCAGTAGGATTGTTTTCGCCCCGTGCCATGCACAGTAAGATTGTACCCTGTGGGCCCTTATAGGCTTATTGAGACCCCTAACATTCCAGCTTAATAACATACATACATCCGGGAGGGGGGAATTGGGGTACCTGATTAGAGGTGGTTTCGTGATGGCCACAATGTTAATTGCACTAAAGAGGCTGTATGTTGTGGATAACCCTGTGCTGTGATATGAAGTCATTTAAAGTTTCGCCTTGCTCTCTAGGAGGAGCCGAGCTGTTCCCTCCCCCAACCCCATTGCCAGACCACAACATACAGTGATAATACCAACCCATGCCATCAAACAAACCCAAACATCAAACATTGAGCAACTGCCCAAGGGCAATGTCGAGTCGCTCATCCATTGGCCCCCACTTTGAGGCAGGGGTGGGGGGTGAGCTCCAAAAACATCCATTTTTGACAAAAATGGACTTGGGTGTTATTTGCATAAGCATATGCTGGGGGACAATACCCCATTATGCATCCTTGTGATAGAGTCAAAGGTGCAATGAAAAAAAAAAGAGTTAGACCGTTATATTGTGTGGACATCGGGGACACTGTTTATTCAACTAACATTATTCAATTATACTCTTCTGTCGAGGGTGCATTCCCATATTCTACTTTGTGAAAAACCTAAGGGTGTTTCACTGCCCAGTCCCCGGGGATCCCTTACTTAGCTGGCCAGGGAAGGGCCATCACTATTGGATCCCGACCCTATGGGGAGACAAGCGAGTGAGGATCACCTGTGTAGGGGGTCCTCGGCAAGTGGGGAAGAGACACCTGAAGGTGAGACATGGTATCCTCCATTTCCTGACAGCTATCTACCCAATATTCCCACGGTATTTATGGGATACTACTACTCCCACAAATCCAATTCCCTCTGACAACCCGACTACTGAGACGAGGAAGAAGAAGACTGGGATTAGGAAGATCACCGCTAGTAAGATGCAATGGCCCTGTCCCACTAATGTGTTCTTGGATGAAGGGAGAGCCCGGTTTGTGAAGACGTGAATGATAACAAAGTTGCAATCAAGGTAATGCTCATTACGGCAGACGCATGGAGAGAAATACTCCATTGTTAAGAAGTACAATGTAACAGAGTGGTCCTGCAGAACGAAACGCATTATTGAAAATCTCTGTGAACTGTGAAAAAAATCTCAGAATAGGATAACCAAGATGCATTGTGTCGAAGTGGTCATACATAGGCCTGAGTAAATCTATGCAGTTTCGAAACTCTTCGACGTGAAAGTGAACCGACAACCAAGAAGGTTGGGGAAGGGAATCCTTTGGTGTGAAATATGAATTCAAAGAAGTTAAAGCCCAGAGAGGTCTAAACTTGGGTGAGGGAAGCCTGAGGGACCTGTTGAAAAAACTGTTGTGAATCTGTTTGAAGCAAATAAAGGTCTAAACTCGGGTAAGGGAAACCTGAGGGGCCTATAGTGAAAGGAGTTACCCTGAAAGTGAAAGGACAACCAAGAAGGTTGGGGAAGGGAAGTGAAATACTAATTGAGAAATGGGAAGAAGATAAAACCCAGAGAGATCCGGACTTGGGTCAGGGAAGCCTGAGGAGCCTGTTCTAAAACTGCTGTGAATCATTGTCTAAAGTAAAGTAAGGTCCAGACTGTGGTAAAGGCCTATGGTGAAAGAGTCACCCTGAAATATCCTTATACCAGAACTGTGTTATATTGAGCTGATGGTGAATCAGATGAGGGAAGCCTGAGAGAACTGTGTTATACTGATCTGATTGTGAATCAGGCGAGGGAAGCCTGGGAGAACTGTGTTATACTGATCTGATGGTGAATCAGGTGAGGGAAGCCTGAGAGAACTGTGTTGTGTTGACCTGAAACTGAATCAGGCGAAGGAAGCCTGAATGAATTGTGTGAACTATTTGAACTGTGCGTACTGGCCTCCCAAAAGGAATTCTTAAAGAACCCCAGAGGCTTGAACTTGGAGCAGGGATTTGTGAGCCAACTCTATTGCCATTCTGACTTTCTTTTGATAAACTCTTTTGTTTTGATGCATTTCCCTGCACTTAGTTATTGTAAAAGGGTGAGGGCACGCATAGGTTTCTGACATAGGGCCTCATTAAGACCCTGGCGGAATGGGTTAAACGACGCCGTAAAAGGCTGCGGTGCCGTTCAACCCACCACATTACGAGGTCCCCTCGCGGGACACGTTAAGCACGCCTGGGAAAACCAGGCGTGCATACCGGGTCCCGTGAAGGGAAGAGGGAGCAAACAACGGGCCATTTCGTAATGGCCCATTGTTTACTCCCTCTCCCATTCCCATTCAGCCCTATTCCTCGAGTGAGGAATTACCGGGCCATCCGAACTCGGAATGGTCCGGTAAGTCCTCATTCCGAGGACACGGATGCGGTTTTGCTGGCAGCCATGCCACCAATAGCGGCATGGCTACCGGCATACCTCGTAATGAGGCCCATAGACTTTTCTTAATTTGACTGACTGACATTGAATATGTTATTTTTTCTTTATGGTCGAGACTACTCCCATTATAGATTTAGGGCCAGTTAGGAAGTCTCCAAACCCATTCAGAACTTAATACAGCTGTTGAAACTTGTATCTTTGTGCCTCATTACGAGTATGGAGGTAATGAAAAAAGAAAGGCGGAATGGCATTATCGGCATCGTTAATGGGTCTGGGCCATTACGAGCTGACAACCCGCCAATACCGCCACCGCCCATACCGTGCCCCTTCTTAACGGCATGCGCGCGTACACGCGCCCCTTCACGGCGCCAATACCGGGATGCCGCTAACAGGAGGATATCACAAGTTACGCGGGCATGCTCTTACCGGCATCCCAAAGGCGGTAATTAGGGCCTGCACGACAGTGGCAATACAGGCATCGCGGACCACCCGTAAATAGCAACCTGCAGTGCAGGCAACTGCCACAGGTGCACACAATCAGCACAGGTGGAGTCAATGGAACCTGTCCCAGTACAAAAGGATTACACCCATACACCACACCCCTTCCTACACCAAAATGATCCCACTAGCTGTTACAATCATGGGGCTGGAGGACATGCCTGTACTGCTACTGCAACAGCAACAACAACTACAGCTACAACAACAGGCAGCACAGAGAAGACGCAGGAGGAGAAGGAGGGTGAGACAGGCCCAGCAAGTTCCACCAGTGCAGCCAGTGGTACCACGTAGGCAGCCACCAATCCCTTGCATCAGACCCAGTCCATTCAATCTAACCCCTGAGCAGATCCCCATCCTGTACCGGTTGGACCGGGACACCATCACCACCATAGTGGACATGATACACGATGATATCATCAGCCTGATAGAAATCTGCAATGCCACTCCCCTCTAATAAAGGTGGTGTCTGTGCGCCACTTCCTGGCCACAGGCACCTACCAGCACAATGGGGCAGCTGCATGGCATATCACAGCCACTCGGGTCAGCATGCGGGACAAAAGTGCTTGATGCCCTGAAGCATGCAAGCATCTACATTTACCTACCACGGACTGGCCAGGAGCTCGCTGACACCAAAGTAGGCTTCCATGCACTAGCAGGCATGCCCAATTGCGTCGGTGCCCTCGACTGCACCCATGTATAATTGGTGGCCCCTCATACCAATGAGGTGGTGTAACGCAATCGCAAGAAATACCACTCCATCAATGTGCAGATGGTATGTGACTCCAGCAGATCATCACACATTGTTGCGCCCGATATCCCGGATCTACACATGATGTCCTGGTGCTGCGTAACTCCACGCTACCCTGTTACATGGAGCGACATCCTGGACGACGTGCCTGGCTGCTCGGTAAATTACCTGACTGGGCCATGGCAGTGCATCAGGGTTGTGAGATGGGGGGTGCATACTCCACCTGGGTGGGATTGGGGGGGATGCATACTCCACCTGGGTGGGATTGGGGGGGATGCATACTCCACCTGGGTGGGATTGGGCGGTGAGTGGACAATGCACTCAGAGCTAAACACTGTTGTCCTGAATATCCCAACCTGAACATGACACATCAATGCCATACATAAGACCAATGCCGTACATCAATGACAACATGCAAGACGCACAAGCAGGACACCATGGGTATGTCAAGCGATGCATGACTAAACATGATTACAACTGTGCCAATGCCGCTTGGGTGATTAGGTACAGAGTAGCACACACTGCAATAATGGGTGGCAAGACATCGTTCCGCATCCACAGTACATCTGCATCAGCATGCCAGTGAACACCCTGCATCATCTGTACAACGCAATCCACACTAGCAGACCATAGTACAGTACACAATGCATCAAATGAACCTGTGTGCATACATACAGGGGACAAATGGTTTCCTAATTTTAGGAAACGCGTGTCCCCTGCACACTATCAAAAAAAGACCTAGGACTGTATAGATTTTAAGATAGTAGAGGTTTATGTCTGTACTCCTATTAAAGAAGTGCAGATATAGCCTCTTGGTTTTCTAGACAGTTTGTGATTCTTAAGTTTAGTAATTTTATTATCCTTGCTATGGCAGGGAAATTTCTCAGAGATGACCCAATTAATATTTGACAATTCATTTGTTTATCTAAAACAGATATTTATTCATAAACACATTCAATTTCGATCTGGCTTCTATGAATACCCTTGACAGGCGTGCCTCCATGTCATTGGGGGCTGTGGAGGTAGAGGGTGCTGCAGCTGGGTGTGCAATTGGAGGGCTGGCCTCTGGGGTGCTTGTGAGATCGGGGACTGTGCAGTTGAACCGCAGAATCCTGCATGGGGCTGGACGGTGTGCCCTGAGTTGTGTGTTGGGGGGTGGACAGGGGGTTTGAGGTGTGGGGACATTCCGCATGGATTGTGCCATCAATGTCCTCATACTCCTCCGCTTCAACATTCACATCGCTGCTGCCTGACCCACTGAACTGGTGGCAGCGGACTGCATGCCATCAGCCTCCCCTTCAGCTGTTGTTGCCAGCTCTGTATTTGCACTTCCGTCCGCTGCTGTTGTCTCCTCATCAGCCTGCCTGCCCTGTACAGGTGCCCTGGGTAGCAATCTGAGCCGCGGTGCTGTCCCGGAGGTGGAATGCCCAGTGCCCTGTGGTCTTGCCCTGGATGTAGATGCCCTTGGGGCAGGGTCCTGACTTTCACCTTCTGCATCAGTGCCTATGGGGGAACAAGAGATGCAGGGGATCAGTGATGGTGTTACATGCAAGATGCATGAGTTGGTGCTGTACAATATTTCATTTCTCATGCATTGCAATCTAATAGGTGTGTCACACAGGGTACTTTCAGGGGGGGCATATTGGCATAAGCCGTGGCGTCTCCATTCGGCACTGATGCGTACCAGGTGGCATGCCATTGTATTGAGGTTTGTGTGATGTATGAAATGAAAATGGTCCCTGTGTGTTGGGTGTCTGGTGGTAATGGGATTGGCACACAGCATGCATTTCATTGTGCCAGAGTTTGGGCCTCCATCTGGACGTGGATCTGTATATGTGTGCATGATGGGCCATGCATTGGCTTGGCTCACTTTCACATCACTTGTACTACGTCATGGTTTGGCCTACTGGGTTTTGCAGGGTCACTCACCTCCTTCTCCCGATGTCGTAGCACCTGTCTCCATTTCGCCAAAGCCCTCTATGGACTCCATTTGTATGGTCGTGTTGCAGGTCTCTTCCCAGCGCATCAGTTTTACTTGTGAGTGGGCACCCCTGCCTGTGGCCATGGCCTCCCTGCGATTGCTGGACAGGATATTACGGACCCGGAGATGTAGGTCGTCCCATCTTTTTTTACAGTCTTTGACTGTGCGGGGGGTGATGCCAACCGCTGACACCTTGCCGCGCAACCTCCTCCCAGATTTCTTTCTTTCTCAGCTGAACTTACCTTTTGAGGTTGTTAGCAAAAACCTCATCTGCATGGGCTGCAAGGGTGTCAGCCAGCATGTTTAGCTCCTCATCGGAGAAGCGCTTCTTGCGCAGGTGGGGGGGTAGTTATGCAGGTAGTCTTCGACATGCTGGATGCTATGGCCCTGCTCTCTCCTCTGTAGCACTGCTGGATTGAGAGGATTGCAATGGATTGTGTTTTTGAAGATGGCCGCCGGCGCATTTCCCGTTCTGACGCGATGACGTTACTTCTGGGTCCGGTATTACGAGCCTGGTATTAGCATGATGTTATTACCGGGTCATTATTAAGGGGTTGCTCCTTGGCGGAGGCAGTATCGGCGGGTCCCGTGATGGCACTATCCGGGGGTTGGAGGGCCTTTAGCATCATGGCGGTGCAGCCATTACCGGCATGGGGGTTTACGCGTGCTTGCGCACTCGTAATCAGCCGCTGTTAGCGGCATCAAGGGTGCACGGACGCGCTATTATCTCCATGCCGGTAATGACTCCGTTTTTAGCGGGATTCTCGCAATGAGGCCCTTTGTGTCTGTGTCTAACTCTTGGTACCATGATTGCCTCACAACTCCGAGATCCTGCTCAACTCAGGGGCTCTGGTATTTTGAAAGGCTGGGACGGAGTCCAGATAAGAGAGTGCTTCCTTTTGGGCCAGTAAACAAGTGTGTTTTATTGTTGGGAATGATAAGAAGATTGGATGTGTACAATATTGCATACTTCAAGCCTTTGTCCCACAATTTGTGCTTTACAGAGGTGAATGATGGTCAGGGCCTTTTGAATATATGATCTATTGTCTGGGTAAAGGAGATTCTAGCCTCTTGATAGTTTAGTTCGCCTAATTTGTGGGCTCCCCATAGAATCAGATCTCGATGTCTTTAGTCCAACAGTCTGACAATCATTGGGCAGGCATTTTGACCAGGTGGAGGATTTGGACCGGCTACTAAATTTGCCCTCGCCACCAAGAACTGTGTAGATAGTCGAGGGATCACAGAGCACTTCCCTAATGAACAGTGTTAGGGAGAATTCTCATTCCATGGCTAATTTCCCTTACCTAGTGAGTCCCTCAGCAGCTTTGCTGGATTTCTGGAGTTTATTTTTTTCCACCTGGTAAGAGTGTGAGCTTTTCCCCCACTCTTACCTGTGTTTTGCCATGGCTATTTCAACTGTTTTTGCGATTGTGGACTCTGGAGTACACCACTTCAGTAGCCCCACTCTTTGTGTGTTACACAGCACCTTCAATGCAGTGACACAGGGTTGTCTTTTAGACTTCCCACCTCCATTTTCTGGGGCTGACTACTGTCCCCAAGAAAAGGATAAAGTTGCCATTAACTTTACATAGTCACTTTTAACCAGGGATCCAGTACACCCAATCTTATATGGAGTATTGGAAAGGGTTCATTCTTAGCCTTTTTTATCCATGCCTCTTGGAGCTTTGTTTCGCCCCCTTAACATTAAGACTTGGCTGGTGGCAGTGGTATCTACCCTAATTTTCCTACCGCGATTATATTACATAACGTGGTACCGTTTTAGGCTATTTTAGTAGCCTCGAACTTTAAATCCGCTTGCCCAAATACTTTTTATTTCGGCTACGGTTGGGTTTAATCGCCATTTCTTTTTGTTAACATCCTTTTTGGGTCTTTCTTTGCGCGGCAAACCAGGTTTGCCTCCTTTGTTCGCCGACCTTTGGCAGGGCTTTTGACCAGAAGCCCTCTTTTGGCATCTGGGTGTTTAGGTGGGCTGAATGTGAGGGAGGGGTGTAGTCACCCCCTGCACAGGGTCTCCTTGGAGACCCAAGTCGCACTTTGTGTATTGGCTGAGGTGGTTGTCCGGGCTGGACAACCCCCCTGCTGAGTGATTGACAGCCAGGCTGTCTGAATGGGAGATTTTGGCATAAAAGGCAGGACCCTTGGGTTAGAAGTCAGAGTCGCCACTGGAACTGTAAGGAACCGAAGAGAAGCAGAGAAGAAGACGGCTGCTGCAACCCCGAGTCCTGGAGAAGCCCTGCTGCAGTCATGAGCTATCTCCCCTGCAACGACAAGAGAAGATCCAGTCCGGAGTCTTCTTCCCATGAGCCTGGTGGGATCAACCAGCTCACCCTTTCTTCAGTCAGAGAATCCTCTCCTGGGTCGAAATCACTGCTGTGCTGTAGGGGTCCGGATAGCCATCAGAAGAGCTCTCTCCCGATTTAAAGGAGTGCACCTTTTATTCATTGTTGTCTTTTTCGCTGCTGCTGGCCTCATCCCTGTGTGGT
The DNA here is from genome assembly GCF_040938575.1 of Ambystoma mexicanum. Lineage (NCBI taxonomy): Eukaryota > Metazoa > Chordata > Amphibia > Caudata > Ambystomatidae > Ambystoma > Ambystoma mexicanum. The sequence goes on from NC_090933.1 coordinate 931,805,957, forward strand.
GCAGATCGCTCCAGACATCCTCCTTCTTGTTCCCATGACTGAAGCCGCTGGAACCGTGAGTCTGCAGGAACTACCAGGAACAACTGCCGTGGCACCAGCTTTCTCCAACGGAATAAGGTACTGTGCACATTTGGTTGTTCTCTCCGACTGACCATCCGGAATCGGGGTGAACCCTTTTCCTCCACCAAGATTTGTTCTTTCTTCCCTCACTCTTATAACTTTTCCTTCCATCTGACAATATCTAAGTAGTTTTGGCATCTCGAATCTCGAACTGTTCAACGTGTGATCCTCAGCAACTGAGTATCTGCTCCATTGACACTGGCGCAGGCCTATTGACTTTAATCTGTATCTTTGAACGAGTCCTCCAATTCACTTGCCTTGACAAAAGTATTGCTGTGATTTTAACCCCCTTTCCCTTGTTTGAGATTCTAAAGTACAAAGTGTTTTTTAACTTCGTGAGCATTTCTATCCGCGGGTACGCGTTAGTATCGCAACACCAGTGTGTTAAATCCTAATGAATTTACTGGAACAACTGGAAGTGGTTGTGTGTAGTGTATTTTATGTGTGCTTTTGAATTTATAGAAGTAAAGTATTTTGTGAACAGATGGTTTAAAATAAATGTACTTATATTTTTTACCTGAAACCTTGAGTCAGTGTTTGCTTGAGTCACAGTAATTGTGGTCCTTTGTGTAATCTCTACTACTGTTCATTTACTCTTGAGATAAGTCTGGCTGCTCCGCTACTGCTACCACTTTAACAGTGTAGTACAGGATTGTACCAAAGGTGAACTTGTATTACCACTTGTAGTCTTAATTGTGTGTAGTGGTCCCTAAGGGCACTGCACAGAATTATGCCTAACAAACATCTCCATAAAGATTTCCATGTTACTCGCGGGAATAGATTTGGGTATGCTGACCACCCATAGATTATTCATTCTTGGCTTGGATCCCGTTCACCTCCTGTTGGAGTGCTCTTATGATGTGGCTCACCTCTGAGCTGCTGTCTTTCAGGATTCCTGTTGATGCTCTACCTCAGATATACGTCCGCTTTACTTCTCAATCCTTCGTTGAATTTGCTGTTAAGTGAGTCAAGCCCAATTTCATTTGGGTAAGGATGATGGACAATTCGGACTGGTCCCCTTGCTGTGCATTGGCCAGAGCCTCAGGCATCGAGGATTCCAAGGCCACCACTGACCCATTATATTCTCCTGCTGAAATAATCTTAGAGGTGTGAGCCTTCTGTCTGGGTGCAGCAGGGAAGTCTCTATTTGAAAAGGACAATTTAGATTATCTCTTGTTGGCCATGGCCATGTGAAAGACTAGTCCTGGTGGCTCCAATGACCTACATGTTTTTAAGCTCTGTTGAGCTCTTCTGGTGTATTACCCTTAGAGAAGGAGCATTTTAAATGGGACCACTCATGCACACTATGTCGATTGTAGCCACCCCTAGCCACTTCGCGTATACAGGTGAGATGTTGGGGCTAACTAGTTGAGAGCATGGACTGGGAGCAGTTCTGGTGGTGTGGCACCCCAACTGGCGGTCGATTGCTCAGAAGGGATTGTGACAAATCACAAGATTCAGTCACTTCTCCCAAGGGGGAGCCTTAGCCTGGGAGGCTAGGGAGGTCACACTGCCACACGATACCCTGCCTAGGGGTTGAGGCAAGCAGGACTTCACCAGGAGATACTCCCCCCTTGGGGACAAGGACTCCCGTTCCACCAAGGAACTCCCTGAGTTGCTCAAACTGCGACCATCAACAGCCTCACGGCTCAAGAAGGGCCAAGAAGATCGAACCACTGTTTGTTACTGTGACCTAAGGTTTATTAATCAACCTTAAGAAATAAATGATATTGGTACTGTGAAGCTAGAAGAATGAGCGAGTGATGCCGATCACTCTGTTGAAAGAGAAAGACGACTATAATCCTTTGATGGGGAGGGCCCAGCCACGTGACATAAAAAGAGATGAAGGACTCCTATTGGAGAGTCATCGCCTGGAAGGAGAAACACGGGAGCTTCAAACCTGCGTTGCTGTCACGGCTGATGGAATCCAGGAGGTCCTGTGTCCCGTGAAGGCAACCAGCTTGCGTGCGAAGGATGCGCCGGGAGAGCTGGGAGCAGGAGAAGCAAGGGGAAGAAATCCGTACCAAGAGAGCGAGTTGTGTGAGGTGGTGTGATCCTAGAAGGGTGGACTGTGCATTCTGCTAACTGCACTGAGGCCGCTGGGACTTGGGCACCTGTGGAGCGGATGCCAAGGAACCGAGAGAGTTGAAGAGAACAGGGAAGCTGTCCTGACCAGAAGAAGAGGAGCTCCCCTCCTACGAGAAGGTCTGGTGACATCAAACTCCTGGAGAGTTAGTAACGGGTACAGTGGGAAACTCGGGAGGGATTTCGAAGATGACGAGTACCAGAATCATACTCGTCCCAGTAATATTGATGTGAGAAGACCAAGTGTGGATCATTACTGACGCAACCATACTTGTCCCAGTAATATTGAGGTGGGAAGGTCAAGTGTGTAATATTACTGATACAGTCCCACCCATCCTAGTAATAAAGAGAATTGGGAATTGAAGTTGAATGATTACAGGACCAAGCATACTTGTCTCAGTGAACTTAAAGGAGAATAATTGAGTAAGACCATCATTGCCATAATCATACTCGTCCCAGTGACAGCGGGAAGTATAAACCAAGTGATTATATGTGTTGGAAGAAACAGACTTTGTGATAAGAGTGAGTGGCAAGATACTGAGAAGGTGGTCAAGAGTGTTATTGGCTGGCCCAGCGAGGAAGGGAATTGGGCACTATATCCCAGGGCATAAAGAATACATTGAATGAAGAGGAAGAGGAAAGGCATTTCAGGAAAGAAAGGCCCAGTGCTAAAGTCAGTGTTAAAGTCAAACTTTATGACCTGATCAAAGTAGTGGTTAGAAACTACTTACAGATTAACTATTGAAGTGACTTTTACTAAGAGCATAGTACAGGATAAGGGAGTCATTGTCCTGTACCCTCGTTGGTTTGGAATAGTGATAGGGACAGAGGAGATTAGAATTCGACAGAGGACAGTGATTATTTTTGGACACTCAACAACAATAGACGAACACCTTAGTTAGTTTCTGTTAGGTAGACATAACACCTAGCTTAGGGCTAGCAAGGAGTTATTTTATTTTCCTTTTAATTTAAAAATAAGTCATTAAAATGCCTGAATTAAGTCTCACTCCTTCCTCTGGCTCGCCACAGGATTCTCAAAGTAAACCAAACATAGATTCACCTGTGAGTGTAAAACCATATGGCTCGTAACTGTTAGATACCATCCACCTTCCCTCTCTCCGAAATCTCACCTGCATGACCATATGTCCCCAGAGGAACCTCTGTATGGATCTCGACTACAAAGAAATGAGCTGAATGGGGTAGTACTACTGAGGTTAACCACTATGTCGATTGTAGCCACCCCCAGCTCACCAGCCGCTTGAAGGGGAGAGGCGGGCCACCAGGCATGGCCATGTGGTTCCCACACTGATGCGCAATGGCTCCAGTACAAACCCAAATCCCTAAGCAGGTAATAGAGGCCCAGTCTATCTGTAAGGCTCCATCTCAGCAGGGCATCTATGGAGCGGGTCAAGGGAATAAAATGTGATGTGGAGCAGTTAATTTGCAGGCTGAAATTGTCCCCAAATCTTGCCATCACCTGTGTAATTGGGGCTAGGTTAGGAGAGGAGTTCTTCACTTATGGTAAATTATCATCTGTATAAAGTGAAATTATTTCTTTGTGGCCTACTAGCGTCAATCCCCTGCGTGAGGTAAAGAGAGGCAGCCAGAGGTGGGATCCCTGCTTGGTACTGATCACAATGGGAAACATGTACAAGAATGCCCATCACCAACTACCCTTTGTCTAGGGCAGTAGTAAAAAAGAACATGGAGTCTGAGAAGTAACCCTCAGTTCCACATTTTACCCATGACAGTGAGCATGTAACCTCAGGACACAGAATCAAATGCTTTCTCTGAGTCAACAAAAGCAGCAAACCCTGCAGGATGGGTTTGAATGAGGATGTAGAATAGACAGAGAAAATTGATGGTGCTGGATCTTCCAGGTATAAAGCTTTACTTGGTCTCGGTGTGCAGGAATGGCAGCATATTTCAGCAGTCTGTCCACAGGAATATTGGGAGAAACGTTAGCATCTACATTGATCATCGATCACAGTCTCTAAGGACCACATGCCATGGGGGGAAGGGGGGTCACATTTCAACTTTAATAGCAGTATGAGTATCGTCTCACTCAAGCCACCAAGAAGTATGCAAAACTGAGTCACCTCCCATACAACCACAGGAGGTACAGAGATAGCAGGGAGTGCACTTCTTATAGACCTCCATCATACCAGTTAATCTTGGTTCTTGGAAGGATGTCATTGCGCAGTGAAAGGAATATTCAGCTCTTCACAGCATGGCAAACTGAGAGACTTTACGGGTATACTGTATGAGATAATGATATCACCAGATACCAAATCATTGTTAGCGTATATCTCTCTATGAAAGGACTTGAACACCTTGTTGATCTCTTTATCAGCTATATATGCAGCATACTCTGCATGTTGTGGATATTCATGATAGGGGAACCCTTGGTCTTCATGAAGAAGCTATGCCAGAGTAATTCCTTAATTTGACCCTCACAAAATGTCCCTGCCAAACCACGTTAATCAAGGAATTTGATCCTTTTGATCTGCCACATACCAGATATAGTCCAGGTTTAGTTTTAGATACTGTACAAGAGCAGGGTCTCTGTTCTGGCATGCTCGTTATCAAGGGTCCAAAAGGAGGCCAATTCATGCTTGACCATTTTGAGAATCCTTCCTTTAACAGCACTGTATAATACCATGGTGTATGCCTTAAATGTTTCCTAGAGTGTAATTAGTGTGACAAGGCCAATAATCGGGCCTTATCAAAAGGAGGCCAGGAACCACTCTACCAGCCCTTTACTTTCCTCTCTTGTTCCTTCAGTTGATCCTCTTCTCATTCCGTTTCATACGTCTCTTTTCAACTCTTCACTCTCAAATGCTGTATTTCCTTCTTCCTTTAGTCATCTATCCTAGATATCCTCAAAAATCCTTCCTTGGACCCTTTCCCTCCAGCTAACTTCTAACCTATCCCTCTTCTGCCTTTTCTCTCTAAACACCTGGAGCGGACTGTTTACTCCCAGATCTCTCCTCATTTCTAATGCACTTCTCTCCCCTCATCAATTAGGCTTAAAACCTCTGCATTCCATGGAAACAGCTCTTTTTGCAGTCTCAAACTCTCTCGTTCCTGCGTGCTACTGTAAACATTGTTTTTGTCTTGTCCTCCTCAATCTCTCTGTTGCTTTCAACACTGTGAACATTTCTATTTGTCTTAACTCTCACCACAATCTTGGTCTGTGGTTCTGTCTTACAATGCTTTCCTTATTATCTTTCAGCAGATACCGTCTCTGTTTCCTGCCTCACCAATTCTTCCCTTCCTTTCCACTTATTCATGGTGTTCCGTCCTAGGCCCTTTTCTTTTCTCCTTATATACGAGTCCTCTAGTTTCCAGTATTTCCTTCTTTGGAGTCTCTTTGGAGTCTCCCACCATCTCTATGCAGATGACTGTCAAATCTTGTTTTCCTTTTCTTCAGACGTACAGTTCAATCTCTCTGCCTGTCTTCTTGCCATCCAATCTTGGATGGCATCCCATTATCTTCATCTGAATCCTTCTAAAATCGAGGTTATCTTCTTCCCTGCTTCAACCACCCCCTCCACTCTTTCCTTCTTCTATTTCCCGCCCCCATTATATTGCTCTATCTCCTACTGCCAGGACTTGGGTGTCATTTTTGACTCTCATCTATCTTTTTCCTCACACGTGTATCTCGCTCTTGCCATTACCAACTGTCCAAAATCCACAAGTCTCGCCCTTTTCTCACAACTCATGCTACTAAGATCCTGCTTTCTTCTCTGGTATTCTCTTGACTTTTCTTTTGCTCATATTTTCTTTGCGGACTTCCTGCATCAAACCTGCCCCTCTTTGCTCCATCTTTAATTCTTCTATACATCTTCTCTTCTCTCGTTCTCCCCAGGGACTACATTCGTCCCCACACTGGCTCTCCTTCAGCTCTTGGCTACTATATCATTTCCTCTGTATACTTTTTAAATGCCTCAATGATCTTGGGGCTCCTTATCTTCTTTAATCTCACTATCTGCTCCTACTTGCACACTTAGATCTTAGTCTCAATTTCTCCTGTCAAATCTTTGCCCCCCATGTGCGCCCACCAGATTCCATTCCTTTTTTATCTTGCTCCAATATTTTGGAATGCTCTTCTCTCTCTCTCTCTCTGTTCTATCTCTACCTTTCCTCAGTTTAAATTTCGACTAAAGGATCGTCTTCTTTGATCCTGATTACTTTTCCCAGACTGCATGCATTTATCATTTATTGTACCGTTTTTGGCTCCTTGTGCAGTGCTTTGGTGTAAGGCACTTTAAAGATCTAATACAATACAAATACCAGGGTTGTTACCAGAGCTATTCCTACCCCTGAGGTGGATGGTGGCAGCAGAGAGGGACCCAATTCCTTCCCCTCCTTCTTGTGCCCACTTGTGTCTCTGCAGAGCCATGTTTCAAGCTGTGCCTCTGCATGCAAATGCTCGCCAGTCTTCTCGTTCCATTTCAGAGTCCGCAATAAGAGAAGAACAGCCAGTGAACATAGAGAAAAGTGGAGAAAAGGCAGAAAGATCAGAAGCGACTACCTACAATTCCAACACTCCAGCGCCACTGAGACCTGATCACTGCAGTGGAGCGGCGAGAAGCAGAGAAACTCCAGCTCCCACCCTGCAGAGACGCAGAGCAGAAGCATAGCTCAGCCTTGAAGTGGCTTGAGCTCGCTGGTAGTCCTGATCAACTAGATCACCATAGACCTGTAAGGGCAAAGGTCCCCAGACTTAATGGTAGGGTCCCTGAAAACGAACTTTGCACTCCATCTTCCAGCACCACCAGATCTCCAGGTGGCAAGTCCATGCAGAGAATGTCGGCGGGCTAGGAGCCGTTTTAAAGCCTTTTCTCTCACTGACACGCCCTGGAGGGGAAGGAAGCAATATGATATATATAAGGACAGATGACCAACCCTTAGCAAGGCAGGGATACATAAGTGTTGGTGAATTGGGTGAGGTCAGAGGAGGAGGTGGACAGCGATCAAAAGCCCAGCAGAAGAAAGGAGGGATCGGCGGATTGTGGAGGAGGGTTTTGGAGCAGGTGAGGCATTGGCTTAGGAGTGTTAGTGGATCCCTAGTGTTGGTATGCATTTGTGTGAGATACCTGGGTAGAAAAGGGAGTACAAGGTGTGACTATGAGCAGAATGATGTAGCCGGGGGCCCCAAGAGACCTGCATACTAGAGGCAACATGCTTGTCCCCTACGGGACCCTAGAAATGAAGACACAGACACAAGGGTTAATAAATGTATGTTTTTAAATGTTATGTGTGTGTGTTTCTTTTTTTCTGTGCCTATATATGTTTTTGGTTAAACCATCCAGCCACCATGAGGCTGGATGGAATGTTCAGAAAAAAGTAAAGAAAGGTGTGAACAGAGAAACAGAAATCCCCTGCCCAAAAATGGACTGGGCAAGGGAGAAAAGAATCAAGTGAGGATAAAAAAAAAGATAATTGAAAAAGAAAGAAGAAGAAGAAGAAGGAGCACAAATAGAAAATAACCCCCTGAGGGGCTGCTGCCTCGAGCAGTCCCCCAAGGCACAGAGACTGTGAAGCGCCGGATGTCGCATGAGGGAGCCCCCAAAGTGTGAGCTAGCTGCTTGACAGGAGTATCTCAGCTGCCCCATGGACGTGGTGGGTGTTGGCATACCTGGGGGACAGATCAGACGGGCCTAGGGATGACAATGGGCCTGGCGGCGTGCTTGGGGCTGCACGGACCGAAGAGGAGTCTCAGGTATCAGTCTGAGGTATCAGAGATTGGTCCCAGTGATGTGCAATGCATGGGTGCATTTTAGCCCGTAAGAAGCTAGCTAGTGACCCAAGTAGAACAGACTTGTGGTTGGGTGATGTGAAGGCTGTCAGAGAGTATGTGAGTCAAGGAGACTGATTATGTGTCAAGCGAGACCAACGGTTTTATCATGGGATTTAGCTGCATTCTAGTGTCAAGGGTGATGTGTGATCTGGTAGCGGGTGATTGCATATGTGTGTGGGTGGGTGGCTGTGCTTGGTAGGGAAAAAGCTATCTACTATTTTGTGCACAAGTGATGGGTGCAGCCCACTGATCCACAGTGAGGCCACATCCCTCTTCAACACCCACAAATCAAAATACCCACAACAGTGAATGAAGCGTGGGCACATCCACATTGACAAGCAAGTGCCAAAGTAACACCTAAACATCAGTGAACCAGAAAGGAACTCCACGTACAATGAACGTGACCTCCAGCAGCGAATGGGCAGAGGTGAATGAGCTGTCACCAAATACAACAAACATGTGGAATACGTGGCAAGAGGCATGAACAAGTTAGTACGCATCCCCAATGAGAAACCCAAAACAATAGTGACAGGAAGGCTGCCCGTCTGACAGAATGTCTTCAGGAATTGAGGATGATAACCTGCACTGCATGTGGCAATTAAAAGTGTTGAACAAATTGCACAAATATGTCTCATGTTTTCCAAGAAGCTGGCTTGGATTTGCCTGTAGGGGATTAGGCCCACGGCCGAAACAAAAACACAAAATGCTGGTGTGGGCCAGTTTGTGTGGTGAAAGTGGGCCACTTTCTTGGCCAATTTGGGCCAGTTTGATAAGTAAATTCACTTTGCGGCTCTTCGTTTTGACCAGTGTTGCTGAATAAATATCATTTAAAATGCACATTTAATCAAAAAAACTCCTCCTTGGTTACTATTCAAACAGTGTCACAAAATGAATGAATAGCCATTTGCAACTGTGGGACATTTTTTCATTGGTGCCCAAGACAATTGCATGGACCCGTCTGACCCTGCCCAGAAGTAGTCAAAACTGAGGTTTTGGAAAGTCAAAAGACGTTATAAGTTCTATAAAGCATTGTAGTTAGTAGTGGTAGTAGTTTATTTTTGTCCTGTCAGGAGAGTACAGCAGGGCAAGGGTCTGTCATCCAGGTCTGTCATCCAGACTGGCGATCTGTCATCCAGATGGCCAGAACATGCCCATCGCTATTGGATTGAGTTCCTGGGGTGGACCAGTGCGGGAGGATCACCTGGATGAGGGGTCTTTTGGGGTGTGGAAGTGGGGCACTGAAGGTTGAGATGCAGTATCCCCTTCCCTATGACAACTTTTACCCATCCTGCCCAGTAGGATACTTAGAAACTCTACCCCCCCTTTCCAACACAAACACTTTCTCACAGCGTGAACGACAACGGACTAATACTCGAGTCACTTACCTGACATGTCCCAACACAAGGGTCAGGCAGTGTCAAGCAATTACTGACAACAAGAGCACACTCGGAGCAAGGCCAAACACATGAGGAAGCATTTATTCCAGGAAGGCAGTTCAAACGGAGGAGAAAGAGGAACAGACCGGAGAGGACGTCAAGGAGGGAGTTGCCCTTGCCCTTTTCAACCCATGTCCGCAAAGCCTACAATGAAAGTAACGTAAGACCGGGAATCACAGCTGGTAGATGGTGTAACAGATGTCAGCGGTACATGGCGCCCTCCAGCACTGAGAACCAGGACAAGGAGACGTGGTTGCCATCATGGTACTGTCCTTGACTCCAGTTGCAAAGGAACGGCCATTGAGTTCAGCATAGCTGGTAAATCGGATGAACCTGATAGTCGACCGGACTGTGTTAGGCTCAGGTCTTTTGTGAACAAACTTAGTACCAGAGCTAGGGTTGTCCGGCGCCACATGGGCGCTCAGTCAAAGGTCTCTGGCTGGCACCCCTCTCCTGAACAAAGAGACTGTATTGAACATTGTGAGTAGCAAAACTGCAAGTACCAAGAGGCCATAGGGAAAGCCGGTATAAGGTGTTAAGGTGGTCATACAAGGGTGGGATCCTGGAAAAGCATTGGAGGGACAGGGCCTCCATATCCTTTATTCCATTTATCCTGTGTACAGTTTTATTTTCCACAAAGGAGTTCATGTGTGACTACTGGTAGTGCAGCTCTTCCTCTTTTTTTGGTTTGGTGAACAGACCCTTGGGATACCCTTATGGCACCCATGGGTGGGAGTACAACCCTGTACTCCTAGTGTATGTTTTGGGCATCTGTGTGTGGCCCACAGAGCAGGGTATGGGCTGGTGGCAGCTCCATGCTGAATTTGACAGGTGCTCTGAGTATCCTCCATTTTGGGATACCCAGGCCCTGCCATAGGAATCAGAGGATTCCTGATGACTGATGAGGACAAGATGGCCCCTGTGGCCTCTTGGTTTCCATAGCCTGTTACCTTGTTTTCCCAAAGTCCCGGGAAGCCCTGACTCTGTCACTTCCCCTGACTGGCTGTTGGGTGGAAGTTCCATATATGGTGTTGTGGGGATGACTGTATGCTGTGGGAATGCCCGTGGGGTGGGACCTGGGTGAATGGAGTGTGTGACGAATATGCATTTCATGTAATGGTTGTCTGGTATCTGTGTGAGTGACACAATGACTGAGACAGCCCTGCCCGAAACTGGTATGAATCCACTGTGGAGTGCTGAATGGCTGGCTGCTTGTCCGAATCCACATTCAGTGTTTTGAGTGTCTGGATGGAGAAGAATGGCCTGAATGCACTGTGAGCCTGATTGGCTGCCTGCCTGCTCGAATGCCCTTCTGAATTATTGGTTGCCTGAGTGTGACCCAGAAGAGTGAATGAGAGACCAACAGTATATCTGGGGACCCCTCACTGATGGAAATCATTCAGAATGCTGAAGTCAAAACTTAATGCTTACCTTGAAGCCCAGCTAGAAGAAGAGGGTCCTGATCCAAGAGAGGACCTGGCTAGGAGACCGCTTCTCGAGCTACGAGGGACCATCACGCACCAGCTAATCTTCACCAAGTCTCCCTGGAAGTCAGTGCTCTGAAGGCTTCCGACCAGAGACGGGTACCATTGAGGACTCTGAAGTGAAGCGTCCCGGACATTGAAGTCCATCACCGTCGACCGAGATTCAGAGGTAACTCTGTAACCTCGTCGACTGGAGCCGCAACGCTCCATTGCCTAAGACACTTTGAATCAAGGACTCCCTTGCTCATCACGGTCAACTGCTTTTGTCCTGCTGGAGAAAGTCAAGGTCGTCGACGACCGAGGAGAATTCGCCGGTGGGTTTCCCACCACATGAAGACCTCAAAGACGACAACGAAGATCTGGAAGCCAGCGTGGTCGAGTCCCATTCGCTGACAACACCGCTGACGACCCGACGCCCTTGCTGGGCCTACAGTTCTTCATTGTCTTCCCTTTGCAGCAACAAACACGTGTCATCGAGGTGCACTGCACGCCTCAGGACGCCTTGCAGGACGTTTTTGACCGATCGTCAACAAGCACTGCAAAGACCGAAGCTGCTGCCTCGACAACATTGTTCACCTCTTCTTTAAGGAATCCCGATGATCCGTGGCTCCTGCCTTAAAGGGAGTTCACGCAAGAAGGATCCATCGACAAACTCTGCTAAACCAGGTACATTGGGCTAGTAGAACATGTAGAAGGGAACAAGACTCTGCTAAACAATATATGGACTGGGCTTGTCAGTATAGCTTATTTACAGGTTGCCCCGGTGGGGGATCCTCACACAGAACAGTGTCAGGGGTAGCGACCCCGTATTCTGCCAACTGTTTAACTACTTGTTTCTCTCCTATGTCTGGTGTTGGTTCGCATTACTATTAGACTTGTATGTTATCGCAACTGTCGCCAGTTGTTAAATTTTAAAGGAGTCAAGAATGAATTGCGGTACCACAGAGATATTGTATATATTAATCATTATAGAATTGCCTGAGCACATAGTGAGTATTGTGTGTGTTTATAACTTGAACCATATTTATATAAAGAGCTGTGTTATCACAAATATAGTGTGTGGACATTCCTTTGTGGGTGCTTGGGGACTACAATGTACTTGAGAACCAGCTCGCATCACCTCCTGAGAGCTTAAGCCTTGATTGCTCATCCACGTATACCAAACAGAGAATCTTGGCTGGTGTCCTCTGTCCTTCTACTCTGCCATATCGGGGGCAGGAGTACAGAAACCCCCTCCAGTCTTTACAAAGCGACAAGCCAAATCCCTTGTTCAATCTTAAGTCCTTGACACATTTCAGAAGTTCGGATATTGTGAAACAGACTGAAGAGGGAAAATCAGAGAGTCCCTCCCTCTCGATGGGACCCCCAATCGGAAGAAGCATCCCCGGCCAAATAATCATCGACCATACAAGATTGTCCCTGGTCCCACCGCTCCCAGCATAAGGACACATCACGAATGGTACCCAGCCACTCGACCATACAACCCTGCTGTGGTACGAACTCTATCCAGCCCAAACAACGACAACCAAGACCTTGCTGGAGATGATTATATGGATCGAATCGGTTAACGCGTCCACAAAGTCATGCTGCAGGTCGTTAGAGACTCCATGACGACATAGCCGCATTAGACAGGAAGAACACGTGCAACCTGCACAGTCGGGACACACAAATCCACATGAAGAACATACGCATACAGTTCTATGAGCCAGAGGACAGTGACAAATACATACTGTCTGCACATTTGTTATTTTGCCACGTGGGTTCGCTACCGCACCACAGAAACGCAAGAAGCCAGAAGAGCTTGTGTATATGCTTACAGATGCTACTTGCCACTAACCCTATGGCTGGACAGGAGCACTCAAGAGAGCTGACCAACCATGACAAGCCCTAACCTATGGACAAATATGTCAAATGAATAACCAGAGTTGAAGTGGGCCTTAGACAAATACAGCACACGAGAATCATCTCGCAGAGATCCCGAAGCTGCAAGCTGCTGAGCATGCAAAATAGCCCTGGCGGGGACTGCCACCGCCAAGACCACAATGTTGCAAGTGACATTCCTCACTCACTGTGCCACGATGAGCCCAGCTACAGGAGAGAGTACTCCACGCTAAAATACAAATCAAACCGAAGTTATTCAGCCTCACCAGCGGTCTCCTCACACGTGATCCGGCCGACCTGACATGATGCCAAGGTCTGAAAGCTGGGAAGCTGCAGCCGTCTCACGCCAGGGACTGAGCTTGCAAAAAAATTGCAACAACCCATCTACACCATGCACTGGGACTGGACTGCACTCATGGCATTAAGAAAACCCCATTGTTACACACTGTCACATAGTCACACCATGTTGATACACATTGTATGTAAGCAGGTGTCACGTGGGCTGGGAACAACGGTAGTGCCAGGCTTGGGGGCCCGCAGCCTGACCAATGAGGACACTGGGGGATAGGGGGTGGCGGCCAGAATCTCCAGCCAATCATCAGGGTTTCTAACGTAATATTTCTCAGGTAGCAATTTTACTGGACGATCCAAGTACACCACCTGACAGAGTGGCCACCAATAATCTTACGCTCTACATGTCCCTATACTGGACCTATCACTCTGGGACCCAACCTGGAGTGGCGTTAGGTTCAGGGAAGGATCTTGCTAAGTGACGCTGATTGTGACGTCACAAGTGCACAAAAGTGGCCTGCGAGCCCAAAATCGGCGAGATGTGCCTCGGCTGGATTTTGCTACATGCGTGTTATCCCTGCTGGTTTGTTATAATAAACCAGCAGTAACCATTTGCTCCTTGTGTGGACCTCGACTTCTTTGGGACATTGGAAGGAGTTAAGACCTTCCGAGAGCTGGAGGTCCACGGACCCTAGGTACGGCTCTGACAACCCCAGAAATTACCTTAACAAGGCGTTTGCACCCGGCTGGCAGGGAACGCCGTGAGAACTGTGATGGTATGAATCCCACACTTGCTGTAGACTAAATGAGTTGAGCCAGCGAAAGGAGATCACCCTTCAGAAGTCTCTGTTTAAAGAACGGCCAGTGCTTGGAAGGTCTAAGCCCGGATGAGAGGGAACCTCACATAACCAAAGGGGTTGTTTAAAAAGACATTAAGACTTTTTGTTTTTGAATATTACAACTGTGCAAAGCCTGACTGGCGGCTAAAACACGCACCCAGGTAAAGGGAAAAAACGAAAGGGTCTAGAAGGACTTTTTGTTGAAATGTGAACTTGCGCAAATGGGAACCAGATGGAGGGATGCCAAGAGAAAGCTAGGAGAAGGGAACCCCCATCTTTCAGAAGGAGATTGTGATCCACAGGCAGTAGTAAACCCGACTGAGGGACGGCAAGAGTAAAGTAGTGAAAAAGCTAAATGAGCAACATTGTGATGGCAAGTATGAACCTGATCGAGGGATGTCCACAGTGAGTGGTTGGTCTGAGCCCAACTGAGGGAGCCTGACGACTGAGAGAAGGATTGGAGCCCGGCTGAGGAGGATCCAGGGGTGAAGGGTAATCACCCGACGTGAAGGTTAACAGAAGGAACACTTTCTTTGTTGTTTTGGCGTATGAGGCCCTCTGAAGCAATAGACTTTGCATGAGAAGAGACTTGGGCACAGTAGGCCCTGATATTGAGAAAGGGGACTAAAAGCTCATGCCAGAGAAGCCCAGTAGTCTGCTGTGCTCGAGAGGCCTGCCTTGTCCGGTGCTAAAATCGTGGGGGAAGGGAGACCCCGGCCATAACATCTTGACTTATAATTTTGTGAACACGTCTTTCTTTTCTTACATACATTATCCCACACTATTTTGTAACATAGCGGTAAGGATTGGCAATAGGTGTCTTAGTGTAGCCCCTTTTATTTGACTAGACGTCACTTGGACGGTATTATTATTATTTGATGGTCGTAGCTTGCTCCCATCTTAGATTTAGGTTTACATCAGGCATTTATCTCGCCCATTTTACAGTTCAATAAACACCCTTGAACTGTGATAATTTGTCTGTGTTTTACCTTGATGTCATGCCTTTCTTACGTTTTTTAGTAGGCACTGTAATTATAATAGCTCATGTGGTGCTGTAATATTTAGTATCTAAATCTTTTATGGACATATCTAAAGTCCACACCATGAAATGGGACTGGTTCTGACATTCTTGCCTGTACATGTTGTACTTCTCCCAATGACTCATGTCATATAATACTCTGCTATAGACCGCTATTGTCCCTGAGCAGCTTTTTAAACAGCTTGTATGCCTATCTTGGCACAGAGGCACTTTGCCAAAAAAGCTTGTTATTCCCAGTGATCTTAATATTTGGTCTAACAGCTCTGACAATCCTGACTGTACACACCTAATGACATACTATTGTCATTTGACTTTGAGGTATTTACTACAGATGCTGCGCACTCTGGAGGACATTGTTTAGATTCAGTTTTCTTTAGAGGGGTACACCTTTCTTATTCCGAAACTGTTATGGTCTCATGGTCTGACAATGTTTTAGTTATTTTCTCCATGGCATTAGTTACTTCATCCACGGGCAGGGCTCTGCCCATTAAACCACAACCATCCCGTCATAAGAAAAAGCTGGACCTTATTACTAGTGAACATTTATTGAACAACCTTAATTACATATGGTCTGATCTAAATTGTACACAACTAACTGGTCAAGTGGCACAGCGAGTAGAGCGCTCGCTTTGACATCCGTGCAGAACTTGCTAACGCTACATACAGAAGCAAATCCTTTTGGCGGAAAATAAGTCAAAGACCCAGTTTTCTACCATTAGGAATCTTGCTTCTCCATCCTGTGCTACCCAGAATCTTTCTACGTCGGTTCAATTGGCTAATGAATTTAATATCTATTGTTCAGACAGAATCAATCAGTTTCATACGAATATTGATTCCCAGAGCCCAAAGTGCCAGGATGGTACCACCAATGCAGAAATCCCATTCAATGTAAAAACTCTGCCTCCCACATTTTATTTCTCTCCAGCCAGTCTTCAGACAATTTCATCTATTATGGAAAAGCTTGAATCTATAGATCTCACTTACGACCTATTTCTGCATATCTGGTCAAATGGCATGTACAACCTCTAAGTGGGATTGACCATTCACTATTTAGTGCCTCATTGAGTCAAGGAAGTGTTCCACCTGAATACAAAAATTCATATCTTACTCCACTTTTACAAAAAACATCTTTAGACCACAAGATCCTATGGAACTATCGTCCAATTGCCGGCCTTCCTTGGCCTGCAAAAATCTTGGAGAAGAAGGTGACAATGCAGCTTCAGAGGTTTGTAGAAGAGCATGGCATCCTGTATGTATATCAGTCAGGGTTCATACGAGGACATGGGATGGAGTCATCTCTTTTCACAGTATCAGAGGGCTGCCGATGAGGGTGATATCAGCATGCTTGTTATGCTGGAACTCTCTGCAGCTTTTGATACTGTGGGCTTTAATATCCTTCTTTCCAGACTCTCCACAGTTGCTTGTGTCTCTGAGGAGGCTCCGGGATGGTTCTCACCCTTCTTGCCAATCGAAGCCAGGAGGTCAAATTGGGCCCATTTTTGTCTGGCTTGTTGCCAGTTGAATGTGAAGCACCCCAAGGTTCATCTTTGTCCCCTTTGCTTTTTAATGTGTACATCTGCCCACTTCTGAATCTCTTCTCATAATTTAATTTAGAATATCATTCTTATGTGGATGACACAGAAATCTATGTGCGGCTAAAAAGAATTGTAAACACAACTGCCTGTGTCTTATGATATGCTGAAGCTGTAAAAAACTGGATGTTGGAAAATAAGTAGTAGTCAAATACATGTGAAATGGAGATCATTGCATTTGGCTCTAAAAATAGACTAAGAAACCTTATGCCATTTCCCTGCACCTCTCTTTTCAATGTCCAGACAATCTCTTGACAAAAGGGTAAGAACCTCGGCTGCATCTGGTAGGAAAATGTGAACTGCAGTAGACCGATTAACCAGACTATTAAAACAGTCTTTTACCAACTTAAATTGCTGAAGCCTTTAATGCCTCTCATTTCTGAAAAAGATTGGAGTGCAGAGGTTGGAGCCCTTATTAATTCAAGGCTCGCTTATTGTAACTCCCCTCTGCTGAGTATTCCTACATATCAGGTTCAGAAATTGCAGGTTGCCCAAAACTCTGCAGTAAGACTTATTTTCTCACTGCACAAGAAGGCATCCATCTCCCATTCTCTTAGGAGTATTCACTGGCTCCCTGTGCAGCAGTCAATCTTGTTGAAAACTCTTGTGTCTTGTTTTTTAATGTATTCATGGCCTGGCACCAGCCTATCTTTTAGCCAACATCGTCCGTTATCAACCAGGCTGATCCCTGACGTCATCAGAGGGACACCTTTCAATGGTCCCATTCTCAAAATCAGTCACTTATGGGAACAGATGCTTCTCATGTATAGCTCCACTGCTCTGGAATAACCTCCCATTTCACTTAAGGAGAATGGAATCTTTGGAGCTGTTTAGAAAAAAGTTCGAAACTCATCTCTTTCAGTAATTTCTGCTATCAATGCTGATTACACTACCGTAAATACCAGCTGTGCCCAGGTGCATTTTTTGCTTGGATCCTTGGATTTACACACTATAGAAATATTCATTCATTCATTCATTCATCCATCCATTCATGTAACAAGATGACCCAACAGTGTGATTAAATACTTTCAGTGAGTACAGGACTGCAGGACAGTGCTTCTGCAAATGGGCCAGGAGAGGGAACGTTCGATAGTGGAATAATAGAAAGCATGTTTTCGCAGTTACTAGCAACATATAAGGTATTTAAATGAAAAAAAGGCAAAATATCTTAGGGCTCTGGAAGCTATATGAAGATAAAATGGAGGGCCCCAATAAGGGGGACGGGCAGGGCAGTGAGGAGGTGGTATCGCCTACTGCACCGCCCCCTCTCTATGGATTCTATCTGACACTGCAAGCTGCCGTGGGGTTCACCAACCCACAGCGCCTGCCCCCAAGTAGAGAGGGCACTAGAACGGGGAAATGAAAACCTGAGGGGGGCGGAAATAGGGAGCAAAAAGAGAAGAGTAACAAGAAGTATTTACATGACATAAAAGAGGGCACGCAGCAACAGTTGCACACCATGTTCCAGGAAGCAGAGAGGGTGAGAGAAAAGGAGTTGCAGAGGCAGGAAAAGGAGCAGGGGCAATAAGGGCTAAAAATGTGTGGACATCAGAGAAGGTAATATTTAAACTACACAAAGAACCCTCTGACGAGAGGGAGGACGGGTCGGACAGGCGTGAAGAGGACTTTTTTGCCTCAGATGGGGACGAGGGGACA
The DNA here is from genome assembly GCF_040938575.1 of Ambystoma mexicanum. NCBI lineage: Eukaryota > Metazoa > Chordata > Amphibia > Caudata > Ambystomatidae > Ambystoma > Ambystoma mexicanum. The sequence goes on from NC_090933.1 coordinate 931,824,186, forward strand.
GGCATGAGTACCGGAGAAAGGTGGGATGACAAGCCCTGGGATGCGGAGCAGGAAAAAGAGAGGGGATGGAGACAAATGGAAAAGGAGGCTGGTAGGGAAGAGAGCAGGAATTGTCCCAGACACTCTACGCAGTGGAAATGGGAGGTTGTTATGACATTCCAATGGCACAGTGATGATGGCTGTCCTCACCCAGAAAAAAACAGGGGCACAAGACATTAATAAGCAGTGGTTTGTTTCCAAGCTCACAAATAAGTTTATGACAGGTGTTTGGCAGTAAACACCTTAAAAACTGTCGAGGCAAACTTGCCGCGCACAGAGGGGCCCTTCTGGCACTTGCATATTGACTATGTCAACATGCAAGATAGATGTGCCTCTTATAGGTACATGATAGAGGTGGCATGCCCCTTTTCACATTGGCTTGAGGCAGGATCCTGTGCCCAAAGTGATGCAAAATGTGTGGCCAAATTCTTAGTTCGAGGGGTATTCCAGAGGAGGGATGTATGTGATGAATTGAGGTCCCACAAAGGACAAGATTTTGACAATGATCTGTTTAAGGAGGTTACAAAACTCCAAGGGATAAAGCACCGATTATGCTCAGTGTACCACACTCAAGCCAATGGATTAGATGAACATTGACACGGATTTCTTAAAAAGTGCTTGGCCAAGAAGCTGTCGGGACTTGGCAAAAATTAGCTGTATTGCTTGCAAATCACTTTATTTGCTTTACACAATTCATCTGATCCAATTTTCCATTTGACTCCACACAAAATTGTTACTGGCAGGAGAATGCATGCGCCTCTTACGCTGCACATACATTTACGGATGCTAGCAGCTCTGCTGAAATACTTGGAGATTAATTCACTGCATACTTGAGTGAGCTCACCAAGGCTCTCATCCCCTTATTATTGAGGGTTAACATTTAACAAAGCACTGCTTGAACTATCCCTTGTATAGGGGAGGGGAGTACATCTTAAGCCTACACTGTGACTCCTTCTGGATACCAAATATAACAGCTGATATAGTGTTGTAATATTTGGTATCCCCTTGATTTTGAGGGGTAACATTTAACAAAGCACTGCTTGAACAATCACTTGTATCGGGACAGTGAGAACATTGTTTGTGTACACAATAACTACTTCTTTAAGTACTCCCATCCTTTTGCTTCTGGGGATACCAAATCTAACAGCTGATATAGTGTTGTAATATTTGATATCCCCTTGAGTTTGAGGGGTAACACATAGCAGAGCACTGCTTGAACTATCCCTTGCATTGGGAAGAGGAGTACACCATACGCCTACACTGTGACTGCTTCTGGAAGCCATCCCATTCTTTTTTTCAAGGGGATACCAAATGCAACAGGTGATATTGGGTTGTAATATTTGGTATCCCCTTGATTTTGAGGGTTAATGTTTAACAAAGCACTGCTTTAACTATCCCTTGTATTGGGGAGGGGAGTACATCACACGCCTACACTGTGACTCCTTCTGGAAGCCATCCCATCCTTTCTTTTCAAGGGAATACCAAATATAACAGCTCATATAGTGTTGTAATATTTGGTATACCCTTGATTGTGAGTTGTAATATTTAACAAGCACTGCTTGAACTATCACTTGTATTAAGGAGAGAAGTACATCATAGGCCTACACTGTGACTCCTTCTGGAAGCCATCCCATCCTTTCTTTCAAGGGGATACTAAATATAACAGCTGATATAGTGTTGTTATGTTTGGTATTCCCTTGATTTTGAGGGGTAACATTTAACAAAGCACTGCTTGAACTATCTCTTGTATTGGGTAGGGCAGTATTTCATACGCCTTCACTGTGACTCCTTCTGGAAGCCATCCCATGCTTTTCTTCAAGAGGATACCAAATATAACATTGTAATATTTGGTATCCCCGTGAATTTGAGGGTTAACATTTAACAAAGCACTGCTTGAACTGTCCCTTAAATCGGGGCAGTGAGAACATTGTTTGTGTACACAATAACTACTTCTTTATGTACTCCTATCCTTTTTTGTCTGGGGATACCAAATATAATAGCCAATTTAGTATTGTAATATTTGGTATCCCCTTACTATTGAGGGTTAACATTTAACAAAGCACTGCTTGAACTATGCCTTGTATTGGGGAGGGGAGTACATCACACGCCTACACTGTGGGCCTCATTACACGGTAGGCGGTAGGGATTTAACGTTACCGGTAATGGAATACCGGTAACGCTAAATCCCCATCCAAATTATGACCTTGCTCACCGCTATTTGCGGCACCGCTAAGTACGGTGCCACTAAAAGCGGCCAGTCAGCGGGCGCGCGACCCTCGCGTCCGTAATTTACGCCATGCCGCTATTAGCACATCATCACAAGCCAGGCAGACGTGCCAATAGCGGCATGGAAAAGCACCCAAAACCCCTTACCGGCATGCCGCTAATACCGCCATCGCGAACCACCCATTAAAAGAACTGTGCAGTGTTACCGCCTGCCACAGGTGGCCACAATCAGCACAGGTGGAGGCAATGGAGACTGTGGCTGCTCAAAATGAGCACACCACACCCCTTCCCACACCCCTTCACACACCAAGATGGTTCCAATACTAGCAGCATTACATGGCCTGGAGGACCTGATCGCAGCGCAGCTGCAACAACAACAGGCAGCACAGAGGAGACGCAGGAGGAGGAGGAGGGCAAGACAGGCACAGCAAGCACCACCACGGCACCTAATCATACCACAGAGGCACCCACCAATTCCCAGGATCAGAGCCAGTCCATTTAACCTAACACCTGGGCAGATACACACCCTGTACCGTCTGGACCGGGATACCATCACCAGCATCGTGGACATGATACACCACGACATTGTGAGTCTCATAGACATCAGAACTGCCATCCCCCCTCTACTGAAGGTGGTGACTGTGCTCCACTTCCTGGCCACAGGGACCTACCAGCATACAGTGGGGCAGATGCATGGCATCTCCCAACCAGTATTCTCACGCACACTGAACCAGGTACTCAATGCCCTCCTGAAGGATGCACCCGAACACATATACATGCCACGGACTGCCCAGGAGATTGCAAACACCAAAGTCGGTTTCTATTCACTGGCAGGCATCCCAAGTTGCATCGAGGCCATCGACTGTACACATGTGGAATTGGTCGTCCCACATCACAATGAAGTAGTGTACCGAAACAGGAAGCAATTCCACTCCATCAATGTCCAAATGGTATGTGACGCCAACTAGATAATCACACATTGCTGTGCCAGATTTCCTGGATCAACCCATGATTCCATGGTCCTGCGGAACTCAATTACCCCCCGCTACATGGAGCGACAAACGGGACACCGTTCGTGGCTACTTGGTGAGTAGCAGGCCAAGCACATGGCAGTGTGCTTGGGGGGGGGAATAGATACTCCAACTGGGTGTGCTTGGGGGGGGAGATAGATACCCCAACTGGGTGTGCTTGGGGGGGAGATAGATACTCCAACTGGGTGTGCTTGGGGGGGAGAGATAGATACTCCAACTGGGTGTGCTTGGGGGGGAGAGATAGATACTCCAACTGGGTGTGCTTGGGGGGGGGAGAGATAGATACTCCAACTGGGTGTGCGTGGGGGGGGGATAGATACTCCAATTGGGTGTAGCCTGTAGTCCGTCATCCAAATGCACATACAGATGTAAGCCAATGTGCATCTGGGGGGGCCGCAACGTACTTGAGATGAACGGACATGCAAGTATATGCTACACAACACAGATGACAATCCAAGCCTAGAAACATCAAACCACATCCACACTGCACAATATTCCACGGCACAAAATACACAAATGTCATCCATGCGTCAACATAGTCATGCTGAATTCGTCCAGCACGACATCAACAATTCAATGTGCCCTTCAATGCATGCTAAGGGATACCCCCTAGCCATAGTAATGCACCATGAACCCATAGCACCACTGAAGTGATGCCTCTCAGCATGGCAATGTCAATGTTGGAAGGGCAGTACACCACCAGTGTGATGCCAAATCTCCCTGGGCACAGGGACACCTAAGACCTGGCCTCACACAAGACATGTCAATTACTGTTGGAGGCATTAATGGGGCATGTCTACTTGCAGGGTTGAGCCCACCTTTGCACATTGCAGTTACACAGACCATTTGCATGTATGCTGTTGATTGTGTACTTGAATCTCAATGCCAAGTCAATGTTTGTGAAATGAACAGGCCACACTTGAGGTGAACAGTAACAGGACCCCATACCTTCCCCCATATAGGTGATGCCGGCTATCCCCTGAAGAGGTGGCTCCTCACACCTGTACGGAACCCACAGAACAGGCACGAAGAGGAACACAATCGTGCACACACCCGTACCCGCATCGTGATCGAGCAGACTTTTGGACTTTTGAAGTCACGGTTTAGGTGCATTAGCAGGTCTGGTGGCGCTCTCCTGTATGGCCATGACAAGGTGGCCAAGATGAACATTGCATGTGTCATGCTGCACAATATGTGTATCAGACGGAATGTGCCACTGCCCCCTGACGTTGAAATAGAAGCACCTGATGAGGATGATGATGGTGATGGGGATGGAGGTGAAGGGGATGCATGTCATGCAAGAGGGGATGGCCAGGAGGGACGTGCTGTGAGACTGCATCTGATCAACCAAATATTCTGAGTAACATGTTCTCGTACTGTCACCTGGATATGGCTAGTAATGCACTGGTGTCTGTTTGTGAGCTCACAATGGACCCTGGCGTCAATAAAGTACACATACACAATGAAGGAGTCCAGGCCTGTGTTTTGCTCAAACACCAGTGTATTTATGAACTTAAACAGGAAAATGTGTATGTCCCCAAACATCCCACCCCCCTCCCCCCCACCCCCACAACAGTCCCATCACACCCTTCTCCCCCACCCCCACAACAGTCCCATCACACCCTTCCCCCCCACAACAGTCCCATCACACCCTTCCCCCCACCGCCACAACAGTCCCATCACACCCTTCCCCCCACAACAGTCCCTCATGTGTCTTCCACAATGTATGCGTCCAGGCATGCACGCGGAAGCATGAACATTAACTCCCTATTGGTCATTGCCAAAACCAGCATTGGGAGGCTGCCTAGAGGTGCGCCTGGTGGTGCGTGCGGAGCGTCGGGGTGGGCTTGACTGCCGCAAACTGGCGGACGAAGAAGGGGCAGACTGTCCAGGTGGTGGTGGTGGTGGGAATTGGCGGTCCATAGCATCCGCAATACATGTGAGGACCTCCCGAACTCAGATGAGCTCCCCACACAGCCTGTCTGTGCATGCCTCCATCCCCTCCCTGGACTGCCTGGATGTCTCCGCAATCTCCTCCCTGAGACGGGCAGCCTCCTCCACTTGCTGCCCAACCAGCACAGTGAGACCCTGTTGCCGCTGGCTGATGCTGGCCAGGTCAAGGGCAGTGTCGGGCTCTGGTGGTGTGGCTGGTGTGCATTGTGATGCAGGCAGGTGAACAGATGGAGGCACCGGGGGGCTACTGAAAGCTCCCATGGTCTCATCACCAGTGACGTTGGAGACAGGTGTGTGTGGTGGTGATGGCTGGGGGGTTCCAGAGGGGCATGGGGTGTGCATGCCCAGGTCGAATTCTGTTGGGTCCTCCACAGCAGATAATGCAGCAGTGGCTGCCGCCTCTCCTGCCGAACTGGCTGCAGCTGATGGTGGTCCCTCGGTGGCTGTGATCGATGGTGGTGAGTGGACCTCCGGAGGTGGGGCAGTTGGCTTTGGTGTGGCCTTGGCAGTGGCACTCGACCGATGTTTGAGACTCTGCAAATGGAGCCTTGTGCCTTTTCCCCTGGATGCTGTGGGGGTGTCCTCTGTGGGCTGTGGCCTTTTATTATTCTGTGCAGGGGGTGCCTGGGATGCATTCCCACCATTGCCACTGTCTGTAGGTGACCCTGTCGGGGACAAGAAGGGGGATGGTATTGGTTACGGTTCGATGTACTTAATGCAGGATACATCATCGATGCAGTTGTGGGCATTTGGACTTCATTGTGAAGGATGCAGGTGATGTGTCAGTTCAGTGGCTCATCCATGCAGTGTTGTGTGTGGCACTTGGCTCTGTTGATGTGTGCATGTGTGTGTTTTTGGGTTTGGCACTGACATGGGCAGGGTGGGATGCATGTGTGGCTGTTTGGCCATCCATGAGGTGATTCTGGGCTGACATTTGCAGGGACTAGTAGATTCACATTGCATGCTTTCATTGGTACACTTACCTCCATCCGAAGTGCCTGCCACGCCATGCTCCATCCTCCCGACTCCCTCGATGCATTAAACTCCTATGAGGTTGGCACATGTCTCCTCCCATTCTTTTAGTTTAATTGGCGACCCCGATCCACCTGCTGTGGCAATGTTGTGATTTTCTGCCAAGATCATTCTGACCCGGAGTCTAAGGTCATCCCATCTTTTCCGGCACTCACGTACATTGCGGGTGCTGGTGCCCACAGCACTTACTTTCAGTGCCACCTCCTCTCAGATTGCTTTTTTTTGGAGGAGTGTCTCCCGCCACATGTCGTTTGCGAAGACCACTGCAGCATTTTCAGATAGGGTCTGTGTCAGCACTAGTAGCTCCTCAGTCGAAAACATTTCTTTCCGCTGGCGGTCAGTTGTTTTTTTGAGAGCCTTGGGCATGGTAAGGGTGTTCCAGATATTTTCCAACAGCAAAGTACTACAAACAGGTCCAGGGGGCAGAGGATGGCAATGGATTGTGTTTTTAAAGATGGCCGCCGTGCTCTTTCCCGTTCCTGTGCGATGACGCTGTTTCCGGTTCTGCTATTTAACGGTCACCGCTATTAGCGGTGACCGCTATTTGCATGCTGCGTCAAGGCGGAGATGCTATCTGCACTGTCGTCGAAGCCGGTAAGGGACTATTGGGGGAGTTTAGCGGCATGGCAGTTGGGGCATTACCGGCATGGCGCGATGCTCGTGTCCGCGTACTCGTAATGGTACGCTATTAGCGCCCTCATGCGAGGATCGGACACGTTAAGGGCACCATGCCGGTAATTTGCGATTTTTAGCGCGCAATGTGTAATGAGGCCCTGTGACTCCTTCTGGAAGCCATTCCATCCTTTTTATTTAAGGGAATAGCAAACATAACTGCTAATAGCTAATATAGTATTGGCATATTTGGTATCCCCTTGATTTTGAGGGGTAACATTTAACAAAGCACTGCTTGAACTATCCCCTGGATCGGGCGGTGAGAACATTTTGTACGCAATAACTACTTCTTTAAGTACTCCCATCCTTTTCATTCTGGGGATACCAAATATAACAGCTGATATTTTGTTGTAATATTTGGTATCCCCTTGATTGTGAGGGGTACGATTTAACAAAGCACTGCTTGAATTATCCCTTGTATTGGGGAGAGGAGTACATCATAAGCATACACTGTGACTCCTTCTGGAAGCCATCCAATCCTTTTTTCAAGGGGAAATATTTGATATCCCCTTGATTTTGAGGGGTTTCATTTAACAAAGCACTGTTTGAACTATCCCTTGTATCGGGGCAGTGAGAACATTGTGTACACAATAACTACTTCTTAAAGTACTCCCATCCTTTTTTGTCTGGGGATACCAAATATAATAGCTGATTTATTGTTGTAATATTTGGTATCCCCTTATTATTGAGGGTTAACATTTAACAAAACACTGCTTGAACTATCTCTTGTATTGGGGAGGGGAGTAAAACATAAGCCTGCACTGTGACTTCTTCTGGAAGCTACCCCATCCTTTTTATTCAAGGGGATAAACAATATAACAGCTGATATAGTGTTGTAATATGTGGTATCCCCTTGATTTGGAGGGGTAACATTTAACAAAGCACTGCTTGAACTATCCCCTGCATCGTACATCATAAGCATACACTGGGACTCCTTCTGGAAGCCATCCAATCCTTTTTTTTCAAGGGGATATATTTGGTATCCCCTTGATTTTGAGGTGTTGCATTTAACAAAGCACTGTTTGAACTATCCCTTGTATCGGGGAAGTGAGAACATTGTTTGTGTACACAATAACTACTTCTTTAAGTACTCCCATCCTTTTTTGTCTGGGGATACCAAATATAATAGCTGATGTAGTGTTGTAATATTTGGTATCCCCTTATTATTGAGGGTTAACATTTAACAAAGCACTGTTTGAGCTATCTCTTGTATTGGGGAGGGGAGTACATCATAAGCCTACACTGTGTCTCCTTCTGGAAGCTACCCCATCCATTTTGTTTTTTACAAGGGGATACAAATATAACAGCTAATATAGTGTTGTAATATTTGGTATCCCCTTGATTTGAGGGGTAACATTTAACAAAGCACTGCTTGAACTATCCCTTGTATCAGAGTGGTGAGAACATTGTTTGTGTACACAATAACTACTTTATTATGTACTCCTATCCTTTTATTTCTGTGGACACCAAATTTAATAGCTGATTTAGTGTTGTAATCTTTGGTATCCCCTTATTATTGAGGGTTAACATTTAACAAAGCAATGCTTGCATTATCCTTTGTATTGTGGAGGGAAGTTCATCATACGCCCACACTGCAATGCCTTCTGGAAGCCATCCCATCTTTTTTTATATCAGGGGATACCAAATATAACAGCTAATATAGTGTTGTAATATTTGGTATCCCTTTATTTTGAGGGGCAACATTTAACAAAGCACTGCTTGAACTATCGCTTGGGTCAGAGTGGTGAGAATATTGTTTGTGTACAAAATAACTATTTCTTCAAGTAATCCCATCTTTATTTTTCTGGGGATACCAGCTTTAATAGCTAATTTAATGTTGTGATATTTAGTATCCCCTTATTATTGAGGGTTAACATTTAACAAAGCACTGCTTGAACTATCCCTTGTATCGGGGCATTGAGAACATTGATTGTGCACACAATAACTACTTCTTTAAGTACTCCCATTCTTTTTTGTCTCGGGCTACCAAATATAATAGCTGATTTAGTGTTGTAATATTTGATATCCCCTTGATTTTGAGGCTTATCATCTAACAAAACACTGCTTGACATATGCCTTGTATTGGGAGGGGGTTATATTACACGCCTACACTGTGACTCCTTCTGGAAGCCATCCCATCCTTTTTTTCTGGAGATACCAAATATAACAGCTGATATATCCTTGTAATATTTGGTATCCCATTGTTTTTGAGGGTTAGGATTTAACAAAACACTGCTTAAACTATCTCTTGTATTATGGAGGTGAGTACATGATAAGTCTACACTGTGACTCCTTCTGGACATCATCCCAAATCTGAAAGTTTTTGATTGATTACGGTGATACAATAATTTGTTTGTTTTCATGAGATTTAATCGTGCCCTGAAGAATGTTGATCGGAGCCCTTTGTTAGGGAATTTTTAAATGTATTTTCTGGTCTCGTTAACTTTGTGCGAGGCCCAGAAAAGATCCATAGATGATTTGTATTCATTGGCTCTATCCAGGGTCACAATCCAATCCCAGAGCTTCATTTTTTCCTTAACTTTATCAGGGATGAACTCAAGCTCCCATTCTGAGCTCCCAATTTTGGTTAGCACGTCAACATGCTTATTAACCCAGGTTTTAAGGGTACTGCTTTTTCCAGTGGTTAATTCGTTGTGGAGAATCTCAATGATTTTGGTCTTGGATTTCATAGAATGTTACCCAAGAAAAGCAGTGTGTTTCTTTCCACTATTGATTTCACTGATGGGAGGCATAACTCTCTTCGGATTATAGCCACAGGTATTGAGGAGGGAAGTCTCAGAACTTGCCTCCAAAATATGCCTTCAAGTTTGGGCCACAGAATGGGTGGTAGTTGGGGCATAGCATCTGCCCCGCAGGTTATTGCCGGCGTGACCTTCGTTTTAAAGAAATTAATTACCAGAAGTAAAGAGTATTTTCCAAATTTTCTATCCAACGTTCCAGCTTGAGCAGCAAGGGTTTTGGTTTTTGCAATGAGATGTTCTTGCATAGATGCTTCGGTGAAACTTTGTGAGATTTTAACCCCCAGGTAAATAAGGCTCTTGACCACTTCCAACTTTTCCGAATTCATAAACCACTGGAATTTTCCATTAGATTTGATCTTATTCTTTTCCATGATGAGTACCTTTGTTTTGCTCGGATTGAAGTCCAGGTCGTTGTTCTTGAGGTATGTTGCCAAGCTGTTTAATTGGCGCTGAAGACCTATAGCTGTCTGGTCCATGAGTATTATATCATCGGCCTAGAGGACTTTGGCTTCCCCTATCGATGGTGGAAATGGTCGGATTTTGTTTTGATTGTCCTTGATGTCAGCCATATAGGCATTATAGAGGCTAGGTGCCAAGGGGCACCCCTGCTTGATCCCCCTTGCTGTAGGTATGGAGGTGGATAGTTGATCTTCTGCATTTAAGCGAACCCTCATTGAAGTTCCAGAATGTAATGCTTTAATCGGATCAAGGATAGAAGCTGGACACATGGTCTTCTCTAATTTTGCCCAAAGTTTCACTCTGTTGATACTGTCAAACGCCTGGACCAGGTCTATGGAAGCAATGAAAAGGGAAACACAACACATACTCACGCTGGGCTGTACTCTCACCACTGAGCAGCAGGGCGCTCACACTGAATAGCCCTCACAGACTAGTCCCACTGGGCTGCACCTTTCACAACTGAGTAGCAGAACACTCACACCGAGTAGCTTTCAGAGAGACAACACTTGAACTTAGCAAAAATCACAATGAGCAGCATCTAGAGGGAGCACGAACACTGAGTAGCACTCAGAAACAGCATTACAATGGGAATCACTCACATTAAACAACACTGACAGACAATACACCCACTGGGCTGTACTCTTACCACTTAGCAACAGAGCACTCTGGGTAGCTATCAGCCAGACATAACACACACTGAGCAGCACCCAGAGTCAGCACTCACACTAAACAGCACACCCAATTAGCAGCACTAAAACTGAACAGATCTCACTCTGAGAAATCACTCCCACTGAGAAGAGCACTACAAAGGAACGCTTGCACAGAAACACAGAGCAGCAACTGCACTGACATTGGCCCGGCATTCACAAAGGGCAAGAGTCAGACAACCTTAAGAGCAGCACTCAGCAAATACTCACACAGAAGCACCCCAAAGGGGGCTTGGGGGCAGGGAAGTACTAAGACACAGAGCAGCACAAAGCAGTCCCTCTGAGATAGGACTCTGAAGGAACATCACTCGGAAAAAGCAGCACTCGGCCCAGCCCAAGCGCTATGTTCGCACTGAGCAGCACTCAGCACCTGGATCCTCCTCTCAGGTAATAACAGGAGCTTCTGCAGCCCAATGCGTACTGAAAAGAGGCACCCCCCCATCGTTTTTCCCAAAACAAAGTGCTTTATTGGCCACATGCAGGTTTCAAAACAAAGCGCTTTATTGTCCACATACAGATTTTCAAAAACAAAGCGCTTTATTGTCCATGTACAGGTTTTCAAAACAAAGCACTTTATTGTCCATATGCAGGTTTCAAAACAAAGCGCTTTATTGTCCACATGCAGGTTTTGAAAAGAAAGCGTTTTATTGCCACATGCAGGTTTTCGAAAGTGGTTGGTGTTTTCTAGAGGAAAAAAAGGCTAATACAAGACTTATGAAGAGTTTCATAAACTAATTTTTATTAAAATATGGCCCTGCAACAGCATTCCACACTGCAGCATGTTTATAAGAATTGCCTCGTGTTTTCATGAAGTCTTATAAACACACTGCAGTGTGAAATGCTTGGTACGGTTCCATTGCATTACTATAAAAGCTTGTATTGGGAGGCTTAATGCAACGGAGCCTGTGGTTGTTTTAAACAGAGTTTACCAGAGCAGGCTCGGAACTCTCCTACTTTGGTCTGCGATCTACAAAGATAGCCGAAGACAGGGGATACCGGATCGGTATGGGATACCAAATATTACATAACACCGCCGCAAAATCGTATGACTCTCACAGTTCCGCCAAGGATGATAGAATTTGGACTTTAAAACCTATACATATTTATGTCCCACAAACACTTACCTAAACTGTGCATATTTGTATTGCAGCTCATCTTTCTGCATCCAGGTACTGTGGTGGGTCAGAAGAAGGAGGCGGACACATGATGGACATTCTGCTGTTCTTTTATTTCAATAATAAAGAAAAAGGCCTATCTCACCCTATCGCTATAGGGGGATTTCCTACCTAACTAAATTAAACTAAAGGTGCTATTCTGTCATGAAGTAAAAACTCAAAATAATCTCAGTCCAAACCTAAATCTACGTGATCCTACCACTAAAAGTAACAACCAAAATTGCCAAAAAAAAGGATTTCTCTTATGGCTCTCTCCCCTTGGACATTTATCTTCATGCTTCCTCTCGGGGTTTTCTTGTTCCACACCAAACTTCAATATGCAAGTGTCTCCTTTAGAAAATTCTTTCCTTGTGGTAATTTCTTCTGATACTTTTCTCAGGTTTTATTCATAAGCTCTTGTAACTCCTCCTAACTGTTCATAGGCCTTGTCTTTCAAACAATATGGCACTTATCATTATTCTCTTTTACATACTCCCTTAAATACGGTTCTTGTACTTTATGTTGTTCCCTTGTTTTATCAGGGTTGAGAGTTCCCCACTCTTGATGTCTCTTTAACACACTCTTTCTCTCCTTGCTTGTTTCACTCTGTGCTCTTATCCCACAACACTTTCGCAGGTTTCTCATTACGTGTTCTTCCCACTCTTCAACAATAATTTGTTGTGGCTTTCTCTCTTTTTCCCAGGAGGTTTGTCTCCCCTTTCTTAATGGCTCACAGTCATTCTTATTCTTTTTTTTTTTAACCATTTTTATTTTTCAATGGAGACAAAATCAATTACAACATATGATCGTTACACGTTGTTGTCATAATGCATAGACCAACGTTCCATTCAGGGTTAACGTCACCCGTTGCTGCGTAAAATTGTCTCCAATTTCTTCATCTGTAAATCATCATCACTCCCTCCTCCCCACTGTCCCTTTATAACTTTTGTAACAGTTTTGAAAAGGTAAAAATATTTTGACTTTCAACAAATGTGCAAGAGTATAACTTTTGATAGTATGAGTCCACATTATAATTTCGTTGTCTGTTACTATACAATAGGTATCTCCCAGTTTTATCATTTCATTCTTAACTTCCTTCCTCCCTCCCTTCCCAGCTACAAATTTTGGAAGGTTGGCCAAGTGGACCGGCGTCTCTGCAGTGACTATTTCTTTTATACATAAGTTCTTGGGTGTAGATGTTACACAGTTAATTCCCTCTTCCCCTTTATTTTTCCCTCCATGTTCTCTTTTCTCGTCGTGCTAATTCACTATCTCTTTCTCTGTTCTGGTGTTAAGTGATCGATATATTTCTGAGGGTCCGTGGTTTATAGAAGTGGGCTTCCCTGTCTCCAACAAAGTCTCTGAAAGGGGACCATATGGATAGGTATCTCTGATATGTTTCTGTTCTTATGGCAGTTACCTTCTCCATTGCCATTACTCCCCATAGTTTCATCCACCACCAATGTGTCGTCGGGCCCTCTAGTGTTTTCCACCTTTGTGCTAATGTTATTCGTGCTGCTGTTAGTAAGTGTGTTATTAGCGTAGATATATGCCCCGATGCTGCGTATATTCCCTTTGCCTCTACTCCCAGCAGGACCAACTTAGGTGATAGTGGTAAGTCTCTGCCACTAATGTCTTTGATGTGTCCCAGTATCTCCTTCCAATAGGTAATTGCTTTGGGGCATGTCCACCACATGTGGAATAGATCTCCTCTCCCTCCACATTGTCTCCAACAGTTTGGGGGATATTCTGGGTTTATTTTGTGTAGTCTGTGGGGGGACATGTACCATATAATTTATATGCAGCTTCTTTAATTGCTGTGCCTTGGAGGATCTGTGAGCTCTTGTCCATATTGGTCCCACTCTCTTTCCGTTATTGGTTCACCTACATCTTTTTCCCAGTTCTCTTTATACTTTAGGTTGTTCGTTGGTTGTGCTCCATCGAGCAGTCTGTAGATTCTAGATATCCCCTTCTTTGGTTCACCTTCTTGCATTGTTAGTTCCAAGCCTGTTAGGGTTCTCGTTCCCGCTCTTTTCACTGAGGGATGGGAGATCCAGTGTCGTACTTGCGTGTACCTGAACCTTTAATTTTCCCCTAGATCGAATTTCTTTTTGCATTCTAGGAATGGGATTGATTTGCTGTTTTGGTACATGTCCTGCAGTGTCAGGTTGTCCGCGCCTTTCCAGCCTTTCCAGAAACTCTTCTTCAGGCCTGGGGTGAAGTCGATGTTATGTGCTATTGGGGATAGTGGACCCAGTCCTCGTTTGATCTTTTTCATTTGCATGGCTTTGTCTCAGCTACTCAGGGCTGTTTTAGTAGCTCCTAGTAGTTTTCCTTCTGCTTCACGGGCCTTGGGGTTCAGTGCTAGGAGCGCTGTTATCAGGATCTGTGTGGGTGCTTGTTCTATGGCTCTCCATCCTTTGATGTCGTCTGGGTTAGCCCACTGGAGAATGGGGGCCAAGTGCGCTGACATGATATATCTGCCCAGGTCTGGGACCCCCAGGCCTCCCAGGAGCAGGGGACGGGTCAGTATGCGTCTCTGTATTCTGGGTCTCTTTTTCGCCCATATGAATTTAAATACTGCGTTTTGAAGTTCTTTGATTATCTCTCGTCACGTATAGAAGGCGGAGGAGAAGGGTCATCTTTACCGCTGCTATTCTGGCAAACCATGATAATTCCTGATTATCCCATCTCAGCAGGCCCGCTTTTAGTTGTTTCCAGAGAGAGGGGATGTTTGATTTATATAAGTCCTCAAATTTCTTTGCCAGGTGAACTCCCAAGCATTCTAGCGTATTTTCCTCCCATCTCAGGGGGAATCTTTGCTTCATGCAGTTTATTGTATTTGCGACTTCAGTTATGTTTAGTGCCTTTGATTTATTGTAGTTGATTGAAAATCCAGATATGGCGGCAAATTCTTCCAGTGTCTTTACGGCTTTCGGTAGTGTATTTGTACTGTCTCCCATATAGAGCATCACATCATCAGCATATAGTGCTATTTTCTGTGGGGTCTCCTTGATTTGCACTCCTTTTATGTCAGGGTTTCCTCTGTATCTTGCTGCTAGTGGTTCCATAGCCATTGCAAATATTAGTGGAGATAGGGGCAGCCCTAGCGCGTACCCCTCCATATCTCCACTTGTCTTGAGTCGCAGGCGTTTATCCGAAATTATGTAGATGGGTGTTGAAAATTTGCCAGGATCGTCCTGCTGAATAGTGTTCTGCATCCGAATTTCTCCAGGATCATCCGTAGATATTCCCAGTCCAAGCTGTCGAAAGCCTGTGAGGCGTCCAGGGCAGCTATTGCAAATTTCTGGTTTGTCCGTCTCCCCCATTCGATCACATCTATGGCTCTTCTGACGTTATCTTGGGTGTGCCGTCCCCTGACAAAACCCGCTTGGTCCTCGTGGATGATATCTGGGAGGATCTGCGATAGCCTATTCGCTAACATCTTTGTGTATAGCTTTGTATCCGTGTTTAGGAGTGCTATCGGGCGGTAACTTGAGCATTCGGTGGGATCTTTGTTTGGTTTCAGCGCAAGGATCGTGGAGGATCTTGCCATATCTGAGGAGATCGATCCGGTGTCTCTAATTGTGGGTGAGGGGTCCCAGTAGTTGCGTTCGGAATATTTTGTAGTAGGCATTTCCGAAGCCGTCTGGACCCGGGGTCTTGTTCCTTGGTAGTGAAGAGATAGCCTCATTGATTTCTTGAGCTGTGAATGGCCTCCCCAGGATTTCTGCGTCCTTGTCTGAGATTTGGGGTAGATTAGTAGCCAGTAGGTAGGATTTTCGGTCTGTCGCATTTAGGTTTGTTCCCTGTAGTAGCTCTTCATGGAATCAAACCATTATTTCTCTTTTCTCTTCCTCTTTTGTGATCTTATCTCCTTTTTCATTTCTTAAGGCAACTATATAATTACGGAATTTCAGTTTGTTTAATTTGGCCGCTAGAAATTTATTTGCCTTGCCACCGTGGACGTAGTATGATTGTTTCGTGTTCAGCAACGTCTGTGCCACCGCGTCGGCAGTGTGACTTTCTAGTTGGGCACAAATCTTCTTTAGCTCTTGCCAGGATTTCTGTGTTTGTCGGGCCTTGTGATTTTTCTCTGCGTCTTTTAGGGCTAGTTCCATCCTCCGGGTTAGTATCGCTCGTTCCCTACAGTATACTGCCGCTTGGGCCATGAATTCTCCCCGGATTACGGCCTTCCCCGCATCCCAGACTGTTTTCCAGTCAACCTCGCCGTTGTCGTTCTCTTTGAAATGGTTGTTTATGGTTTCCTCCATGTGTGCTCTAAGCACTAGGTTGCGCAGGATCAGTTTGTTGAGTCCCCACGGTGGGCGTTGCTTATTTTCCCCTCCGTCTATTTCCAGGCTAACTAGTACTGGGGCGTGGTCTGTAATATATTGTGTTCCAATTTCCACCTTAGTCACTTGGGGGATTAGAGTTACTGACACCAGGATCATGTCTATTCTGGAGTATCCTCTGTGTACCCCAGAATAATGAGTGTATTCTCTCGTGTTTCCTTGGAAGAAGCGCCAGGTCTCGATTACTTCTAGCTCTCTGAGGAACTTTCCCAGCACCTGTCTGTTTCTCTGGTCGGCTGCCGTAGGGGGCAGGGTTTTGTCGAGGTTAGGGTCCATTATGCAGTTGAAGTCCCCTCCTATGATTGTTTGGCCTTCACACCAGCTCCCTATTTTCAGCAGGAGATCTGTGATGTATCGGTCTTGTTTGTCGTTAGGAGCATATATCGTCAGGATTGTGTAGGTCTTCCCTTTTATAGTTCCTTTGATTCCCAGGTATCTCCCTTCATTATCACTAATCATCTGTTGTTTTCGGAAGTTCAGTCCCTTAGCTAGCAGTATTGCGACCCCTTTTGTATTCGAGCGAGGCAAAGTATTGTTGTGGGAATGCCTTGTTACGTTTTTTCATCCGTTTTCAAGAGGTGGGTTTCTTGGAGGAGCACTACCTTTGCAGGCATCTTCTCGAGCCTGTTGAGAATCGTACGTCGTTTCCCGGGGGAGTCCAGCCCTTGTACATTTAGCGATACGATCAGTGTATCTGCCATTTTTGTTTGTAATATGTTTGTTGCTTCTGTCTTTTGGTTTGTCTTGTTTTGGGTTAGTTTGAGGTGGCCCACCTGCTGTGGTCAGGTGTTTCCTCGGTTTCTCTTCCAGTTGCTTCTTTGTTTAGTGTCTTCTTCAGGGTGTTTCGTTCGTGATATTTGAAGGGGCCTGCCAGTTTCTTTTCTCTGTTAGATCTTCTTTTCCTCTCAGATGACCATTCCCATTGGTTATTTTGGCTGCTGGGTGCGCTCTTTTGTGGGCTAGTTTCGGTTTGGCTTTGTTCTTCCTCAATTTGTAGTAATGAAAGGCCTTCTTCGCATGTACTGATCCTTCTTTGTTTCTCTTTCCAGGGGAAGGCTAGTCCAAAGGGGAATGTGCATCTGTATGCGATTTGTTTGGCTTGTAGTGCTTTTGTGATAGGTTGCATAAGCTTCCTTTTATGTAGGGTGATCAACGCTAGGTCCTGGTACAGTTGGATTCGTCCTCCATTGATTGTTCGTTCTTTGTGGGTACGTGCGGCTCTCAAGATGTCTTCTTTCAGACTATATGAGGTCATGGCAATAAGAACCTCTCTAGGTCTCACTCCTGGTTTATTCCTTTTGGGGCCCACTCAGTGGATTCTGTCAAATTCAAATCTCTCTGGGGGGGTGGCGTCGTTCAGTATGCTGCTGAAGCAGTGTTGCATGGTGTTCCGTAGGTCTTTATCCTGGATAGTCTCTGGGAGGCCCTTGACCCGGATGTTGGATCTTCGTGAGCGATTGTCCAAATCTTCGGTTTGGATCTCTAGGTTATTTGTAGCTCTGGCGACCTGTTCTAGTAGGCTATTGTATTGCTTTGCTTCCTCTGCCATATGTGAGAGTCCATTTTCGAGTGTGTCCACTCTGCCCCCAAGTTCGTCTATTTCTTGTCGTACCTCTTTCAGGGATGTCTTCAGCTCTTCTTTCATTGTTTCTATTTGGGTCTGGAGTGTGTTTGTTATCCTGGATTCCATGCCCCTAAGGCAGTCAAGCAGTTCTTCCTTATTTATAGCCATATCAGAATTGTTAGGCGTCGTTGGTTCTTCCTTGTCCGGAGGTTCTTGGGGGGCACTTTGTTGTGTTGTGCTCCAGCAGCTTTCTAGCAGACGACTTTGGTTTTTCGCCGGTGTCTTGGTTCTTGTGTGGGGGGTTTTTCCTTTAATCCCGGGTATCAGGTTCACTCCCCGTTGAGACTCCGTGTGGGCCTCTTGACACTTGTTTTCGTGGGTCTCTGCTAGGGATAGCCCCGTCCGATTAGGTTTTCCTAGCGGTATTCCGTGTGGTTGGGTATGATAGTGTCCCCAAACACCAAGCTGGGGCTGATCAGCGGGGCACAAAGGGTGCCAATCGCAAAGTGTGGGGTACCCCCAGATAGTCACGTTTTTAATGTCAGGGGAGAGGGGGTGGGGGGCCCCAGGCGCGCTCCCGCGTCGGCCCGAGGTGGTGGCAGGGCCCAGTTGGGGGGTCAGTACCCTCCCGGGTGTTGTTGTTGGTCTCAAGGAGGGGGCGCTCTCCCAGCCTGCACCCCCGCTTCTTACCTCTCCCCGGTGTTGGCGCTGGTCGGGAGCGTCTCTGCTACTGCCGCCGGGCGTTTTAAGGCCTGCTGTGTGTAATCCACTTGCACTGCGTGGAATGCACTGGTGGCCTCAAGAGTCCAATGTACTGCTGGGGCAGCAGCCACCCCTCTCCTCACCTTTCTCCTTGGGGTTCTGTGTGTAGGGGTGTCTAGGCACGCTCCAGCGTCGGCCCAGATGGTGATGAGCCCCCTTATGAGCGTCACAGGACAGGAGCGGGTCCGCGATATGTCACTAGGTGGATGGGGCTGGGGGCTCCGGTGCGGGGCCCTCTGGCTTCACTGCAGCGTCATGTGGGCGTCGGTGTCATGGGCAGGGGGCCGTATCCCCTGCTCTTTGTGCAAGGCCGCCCAGGCCCCGCCCCAAGACCAGAACGGGTCCGATTTATGGCACCAGCTGGATGTGGTCGGAAGGGAGTTTTCCTCCCTGTGCCCCCGTTGGCCCGGCTCCCTTCCGCCGTCTCCTCACCTCTCGCCGCTTCTGGCGCCTGTTCTCAGGGCCCAAGCTCGACCCGTGTGGGACTCAGAGGGAGGGGGGCCCGCTTGTCCTGCTCGGGGGCCGACAGATGTCTGGTGAGCCTCCCTCACCTGGCCCAATGTTCGTCTCTTCTCTGCGGCTCTCCGGAGTGCCCCCATCTCCCTCTCCGTGTTACGTGGCTCCGTGTTACGCGGCCCCGTGCTCCAGTGAGCACTCCGACACAGGAGCTCCTCACGAGGGGTCGCGTCCGGTGTGGAGCCTCCCTCTGCGTCTGGTCTCTGCGTTTCCTCTGCGTGTGCGGCTGGGGGCCCAGCTCCCTCCGATCTTCTCCGGCCTCCTCTCTAGGGCCTGCGATCCCGGGGAGAGAGTCGCTGCCGGGTCTAGGGCACACGGTGCACTCTGCTGGGGGTGACAGCACTGCTAACCACATCCCGCGCCGCTCTCCTAGGTGTTCGGGTGATTTTGGGTGATTTAGTAGGAAGGGGCCCTCCGCACCGGTGTAGCGTTTCGGGCGGGCCGCCCAGGGACCGACCTCTCTCGGCTTCACACCAAAATCCCTGCCGGGGATTCTCTCACCCTTTTAGGCCCTGCGGTGGTGGCGGAGCTCGAGCCTCAGAGGTCCGTCCTGCTCCGCGCCCCCTGGTGGTCTCCAGTCATTCTTATTCTTAAGGTTCTTGAATAATTCTGCAGATATCTGGTTATGCGGATTCACTATTCTGTTATCATCCATGTGGTAATCATAGTCTCTTCTCATTATTATATATCACCTCAGTGGCCTCCCGCTTCTGCAAATCATCCCTGTACCTTCGTTCACTGTGGGTGCCCTTTTGGGGTTCAGCGCTTACTTGGGTACATTATTTTGCTGTCTCGCTTCTTCCTTTTTGAGCTTCTCTGCAGTTTGCCTCATTCAGCGAATGACGGCGGATGGGAGCTCTCAACCTAGACAGGCGCTAGGCCCACCATGGTACTTCTGTGGTCACACTACCATGTCGGATGGTTACTCAAACTCCGTCCTGTAACAGCTTCCCCGCTGTCTGCTTCGCTGGGCCTCTGCCGTCTGTGCTTGCTGTTCTCTGCTTCCTGCAATTCCACGGGTCCTGCCGTCAACTTTGCTCAGCTCCTCCATGGCGTACTGATGTCAGGGGTCTATTCCTGCACACCGATCTCTCTCCTCTCTTCTGATCTACTTGTCTCACTTGCATACACATTTCTTCTTGAAGAGGTAATCTCCTTTCTTTCAGATGGCATGCTTGATTCAACATTACTTATATCCAAACAGAAGGACGATACAGTGTTTTAAATGGAAGGCAGTCCCATATATGCAGATAGATTATCCTATCTAGGGAGGTCGCCTTTGGGAATGGGAGTCCTTGTCCCCTAAGCGAGAGTCACTCCCAGTGAAGTCCCACTTGCCCAGACCCCTAGGGATGCTCTTGCAGAGCAGGCTCACCTCCCTAGCCTCAAAGGGTGTGGCTCACCCTTGGGGAGAAGAGACAAATACTTCTGATTTGCCACATCTCCTTCCCCTTGGGTGTGTGGCTTCCCCATCGGTCTTGAGTGGGAACCTGCTCAGAAAGTCTACATTTCCTTCTTCTTTTCTTTTTCTGTGTTCCACCAAAAAATAAAAACATTGTAGGTCTAGGAACCATCGCATGATTCTCGGGTTAGTGTCTTTCCTAAGGCTCATCCAGGTTAAAGGTGAATGTTCTGTTATTAAGCTGAACTTCCTACCTATCAGATTATATTTTAGGTGTAGGATGGGCCACTTGATTGCCAAGGCTTTGTACTCCACAGTGGCATACGACTGTTCTCAGGGAAATTGTTTCTTCTGTACAGAGTATTGGATGCTCGATACTGCCAAGTTCTTGCAACAGGACTTGCCCAAAGCTGACCTTAGAAGCATCAGTTTGTAGGATGAATTCCTTATTAAAGTCCAGTATTTGGAGAACTGGTTCCTGGCAGGGGATGTGTTTGAAGCCTTCAAAGCTAGCGTGGTCTTTCTTGTCCCAAGTCAGTTTTTGAAGTTTTGAGTTCTTCAGTTTGTCAGTGAGATTAGCTGCCAGGGCAGAGTAATTGGGAATAAACCGTCAAAAGTACCCAGTTAATCCCAGGAAGGCTTGAAGATCTCTTTTGGACTTGGGTTGGTGTTTGTTGCACCTCCATTACGTTATCAGTCTGGCATTGGATAAGGCAATTACCGACAAAGTACCCAAGATATCTGATGGTCGATTGGGCTAGATGACACTTTCTAGGGTTAGCCCTTAACCCTGTTTTCCTTAGAGAACGTGCAAGGGAATATAGGTGTTGTAAGTGATCTGGCCACATGTTGCTCTGGACTACAATATCATCGAGATAGGTCTCACAGAAGGCAGTATAGGGTTTTAAGACTTTTTCCATGAACCGTTGAAAGGTGGCCAGGGCTCCGTGTAGGCCCAAGGGAAGAACCTTAAATTTAAATAAGCCCTGAGGTGCAGATAAGGCTATTTTCCCTTTATCTGCTGGATGTAAGGGCCCTTTTGCCAGGTCAAGTATGGAAATGTATTTAGCCATAACCAACTTCTCAATTAGTTCATCAATTGGTGGCATGTGATAATTATCTAAAATGGAAATGCAGTTTAACTTCCTAAAGTCAATACAGAAAATCCAAGATTGGTCAGGTTTGGTGACTAACACAATAGGGGAGGAACAGGGACTCTCAGATGACTTGATGATGTTAGCCTTGAGCATCCCCTCCATTTCTGTTTCAATCATTTTTCTCCTGGCTTCAGGGATCCTATAAGGTTTTAGGTTGATTGTTTCCATGCTGGTGTTTAGATATAATGAAAGAAGTTAGTAACTCGACCAGGTTTTTCCAAAAATACTTTGGGGAATTGGGATAGAAAGTCACTAAAGTCTTCTTGTTGGAATGGGGTTAATGATGGGGGAGTCAATTGGTGCTCGATTTCCGAGTCAGTAAGGAGGGCGGCCAAAGTGTCTGTGGTTGCTTCACTAGGGTCTATCGTCCATTCTTTGAGTAGGTTTATATGGTAGATTTGTGATTTCTGACATCGGTCAGGTTGTAATATCAAGTGATTTAACAGAACTTTATTTCTAAGATCTTATAAGGTTCATGCCACTTAGAAATCATCTTGTTCTCAGATGTAGGAAGGAGAACTAAGAATGATTGACCTACAGAGAAAGATCTGGTCACAGCATGTTTACTAAAGACTGCCTTCTGATGGTCTGGGTCTTCACCTAGCTGTTGCTTCACAATTTCTCTTACTACCACCATATGTGTTTTTAATTTTTGGGCGGTCCGAGAAATAAGTAAGATGGCCTCCTTTGCAGGAGAAGAGATGAATACTCCCCATCTGTCAGAGTACCAACTTATATTTTAGCCACTGTGGCAGATCAGAAGGAGGACACTGACTCTTTGTGGCCATTTCAATGAAGGTTTTATTAAAGAATAATCACAATGCCAAACTGTCCCTTTTTCTATGGGGTGTTCCCTACCTATCAAACTAAGATGCTTGTCAATCGTCAATGAATGTCCAAAACAAAACTGTCCACCATCCAAGCTAATCTTAACTGACCCTACCACTATTTTAACAGCTAAATTTGAGCTTTCTCCCTACAAGTTTCTTCTTCTTTCTTCTATTTAGTACAATATTTTAAGTCTCTTGTGACTCTATTTATCAATTCATACATTTCCTGTAAGGCTATATTACAATCCTTTCTTTTCTTGGAATTAGGTTTTTTGGGTCTTAAACAATAAAAGGGTGACTTATCCACCTTCCCAGGATGTTTATATCCAGCCTGTGAGTTTCTCTCTCTTTAAGTCTCTTTCTCTTCTTCTTAGGTTATGATATTTTATCTCTTCAGCTTCTCTGGCCTTTGATAGATATTCATGGTTGCCCTTTTGGCCCAGGAGTGTTTCTCTCACTCAATATGTATCACGCAGTCTCTATTTCATTTGTATTTCTCTCATTTAACACTCTGGCCTTTGCCTCAGGTGTTTGCATTGTAACTGTAGTACCTCTTCCAATATTAATTTTACCCAGGCTTCTTTTCTCATCATCATTCCATTTCCTTATTCTGTCATTCATATTTCCAGGATGAGTATGAATGGTCACATAATGAGTTCTCTTGTCATCATCATCCTGTTGTCTTATTCTTTCATTTATGCTACTGGGGCGAGTATGAATGGTCCCACTATGATTACTCAGATTTCTCTTATCATCATCATTCTGTTTTCTTATTACTGGGAAGAGTTTGAATGGTCGCGTAATGATTACTCTTAGGCTTACCAGGTCTTCTATTTTCCCAGTTACCTGTGGTTACCTGCAGTAATGTCACTGGGGCCTTGGTCTGCTCAGGGTTTGCTGTTTTCTTCATTCTCTCATGGTTTCGCTTCACTTCAGTATCTCGATCCCTGTATCCTTTCTCGATACAGTTTATCAGCTCCTCGGATAACCGTCTGGTAGGCGGTGGTATCAGACTAGTGGTTTTGGCGCAGTTTGAGCGACCTTCGGTCCACCATGGGATCTCTATGGTCATGCAATCACAATTGCCTTATCTCGTCTTGGCTCTCTCTGGATGTTCTGCATCGGGTGTTCCTCTTGCGGCTTCTCAGCAACTTTCAAACATGCGTGCTTTGCCGACGGTGGAGTCTCCTCCCCTCTCAGGTGTTGCATCTGCCTGGGGCTTCCCTGCTTGACATATGCATATCTTATCTTTGCCTCAGCTGACAGCAGCGTCTCTCGTCACTTTAGCTTCTTTATCCCATTTAAATGGGAATCCCTATTTAAAGAGACATGTGCATCTTCTAGTTGGAAATAACAAATGGTACCATCTTCTTCTTCCCAGTCTTCACCTTGTATATCCTTCATGTTTTTGGATGTTCCTAAGTATGCCATAAACTAATTTGGGAGTTCGTCAGAGGAATGTGAGTCCTTGTCCCCACAGGGGTAGCCTCTCCCAGTGAGGTCTGACTTTTGTCAACCCCTAGGGAGGGTGTTGCTGAGTAGGCTTACCTCCCTAGCCTCATAAGGGGGCTCCGATTGAGGAGAAGGGACACATTCCCTTGATTCGCCACATACCCTTTTGCTTTGTGTCCTTGGCTTCCCCTTCTTCATTGATCAGAAAACAACTTCTGAAGTCAACATTCTCTTGTTCTTGTGTCTTGCAATGTTCGACCGTGAAACAGAAAGCTTGTAAGTTCAGAAACCATCTCATTATACTGGCTTTGGTGTCCTTCTGTAAGCTCATCCAGGTTAGAGGAGAATCATCTATGATCAACCTACATTTTCTGCCAGTCAGGTGGTACTTTATGTGTGTAACAGCACACTTAATAGGGAAGGCTTCTAATTTAACATTAGCATATGATTATTATCCAGGAAACAGTTTTCTATTGGTATATAATACTGGATGTTTGACACCATCATGTTCCTGTGAGAATACAGTGCGTAGTCCCATTTTGGATGTGTCAGTTAGTAGTATAAATTACCTATTGAAATTGGGCATTTTTAAGACAGGTTTGTTGCAAAAGAGATTGTTGGGTCCCTCAAGACTTGCCTGCTCTTCTTTGCCTGATAGGAGGGTCTGGAGTTCCGCATTTTTCAGTTTATCACTCAGGTTAGCGGCTATACTTGAGTAGTTGGGAAAAAACCTTCTATAATAGCTGGTTAACCCTAGGAAGGAACGAAGATCCATCTTAGTCTTAGGGATCGAAGTTTGTTGGATGGCCTTGACCTTCTCACGCTGTGGTTTTACCAGACCATTCCCTACGAAAAACACAAGGTATCATACTGCCGATTGGGCGAGGTGACATTTTCATGGGTTGGCCATCAGACCATATTTTCTTAATGCCCAGGTGATTGTGTTTAGATGGTGAATGTGTTTGGGGCAACTAGGACTATGAATAACTATGTCATTGAGGGATGCTCACACAAAATGTTGTGTTGGGCTTCAACATTTTGTCCGTAAGACCTTGGAATGTGTTTGGGGCCCCATGAAGACCAAAAGGAAACACTTTCAATTGTAAAAGGCTTTGCAGGGTTGAAAAGGTGTCTTTCCCATGCTCAGGTGGATTCCAGGGGACCTAGTTTTTTAAATCAGATCATCAGTCCTTGTCATTAGGTAGTTATCGAACACTTATCGAACACAGAAATCAAATTCATTCTTCTGAAATCATTGCAGAAGTGGCACAACTGATATCAGGTTTTGACACCAAAACTATAGAGGAGGGTGATGGCCATTTCAGCATGTCCATACCCGATCGATGACCAAGAAGAAGGACAATAAAACAACAAGTGATTAATACTTAATTTATTTGGACTGGAATTCAATGAGACACTCCTTATAGATATTCTAGCAGAGAGAGAAAAGACTTGTGGAGAATTACAGGAATTTTGAAATGAACTTTTAGAAATAAATATTGAAGAAGAAAATAATGCATCAGAGTTATGCCTAAACGTCAGTTCTTGATCAGAAATAGGAAACAAGATCAATATCCGAATTCATTTCATAGAGAATATTTGTATTAAGTGATCAAACATATGGTACCTGCCAATAGTGATGTTCATCGGCTTGTGATTCCTGTCTTTGCATTTATACTTTAGTCGTACCCATGTCTTGTTAGAAGAGACAATAATATTCACACTTTCTTACACGATCCTAAAAGCGGTACAGTGATAAGAAGAATCCTTATTGCTATAATTGAACACATTGTACAGTTGCAAATATAAAGAAACTAACTTGATGATTGTATTAAAAATGAATAATGAAGAGAGTGGCATGGTGATAGAGAATGAACAAATTGAACAAATAGTAGGGTGGCGTGAGAGATGGATGCCAAGATTATTATGTATAATATATTCTTGCATTATTGTTCTCATTGTCTTTCTGTTCCTTATCTGCACACCCTATACTTTTGTGTCAATAATTGTTGGAGGAACTTAGGGGAACCTCCTGTGCAGTTTTTGCAGCATCGGACCATCTATACTTTTGTATCTAGATAACACAGCTCACCTGGGGAATAACATGTGGTACCAACACGTGAATAAAGTGGAAGAGAAAGCATCTAAGGAGTGTTGCTATGTCTGCTCTCTCATCCCCTGTTCCATGAATACAGTTCGAACTTTAATTGCCAGAGAGGTTCCAGAGCATGATGTAACATGCCTCAGTCATCTTGCAACATGTACAACTTGAGGACAATTCCAAGGAAGCTGGTCGACCTTGCGATGGAGATCGAAATGGTCGTTTCCATAACAGGATGATGATATCTAAACACTACAAATGGAAAAGTAGCATGGATGGAAGAGCAACATGCTTGTGTATCCTGCTGCAGGACAGGATGAATTAATCATTGAAGAAATGAAGAGAATTAATTGACCTGTTATGACACAAATAGCCGGATCACCTGGATGTTGGGAACAAACTCAGTTATTGATATATGGATGAGTGAATTCCAAGAAGGGACGGGAAGAAGGAATGATGTCCTGTGCAGCTCACCTGCTGAAAACAGATTATGTACAAGAGGTGCAGAAGGTGAATGATGGGTGTTTGAAGTCACGGGCCAAACACTCCAAACTACTGACATGGGTAGAAGACGAGTCAGGCCCAGTAGTTGTAATTCCGTTGGTTAATGCGACACTGTGCTTCCGAAGACACAGAAAGAATCATGTGTGATATAACAACGAATGCAAAACCATAAGTGACGTTTCTAGGATGAGAGAAGGGACAGCCATCCTTATGGCTCGGTATTGGGCTTGTGGAGCTAGAGCTTACATGATGTTGCCCAAGGATTTGGGCGCAGCATTTTCTTTGGTGCTCATTCATGCTCCAGCATTAGTGATTCCTCAAAGTGACCTGAACATTGATGAATTTCCAAAAGTGGATGCCCATTTGAGAAAAAGAAGATCACTTGAACTTCTCAGTCGGACAAAAAGAGAGAATTATTTCTCAGCCAAATCAATAGCAGCATATGAATCCATTCCTGAGGCACACCAGTTGTTCAGCAAGACTGTCAAAATATTGACGACTATATTCATGTCTAGCATCCGAACAGTAGCAAACGTTAAGTGGCTACAGATCACCAGATGGGATTTCTGCAGACAATCAATGCTACCATAAAGGGATTTAAAGCTATTAAGGAAGAGCTGAGGGCCATACGATTGATGACTCTTCAGAACCAATATGTTCTTGATATGATCACAGCAATGGAAGGATGAGTTTGTGACAAAATCGGGCCATCATGTTGCACATTCATACCTTCTCATGATGAACAAAATGGGACCTTGACTGAGGCCATAACAGTGTTGAAAGACCTACATAACAAGATTGAAGATGAGACAGATGACATTGAAGATGACAGTTGGTTTGCCTCCCTGTTTTCGTGGATTCCGCAGTGGTTGGCAAATATATTCAAAATTCTTGAAGTAATATTAGTGTTGGTGATGCTCGGATTCTTTGTAATCAGGATGTCACGACCCTCAGCCCTGATCCCCACTGGCAAGCCCATTGGCCAGGTGGAATCAGGGCTCGGATTGCTTATAAGGCCTGGCATCCACTTCTCAGTCCCTCTTGGGGCCAGTCCTGGCACCTTTGGCACCAGACTCATAAAAAGAGATAGACATCTGCTTGTGGAACTACTTTTTAGGGCTTTCAGCCAACATGGAGGCATCCACATAGCTTGATTCCTAGAACCAAGCTATGCGGTCTAGTGTTTTGGGTGTGGTGGCCTAGGGACTACTTTACCTGGACTTTGCAGTGGCTATTTAAACCACACCCGAACAAGACAACACGCTTCGCGTTACTTTGCTACTAGCAACGTGACTCTCACTGTGTCCGGCTTTCTCACGAGCCTGACGAATTCCAAACCTGCAGAAAAAAAAGAACATCGTTAGCAGCAGAATCTTACCTGTAATCTCCATCCATCACTGCTCACAGCTCCTTGGCAGCTCCGTTTGAAGAGTTTGCCGCCGGATCGAAGTACTTGAAAAAAGGGAGAAAGACATTATTAAAGAAGGTAAAAGAGATATTACAACCACGAAGCGCTTAGAGACTTACCTGGATGGCTGATTTTCGACCGGCATAGCTCCGGAACTCCATCTACGCTGGGAGCACATCGCAACCTACGAAAAAGAGAAAAGCACAGGTCAGTGAGGACAAGACATCGCTGCGCTGCGCAAAGCACCTCCTTATCGCATCATAGCGCTATTGTGCACCATCATCTACCAGTGAGAACCAGCCTACCCAGTTCTCCAAGCGGATAATCTGCGCATCTAAGGGAGATAAAAAGAGACATTTTAGAACAGAGAAAAGGCATGCAAGAATAACAACGCCATCAATCGCAATAAAACCTACCTGAAAGTCACTACAAGGGCCGCAGTCAGTGAAGTAACTGGACCTCCCGCACCCACAAAAGACCACGCGCCCCTGCCCAGAGAGCAGGACGGAGAGCTCTGTTACGTTCACCTGGTATCCACAGGGACGGCACCCAGCCGGGTTACTCGCTGGTATGCTTCTCAGCTTTTCCCTAATGTGGTCTGCGGGGAAGGTTCTGCCTGAAAATACAGGAGGACTGTGTTCAAGACTGACCGACTGGGGTAAGTATCCTCCCTCCACCCCCGTATGCTTTCAGTCCCTCTGATGCCCTCTCCTCACCTTGTGGTAGAATTAGGTGTGCTCTCCTTCTTTGCAGGGGCGCGTTGTCTTTCATGGGCGAGTGCGGTCCGGTTACTTCACTTTACAGCTTTCTTTAATGTTGCCTCTATCTTCCTCTTTCAGGTTGTTCTGTCGGGAGGCGTGCAGATTCGAGGAAGCTGTTCTCAGTAGCTGCGAGTGTTTAAAGATGAAGACTGCAGGTAAGATGCTTCTGCTAATGATGTTCCTTTTGTCTCCTTGCAGGTTCTGCTTCTCAGAGGTTCGAGGGAATAGCTGGACACGGTGAGCGTCACGTTGCAAGCTGCAAAGTAACACAAAGCATGTTCTGCAGTCAGGCTGTGGTTTATATAGCCCAGGTAAAGTAGTACCAGGGAAAGTAGTTCCAGGCCTGCCACACCCAAAACACTAGACCGCATAGCTTGGTTCTTAGGGATCCAAGCTATGTGGATGCCTCCATGTTGGCTGACAATACAATAAAGTAGTTCTCAAGCACATTGTTGTTCATGGTGTATGAGCCTGGTGCCATAGGCACCAGGGCTGGCCCCATGAGGGCTTTTGAAGAGGATGCCAGTCTCTAGAGGCCCGAGTCCTGACTCCACCTGGAAATCATGGTATTCACTTGGCAAGGTATTAGTTGCTCCCAGGGTTGATACTGTCACTCCGGGAGTCATGGGGATACAGACGTCGGGTTTCCCCACTTGGTAATAGCAGGCAGGGGAGCAGTCACCGGGGAAGGTTAATTTTCGTGCCCGCCAGTCTATCAAAGGGTTGTGAGCAACCAACCATGGCATCCCTAGTATTAGCCTGAACTGAGGTGCCTTGATGAGATCGAATGAAATAGACTCCCGATGTCCATTCTGGCAAAGCAAGGTTACCCGGGCTGTGCACTGGGTTACTGGTCCGGAAGCGATTTCTGTCCCATCTACAGTGGTTACCTTGTCCATAGTTGGCTTAGAACACAAAGGAAGCCCCATCTCTGCTGCCAGTTCTTGATCAATATCATTTCCAACTGCTCCGCTATCGATGTATGCTTCAACGGCATGCATTCTTGACGACTGTTGGTGGTTAATTAAGATCACTGGTATTGCAAAGTGCAAGGTCACCAACTCTTTGTTTCTCACTCGACAAACTGACCTGTACGTTTGTCGAGCTTGGTAGTTTCCCGATTCCTTAGCTTCATCCTTCTCTGTGGCTCCGAATGTTCTTCTTGGGGGTTGTACTGGACAGTCCTTCATGAAATGTCCTCGTTTCCCACAATACAAACAAAGCTGTTGTTGTCTTCTTTTGTCCTGCTCTTGTTTTGTTAATGGAGGCCGTATCCCTCCAATCAGCATGGGTTCTACAGCATTTTCAGGTACACGGGGTGTGTTTTCCCTTGGTCGAACATACACGGTCCGAGGGTCCGTCTTAGACTAGTCTGCCTTTCGGTCCTGCAACCGGTGGTCTAGCAGCACGACCAGATTTATTAATTCTGCACAGTCTCTGGGTGGATCAACCACCTGGGCTAAGACGTCCTTTAATTCGCCTTGTAAGCCTTGATGGAATAACGTGGTTCTTTTGTTTTCTGGCCACCTAGCTTCGGCAACCAGTCTGTTGAAGGTAGCAATGTACGTTATCAAGTCCTGATTCCCCTGTCAGAGAGACAAGAGTTCATTGTCTACTGCTTGTTCCTGGGTATGGCGAGCAAAATGTTTTTCCATTTCTCTCTGGAACCCCCCAAAGTCATGTAATAGAGGATCGTCATGGGTTACAAACGGCACCGACCAATCTGCTGCACTACCACTCAGGTATGATAAGACAAAAGCTACCCGAGCTTGGTCGTTTGGAAATGCTCCAGGCCTACAAAGAAAATGAAGGCGGCAATGATTGATGAATGCCGCATACTTCCGTGGGTCGCCTGAGAACCTTTCTGGTGGTGCCAGGGGCACTGTTCCAGGTAACGTGATCTGTACCGGAGTGGGTGGTATGGCGGGGTTTTGCATCGTTGGATTGATTCCAGGTAGAGGCATCTGTCCTGCCTGTGATTGCAAGTATTGCTTGCTAATCTCTTCAGTGCGTTCTTTGGTCACTATTAGGTCTCTCCGGAGGGCATTAGTCTCTTGTCGGGCAGAATGAACCTGAGCACGAAGCTCTCCTAGTAATTGGGCCAATTGGTCCATTTCTGATGTCTCCATGGTGCCCAGGTAGATTAGTTATGGGAGGCTTCGTGTTCTGTTACGCTCACCTGGTATCCACAGGGACGCCATCCAGCCGGGTTACTCGCTGGTATGCTTCTCAGCTTTGCCCTCATGTGGTCTGCGGGGAAGGCTCTGCCTGAAAATACAGGAGGACAGTGTTTAAGACTGACCGACTGAGGTAAGTATCCTCCCTCCACCCCTGTATGCTTTCAGTCCCTCTGGGCCCTCTCCTCACCTTGTGTTAGAATAAGGCGTGCTCTCCATCCTGTCTTCTTTGCAGGGGTGCGTTGTCTTTCATGGGCGAGTGCGGTCCAGTTACTTCACTGATGCCGGCCCGTTTGATATTGTTCAGGTAGGTCTTATTGCTGTTCTTTAGTTTTGTTGCTATCCTGCATGCCTTTCTTTGTTTAAAATGTCACCTTTTTCTCCCTTAGGTATGCAGAGCTTCAGCGCGGCGAACTGGCTTGGTTCAGCCCCGCTGGTAAATGATGGCGCATTAAGAGCGCTATGATGCGGTAAGTAAGCGCAATGCGCAGCACTGAGAAGTCTTGCCTTTGCTAACGTGTGTTTTCCTTCCTTGTAGGTCGCGGTGTTCTTCAGCGCGAGGGGAATGTCCGGAGTGGTGCCAGCCGAGAGGCAACCAGCCAGGTAAGCCTTTTGAGCAGTTTCTAATTTGTAAATGTCTCTACAGCTTTCTTTAATTTTGCCTCTATCTTCCTCTTTCAGGTTGTTCTGTCCGGGAGGCGTGCAGATTCAAGGAAGCTGTTCTCAGTAGCTGCGAGTGTTTAAAGATGAAGACTGCAGGTAAAATGCTGCTGCTAATGATGTTCCTTTTGTCTCCTTGCAGGTTCGGCTTCTCCGAGGTTCGAGGGAATAGCTGGACACGGTGAGCGTCACGTTGCAAGCTGCAAAGTAACACGAAGCATGTTCTGCAGTCAGGGTGTGGTTTATATAGCCCTGGTAAAGTAGTACCAGGGAAAGTAGTTCCAGGCCTGCCACACCCAAAACACTAGACCGCATAGCTTGGTTCTTAGGGAACCAAGCTATGTGGATGCCTCCATGTTGGCTGACAATACAATAAAGTAGTTCCCAAGCACATTATTGTTCATGGTGTATGAGCCTGGCGCCATCGGCGCCAGGACTGGCCCCATGAGGGCTTTTGAAGAGGATGCCAGGCTCTAGAAGCCCGAGTCCTGACTCCACCTGGCCAATGGGTTTGCCAGAGGGGGTTTTGGGCGGGGGTCGTGACAAGCTCACCAATTCCGACA
Source organism: Ambystoma mexicanum (assembly GCF_040938575.1). NCBI lineage: Eukaryota > Metazoa > Chordata > Amphibia > Caudata > Ambystomatidae > Ambystoma > Ambystoma mexicanum. Next base: position 931,856,433 of record NC_090933.1, read on the forward strand.
GCCAGGTGAGAAGAGAACCTGGAGGGGCTGAAAACACAACGGAGGTGGGGGAAAACTTACCTTGGTCGTCCAGTCCTAATATAGTCTTCATTTCCAGGCGGAATCCCATCAACATCAAGAACCACACCAGGGAGTCATAGAGAAGGACACCAACGACCAACTGGCTGGGTGGCGTCCCCGTGGATACCAGGTGAGCGTAACAGAACGCAAAGTCTCACATTAATAATCCACCTGGGCACCATGGAAACATCGGAAATCGACCAATTGGCCCAATTGTTGGGGGACCTTCATGCAGAGGTTCATTCAGCTCGACAAGAGACTAATGCACTCTGAAGAGACCTAATAGTGACCAAAGAGTGCACCGACGAAATCAGCAGACAGTTCTTGCAATCGCAGGCAGGTCAGACTCCTCTGCCTGGAGGAAATCCACCGATGCAAAATCCTATCTCACCATCTTATACCCCCACACCAGTACAGATCACGCTGCCTGGAACAGTTCCCCTGGCACCACCAGAAAGGTTTTCGGGCGACCCATGGAAGTATGCAGCATTCATAAATCAGTGTCGCCTTCATTTCCTTTGTCGCTCTGGGGCATTTCCAAATGACCAAGCTCGGGTAGCTTTCATCCTATCATACTTGAGTGGAAGTGCAGCGGATTGGTTGGTGCCGTTGGTGACCCATAATGATCCATTGTTACAGGACTATGGGGGGTTCCAGAGAGAAATGGAAAACTGGTTGCTCGCCATACCCAGGAACAAGCAGTGGATCACAAACTCTTATCCCTCCGCCTGGGGAACCAAGACTTGTTAACATACATTGCGACTTTCAATAGACTGGTTGCTGAAGACAGGTGGCCAGAAAACAAAAGAACCAGGTTATTCCATCGAGGCTTACGAGGCAAATTAAAGGACGTCTTTGCCCAGGTAGTTGATCCCCCCAAAGACTGTACCGAATTCATAAATCTGGTCGTGCAGCTAGACCATCGGTTGCAGGACCGAAAAGCAGACTGGTCCAAAGCAGACTCTCGAGTAGTTTATGTTTGGCCTAGAGACAATGCACCATGGGTGCCAGACAACGCTGTAGAACCCATGCAGATCAGAGGGATACGATCTCCATTAACAAAACAAGAACGGGATAAAAGAAGACAACAGCAACTTTGTTTGTATTGTGGAAAACCGGGACATTTTGTGAAAGACTGCCCAGTAAAACCCCCAAGGAGGACAGTAGGGGCCACAGAAAAGGATGAAGATAAGGAATCGGAAAACTACCAAGGTCAGCAACCATAGAGGTCAGTTTGTTGTGTGAGGAGAAAGAGCCACTTACCTCACACTTTGCGATACCCGTGATCTTAATAAACCACCAACAATCATAAAAGATGCATGCCGTAGAAGCGTACATCGACAGCAGAGCAGTTAGGAACTATATAGATCAAGAGTTGGCAGCAGATATGGGGCTCCCTTTATGTTCTAAGTCTACCAGGGACAAGGTGACTACCGTGGATGGGACAGAAATCGTCTCCGGACCAGTAACCAAGTGCACAGCTGCAGTAACCTTGCTGTGCCAGGATGGACATCTGGAGTGTATTTCGTTCGATCTTATTAAGGCACCTCAGTTCCGGTTGATACTAGGGATGCCATGGTTGGTTGCTCACAACCCTTTGATAGACTGGCGGGCATGGAAATTAACCTTCTCTGGCAACTGCTTCCCGGCTTGTTACTCTCCTGAACCAGAACCCGACTCCTGTATCTCCAAGACCTCCAATACTATAGCTTCTACCCTAGGGGTAACTAATACTCTGTCAGATGAATATCGTGACTTTCAGGACGTATTCCAAAAAGACCAGGCTAACACATTGCCGCCGCATAGGCCTTATGATTGTCAAATTGACTTTATTCCTGGGGCACAAATCCCATGCGGCAGATCTACGCTCTCACCGAACCAGAAAATCTTCACCTGAAATCCTATTTGGACCAGTACCTTGCAAACGGACTTATCTGCCCATCTAAGTCCCCAGCAGCCAGTCCTTTGTTCTTTGTACCGAAAAAGGAAGGGGACTTGAGGACCTGTATTGATTACCGCGCAATAAACCAGATAATCGTGAAGAACTGCTACCCCTTGCCTCTTATCCCGGAAATGCTAGACCAAGTCAAAGATGCCCAGATCTATACCAAATTAGACCTTCGGGGAGCATACCACCTGGTCCGGGTCAGAAGCGGAGATGAGTGGAAAACCGCTTTCCGTACCAAATATGGCTTGTTTGAATATCAAGTCATGCCTTTTGGCTTATGCAATGCTCCCGCAGCGTTTCAATATTTCATGAATGATGTATTGAGAGAACTGATTGACGTTTGCACCTTAGTGTACATAGATGACATCTTGGTCTACTCAGCCTCAAAACAAGATCACATCAGGCACGTTCATTCAGTCCTCACCACGCTCCACCAACATCGATTATATGCAAAACTGGAGAAATGTTTTTTTCACGTCACCGAAGTAGAATTTCTTGGTTTCATCCATTCGCCCAAAGGCATCAGAATGGACGTACATAAGGTTGGCACTATTCTAAAATGGCCATCACCAACATCTCTGAAGGGGATACAGAGCATGCTAGGTTTTGTGAACTTTTACCGCCGATTTATCCCAGCCTTCTCTCAGGTTGTGCACCCGATCACAGTACTGCTACGAAAATGCAATAAAAAGTTTGCTTGGACCGAAGAAGCAGAAAGAGCCTTTCAGGAACTGCTCCAATCCTGCGGTACCCCCGTCCAGACCTCCCTTATATCGTAGAAACGGATGCTTCCAGTATGGCAATGGGAGCGGGACCCAGAAACTGGCCAGCTGCATCCTGTGGCCTTCTGGTCAAAAAATTTCTCACCTCCGGAAATGAATTACGCTATCACGGACATAGAACTCCTAGCCATCAAGTCCGCTTTCAAGGCGTGGCAACACTATCTTCTGGGAGCTAGACACACCATTACAGTGATCACAGACCATCGGAACCTACAATATCTTAAAACAGCCAAAACCCAGTCTTCACGCCAGTTACGTTGGGCCCTCTTCTTTGCCGAATATGACTATGTGATTACCTTTCGACCTGGGGTCAAGAATGGGAAAGCTGACGCCTTATCTCGGATGGGCATCGATGAAACGGTGTACACAACGCCAGACCCAGTACCCATCATACCAAAAGACAAACATTTGGGTATCACAACAACCCTCTCACAAGCCGAATTACAAAACGAAATTCAACAGTCAATGAGCCCGGATGCTTTCCTCGCATGGCAAACTCAAGGAGAACAATATTGCATCAAGGATCAGTTACCTTTTTTTAAGGACCGGCTATGTGTACCCAAGAAGGAGTTACAACAGCATATCATTTCAGGCTATCATGACTCTGATTGAAGGACACCCTGGAATCGCTAAAACCAAAGCCAAGGTGAAAAAGAACCTTTGGTGGCCTACCTGGTGTAAGGACATTGTCCAGTATGTTCAGTTCTGTGGCGTCTGTGCACAAAATAAATCCCAGAAACAGAAATCATCGGGTCTCCTACAACCACTGGACATTCCTCCCGCTACATGGCACACTCTTTCCCTTGACTTTATCACTGATCTGCCACAGAGTCAAGGTTTTAACACCATTCTTGTAGTCGTGGATTTGTTCTCTAAAATGGCACATTTTATTCCTCTTAAGGGCCTCCCGAACGCATCCACCCTGGCAGAAGTATTTCTGGAAAACATTGTCAAGCTACATGGTTTTCCATCAGTTCTGGTCTCCGATCGAGGCAGCCAGTTCGTATCCAATTTTTGGAGAAAATGTTGCGCAATGGCACAGATTGATGTCCGGCTATCTACCAGTCACCACCCCCAAACGGACGGCCAAACCGAGAGGACCAACCAGACCCTCGGGCAGTATTTACGGTGCATGCTGCACCATAAATTGAGAGATTGGAAGGAGTTACTTTGGGTAGCTGAGTACGCATATAACAACTCTGTACATTCTAGCACGGGACAAACACTTTTTTACACCCTGTATGGCAGACATCCACGTACCTCAGAACTCGACCTTCCTGCCAACATGGAAATGCGTGCAGTAAAGACTCTTCACACAACCATCACTCAGGCGTTCAGAAAGGCGAAGGAACATCTCATTCATGCCAAAGAAAAACAAAAGCACTTCGCCGACCAGCATTGGAAAAAGGCCCCAGACTATCAAGTGGGAGACCAGGTTTGGTTAGCCGCCAAATATGTACCCATCAAAGGGACCCAGACTTTCCATCCTCGATATTTGGGACCCTATACCATCAAGGCAATTATCAACCCCGCAGCCGTCAAATTGGACTTACCATCTAATCTACAAATCCATCCGGTATTCCATATATTCCTCTTAAAACCAATGCAACCCGGTACACGAGTCAAGACACCACCTCAACCTATACTAATTGACGGAGAACCAGAATTCAAAGTCAAAGGCATCCTGGACTCAAAATACTCTAGAGCCAAGTTATATTATCTCGTCGACTGGAAGGGATTTGGGCCTCAAGATAGGTCCTGGGAACCCAGTGAGAACATCCATGCACCACGTCTAATCAAGAAGTTTCACCAGAACTTCCCAACTAAACCTGGACTAGGCAGGAGACACACCATGGAAGGGGTTTGGGGGGAGTGCTGTCACGACCCTCAGCCCTGATCCCCACTGGCAAGCCGTTTGGCCAGTTGGAATCAGGACTCGGATCACTTATAAGGCCTGGCATCCACTTCTCATGCCCTCTTGGGGCCAGTCCTGGTGCCTTTAGCGCCAGGCTCATAAACAGAGATAGACATCTGCTTGTGGAACTAGTTTTAGGGCTTTCAGCCAACATGGAGGCATCTACATAGCTTGATTCCTAGAACCAAGCTATGCGGTCTAGTGTTTTGGGTGTGGTGGCCTAGGGACTACTTTACCTGGACTACTTTGCAGTGGCTATTTAAACCACACCCGAACAAGACAACACGCTTTGCATTACTTTGCTACTAGCAACGTGACGCTCACCGTGTCCAGCTTTCTCATGAGCCTGACGAATTCCGGACCTGCAGAAAACAAAGAACATCGTTAGCAGCAGAATCTTACCTGTAATCTCCATACTTCACTGCTCGTAGCTCAGCTCCGTTTGAAGAGTTTGCCGCCCAGATCGAAGGACCTGAAAAAAGGGAGAAAGACATTATTAAAGGAGGTAAAAGAGACATTACAACCACAAAGCGCTTAGAGACTTAGAGCAGGACGGAGAGCTCACCAATTCTGACAGCCAGGTTAGAAGAGAACCCGGAGGGGCTGAAAACAGAAGGGAGGTGTGGAAAAACGTACCTTGGTCGTCCAGTCCTAATATAGTCTTCATTTCCAGGCGGAATCCCATCGACACCGAGAATCACACCAGGGAGTCATAGAGAAGGGAAACAACGACCAACTGGCTGGGTGGCGTCCCCGTGGATACCAGGTGTGCGTAACACAGGATAGCGATTGCCCAATGCAAGAAAATGGCAAAAAAGGTGGTAGGAATGAAGATCATGATCGATGTCAAACATGAACATAACGCCAAAGAGCTGACTGATGAAGCTGTCAAAAAATATATAGAGGCTAGCATCGTAGCACCAGAGGGAGAACATTTCTGTATCCAAAGAATCATAAGAAGCACGTGGGACGATGGGCCTATTGTACACTGAATGGACAATGTAGCTACATGACCTGGAGTGTAGATCAACATGTCAAATCAGCCGGCACCCTGAGGGGGGTGATGAAGATGTGGACACCACAGAAACACTTCTTCAAGAAAATATATCAGGATGTGGAAACAATTGAGGAGGTGGTCGAGGACTCGACCAGAGGAGATAATGTAGAGGGCCAGCTGCATGCCTCTGCAGGAAATCCCACCCCCTATATGGTGGAAGCCTGAGATTGTGCCGTGTTTTACACCAGCAGTTGTGCCAATACTGTAGTGTATATTGGAAAGAAGGTACCCATTGAGACAACCCTATTGAATATATCCCCGAAGGGACTATAATCTGAGGTAGGAACTGCCTGAAGGAATATGAAAAGAGCAAAGAAAGAAGCCTGTGACGTCGTACGAGAGCATGAACAACATCTCTGGATATTGGCTGATGAGGATGTATGGATTCTACAGAAACTAATGATGAAGTAAAGAGTCAATTGAACCTTTTAATATGAAAAAGATTACACGTGCACGAAGAACTGAACAGAATGAACCGTTCAATAATTGTACTGATGCTGAAACGCAAGGTAGACTAAGTCATCGTAGAGGCTGGCTATATGTAGTGAATAGGATGCAGTCAGAGCCGCCATTGTATAGGAGCTGGACATCGCAATCATGAATTTTAGTAAACCAGGACCCATGAAGAAGAAAGGGAGAATTGTGTTGCAGCAAGAATAATATGATATCGTAAAGTTGCATGGCAAGGTTGTCTGGCCTGGAGTCAAGACAGAAGCAGTCCAGGTCAGCTATCGATTCTGGAGAAGATTGAACATGCAAAGGATGAATCATCTCTTCTTAAAGTGCAAAGAAAGAGCACCAAGAATGCCAAGTTATATTAATTTAGAGCATTTAGGACCTGCAAAATGGACCAAATTGTGGTCTCCTGTCACGTGAGTAAAGGATGAAAATAAAGCCCAGAACACGATAGTGAATGCCTGCACTACCATGTATTCCCAGAGACAAGGATACTTTGACAGGCCAAGTTCAAAGACAATCTTCATGGCAGAAGGCTTCGGTGATGAGAGATGCTGGGCTAATTGGGTGGGGAGGTGGAGTCAGGTCCATCTCCTTGCACCTGGGTCTGGGCTTACGTGCTGCTAAATTAACCGAATGTTCCAGACATGGCACAAGCGTGTCAACCAATTCTAGTGGTCCATATAACGAAGGACCTTATAGTTTGAAGACCAATTAGAAACCGTGTACTTAATGTTTCTGAAAATGACATATTTTAGAGGTAGGCATATATTGTCCACCTGACAGTGGGCAGCCAATCGCAATCCTAGATCCTATATAATGGTCCTCATTACAAGTTTGCCAGTCTGGAAACAACAGTGCCGGTAAGCTTACCGGCACCATTGGTTCCAGACCGGAAAACTATGAGTCTGCGGGCAGGTGCAGTTCTGCTTGCCATGGTCAGACCTAACGGGCGGAACGGCACCCACCTGCAGACCATCACGGAAGTACCAGCACTGTTCATAACGATGCCAGTGTTTCCATGGTTCCCATTCCCATGTCCTCCTATGGGACTCCATGGGAATGGGGAATTACAATTTACTGGCGCCTGACTTTTCGGAATGCCGGTATTGTAATACCCCAGTGTTTCTGGCAAGTCCGGCGCCGGGAAATCATTATGGGTTGTACCGGCACGGTTACTGCTGGACTCGCAATAAGGCCCAATGTGTACTCAGATGTTCCTCATAAGCCTATCCCGATACCCAGTAGGTTTTTTTTATTATTTACCACGTAGAATGACGTCACCTCAGATGTATTTTTAGTATAAAGTCTATGTTGTGTGAAAAAGTCGTTGTGAGAAATCGAGCGTCCATCCATTGATGTTCGTTGTAACTCCCTGTTTTATAAAATTGTTAATAAAACAGTACTTTGCCATCTCCCTGAGTTGGTTCGGTTATTTGGACTCAGAGTTATTCTGTGAACCCATCCATTGCATGCACGTTCCTAAAGGGCCATAAGCTCACTAGGGTAGTGGAAGTAACATCACACGGGCCTTGACCTCCGATGACATCACACAGGAAGTGGTCATTTTACCCCGCCCCAAAATGATATCACGGGAAGTGATCGCACACGACCATCGGATGCATCTAACACCAGTGTTTACAGGCGCTCTCATTTCAGCCAGCTATAAGAACCGAGGCAGAAGCCTGGTGAGGTGAAAAGGGCGGTGTTCATACCTGTTTCGAACCTGTGGAGCTGTGTCTCTGTGCTGCTGTGCTCCTGTGTCTGCTGTGCCCCCCCTGCTCCTTCTCTGCTTTGAGAAAGGGAATTGTGCTGCAATTTATCACAGACTACCTTGGGACTCCGTCCCTTTAAGTTTCAACGCTGGGACTTCCGTACATTCGCGTGTCAAGTGACTCATCACGTGACTCTGAAGAAAGTCCAAAAGGCTCACTGCAGCACCCTTGTGGCGAGAAGCCCAACGAGGTGAAAAGGGCGGCGTTTATACCACTTTAGAACCTGTGGAGCTGTGAGGAGCGGAGGATCTGTTTCTTGGTGACAGCACATGGCAGAAAGAGAAGTCAGGAAAAGCGGATTAGAACGAACATCTGGGCCAATATTAAGGAGTTCTACTCTGCGGTGGCCCGGTCGGCTGGTGACCCTGACCTGCACTCCAGTGGAGCCTAGAGGTGGATTCCCAGTGCCTCTCCTCCTGACCTCCGCTAAATCAGGTAAGTGTGCACGTTCAATCTCGTGCTCGAATATGTTACCAGTTAACACATCCTCTACAATGCAAGATTGTTTACTTGTTTCAGAGAGGGATGAGGATTACAGCATGACAGCGAACGTGGACTCGGGAGGGTTGGGACTCGTCCACATTCCCCCAAATCAGCCCCCCGAGCCCTTAGGGAAACAAATCACTAACAATCTTCTTGAAACTCAAGGACCTAGTAAGCCCATCCAGTCCCTGATGCCTACAACCATCGGTGAAGACGGTAAGGGGTCGCTAGATGGAGTCGACAGGGTACGTGTGGGCTCACACCCTGTTGCCCCTGAAAGAGATTTGCTGCCCTGTGAGGGCCTGCCATTCTATATGGATAAACAAAAAGCGAGCTCGATTCATACAAACAAACTTACATTGCAGGTGGAGGTCCATGGTCTCCCACAAACAGCCCCGACTGATTTCATATCCAGAGACAATACCTACACCCCACCTTCAGCTTCCCCTGGTGACCTCATCGATAATGTCCACAAAGAGTCATTGGACTCTATGACACTGCAAGATACATATACAATGGCCTGGGAGATCATAAATAACATAATTGATAAATTACCCCTGGACTCATATGAAACTGAAACATCAGATTCCTCTGACTCGGACTCTGAGCATACTAAGTCGTTGCAAAAAATTCCACCCAAACTTCAAGAAAAACAAGCTTTTCTAACAGAAAAATTGCATGCCAACAAGATGGGAAAAGCAACAGCATTTAGAAAAAGGCGCGCTCAGAAAAGAGACGGCCGACATTTACCGCGGAAGGAGGAAAAAATATCCTGCAAATCAGTTCTTAATTATTTCAAGAAAAGAGGCCAACCACCGGGAGAAATTTCTGACGCAGAAATATTGGAAGGTCTGGGTGACTCTACTGCAATACTGGAACCACCAAAGTTAGTTGAAGAGCCCCTAAACGAATTTCGTGACCATACGGCTTCAATATCTAAAATTACATCAAGTAAAGCTTTGAGATGGCACTATGGCAATCCCAGATCCCAACCAAAGAGAGCAGAAAGTCAGCTAAGTAACCAAACTGAACCCTCGTTTGCGGATCTGAAATCTCCGCAGCATGATGATAGGAACTCGGACGAACCTCTTATTCATCAAAGTCCCAAACCTATCAATGAGACTGCCTCTCCAAGCCAAATGGATACTACCTGCAAAAACTCTCTGGTACTTACAGGAAACTCATGCCCAGAATCCTTGTGGGCCCATGGATCTAAAGGTGGCCTGCTGGATATTTTACAAATCACACCAAGTAAACTTCAAATTGAAAGTAGATCATGGCCACGAGAAACGAGGGAGAAGACCAAAGCGCACACTTATGAAGCTACTCCACGAAGAGACCATACATCCTTGTGCTCTCCACAAAGGAGAAGGCAATCTGACCTTCAAACTCCTAAGTCTACAGATTCTTCAGGAAAAAAGCCCGATTTATTAAAGATTATGTCCGCAATTTCTATCGCAATGGCCCCCTTCTGCAAATTGTATGAGGGAATATCGGAAACTTTAAAGGACCATACAAATATCCCTGCGGCAATGACCTCAAAAATGTCTCTGCTGGAAGGCTACATACTGGCAAAGAGCACAGAAGCACCAAACACAAAGAATCAGACAACGAAACCTTCTGCAAAGATTCTCAGCTCCTACCTCACAAAATTAATCAACAAATTGCCAACCATGCAGGTGCTAATTGCTCTTCTTCACAGGGAACTCAAACGAATGAATGTCTAAATGAACCTGTCATTTTAATCCCGGACGGGGAAAATGGCCTTATTGACTTGACTGCGGGAATTGGAATTCAAAAAGTACAAACAGCTGAAAAGACTGTAACAACTGCGGATCCACTGCCCCCAGGGCCAGGTTGCAAACCAAATACTGCAACAAAGAACTTATCTAAGAGAGATTTAATAAGAAATGGATGTATATCCCAGAATAACTCCTTAGAGATAAGCTCAGAAGTAGTCACAGACAGATCCCCGCAAGTGAACAGCAAGTCGAAGAAACAGCTGGACGAGGTGGCATCTTTCGGAATATTTTCAAAAAAGGCACAAACAATTTCTGACTTTGTGTGGGCGTCCAATCCAAAGCAAAATGCCAGCATGGACAATCATCGATCAGAGAAACCACCAAAAACAAAAAAGCGAAGAGTGGTCTAGTTGAATATACAAAAATCAAAAGTGTCAGCTTAAGGTTTCAAAATCCAAGACAAACAGCGCTCAGCCCTCATTAGACAAGATAGCCCGCGATGATCCTGTGGGCTTATTGAATATGAGTATACACCTAGAAGATGACACGGAACTGAATCATCCACAGTCAGAAGGGGGAAAAAGGAAAGCAGTGACGGGAACAAGTGATGATAGAGAGCTACCATCACAGGAAAAAAAGAAAGTCACAAAAGAATCTTTGGCTCCGGTGTTCCTGACCCTTGAAGACAAAAGAAAAAATCAAACAAATAAAATACTGAAAGAAAGCCACAAGGCTATAGAACTTGCATCTCTAACAATTCCTTCGAACAACTGTAGACTTAAAGAGAGGAATGAAAATGGAAAAAAAAATATACTGGAAAAAAGATTCCCTTGATGCTACTGAACCCCTTAAAAAGCCGATTTACAGGTCTGTGGCGTTGGATGACCACAGAGCAAGAAGATCACCAAATGAAACAAACACACCTTCATCAACAAAACATAGGGAATTTCCATGCTGGCTCCATCAACATATGCTAGTTTCTCATATAAGAACAGACTCCTGTTCGCTTTGAGATGTTTTTTTAAAAGTATAGTATCATTACTGGCACTAGGCACAAAGCTCGCTCTGGGAATATATGTAAGCAAATACCCCTTTTGGTTTGGCCATTAAAAGTGACATGCCACAATAAGAAAACATGTCCAAACTGTTTCCACTGCAAGCCAGTCTAGGTCCATAAGAACACTTATCATCATTATTTCATCATAGATGCTCAGTTAATAAAAAGGCATGCTACAGCAAGCAATGAAAAGACTGGCTGTACTAAAATGCCAGTCTAGCCAGGCAATGACTCACAAGAACGTGGCTTTGCCCGAAAATACCAGTAAAATGAGTAAAGTCAATAAAGGATGTGTCAAAAAGGCTCTAGTGATCCCCAGTCTCCTAAGGCCTTACACACACACACACACACACACACACACACACACACACACCCTTCTCTTACATCCATTGTCGCTGCATTCTCTGCACAGGCACACACACATACCCATCCACCCAGAACATTCAAATACACACTATCACATTCATACTCATTCACCCACCAGTTACTCACTCGTACACCTTCTCTTACCTCTAATCTCACTGCATTATCTACACAGACACCCACCCACTCACCCAGAACATTCAAACACACACTACCACATTCATACTCATTGACCCACCAGTCACTCACTCATACATCTTCTCTTACATCCACGCTCACTGCATTATCTACACAGACACAGACCCACTTACCCACACACACACACTATCATCTTTAATCTCATTTACCCACCACTCACTGACCCATCGCACCTGTTTTTCCAGCTTCGGTCCGTCACTCCAGGCCATCCTCGGCTCTTCCGTGCTTGCTTACAAACACGAACCAGGAAGCTGGGAGAGCTTCCAGGCGCCTGTATATGAGCCGCGAGGAAGCCGAAAGAGAAGGGGTAGGAGCTGAATGTTGCATATAACACGTGCCACGGTCAGCTCCAACCCCTACTGAGCGCTACCTTCTCACGCTGCAAACCCCAGCATAGCCTTCACCCATATGCGTGAAGGCTGTGCCGGGGCACCCCCAGACCTGGTGTGGTGGGCCCCCCGCACTGCAAGGTCTGCGGGCACCCCTCCTACTCCAGGAGCTTCCGTTTAAAAAATATTTTTTTTTATAGGGGTAGCAAGGGAGATTGCAGGGCTAGCAAGGGCGAACACAGGGGTCGTGACTGCGACCCTATGGCGATCCCCAAATGATGTCCCTTAGAAGGGAGGATACACAGAATGGGAGTTATCGTTCCACCTGCCTTTTTTCTTCCACATCCCAAAAGCACTTGCTTTTTACGCCTGCATGACATGTTAATGGCAAATGAAGTTCAGTGGCCGTGCATAGCGTGAAGATGTTAGGCCAGCTGTCGAACTGGTCCAATCCAACAGCTCCTCTGTCGAGGAATATTATCATGGTTGTGAGCTAGAGAGTTCTTTTCATACCTTGACTTTAAACACATTTATTGTATGTTGTACGTGATTAATCACTTGTAGGTCATTTTCCTCCTGTGCATAAATTGCATGGAGTGTACCTGGTATGCAGTTTTTCAATCGAAAAACTTTCCATCGAGGGATAGTCCAACACATTTTTTCCATCAAAAAATTATCCATAGAATGCATATTTATGGGGGGTAAAGGGTTCATTTGTTTCGGATGGGTTTTTAAGGCTTCAAAACAGGGAGTTAGGGGGACACCCCCCCATAAAAAATAAATAAAAAATGCATTCGATGGACATTTTTTCAATGGAAATGATTCGATGCAACTATCCATTGATGGAAAAAGTTCGATGGAAATACATGTAGCAGATCCCTTCTGGGCAACTTCCGTCATTTGCACTGAAAAGTGCAAAACAAATGTGTAAATGTAGGCGTAATTGCCTATTCACCTTTGTTGTTTTTGAGCTACCTAGTGCACATTGAGTAAACCTCTGCCTGCCCTTTACACATGGCAGGAGGCGCTTACAGTAGTTCCTATGGAAACTGCCTGTTTTTTGCATAGAAATCCATCGGTTTTCCATCACTTATATGCCAATAGTGTTTTGCATTAGAAATCTAATTGGTAAGAGTCAGGGGGCTTAGCCTCGATTTTGAGTTAACAGTTTGGAAGGTTGTCCTGCTCATCATTTCAACCTTCTGTGACTGGTGAAGTGATCAAAACTGTGTGCGTATGAACACCGGCTCTTCATGAATTTAGCTTTATGTAACACTTTCAGACCTTTACCTAGGGTGACCATATTTCCAAGATGAAAAACCAGGATGTCAAACAACATAAAAGAAGGACTACCCTCTCAAATCCACCTTGCAATTCCCACCCTCCATCAACCCGCTACCCTATCCCCTCCTTCCCCCAGTACCCACACTATTTCCAGCACTGCTCCTGCATACAAATGACGTTTTGACCGTGGATGTAGGCGTGTCAATAAAGAAGGAGTTTTTGCTCTGAGTGATATCAAGGACTGTTTATTTGTTTGTCAACATGTCTCTGTGGCGCAATTATTTAATGCAGGTGGCTAGTACCTGAAAGGTATTAGCCCACTGGGGGTTCGAGCCCTTGTTGCAATGGCAACATTCTCAAAGTGTTATGTTTAATTAGTTTATAATTGTTGGCGTCCCCAAAACCGGGACAGGGGCAGAAAGGGCCCAGTGCTGTGACTTCTCTGCAAAACGGGGACATCTGGTCATCCTACCTTTAGGCCCTTCACGCAGAGACAAGAATAAAATAAAGCAAAGATAGAAACATGAAATGGGTGATAAGAGGACATGTACCTGGGATCATACTATGGTCCTGAATCATGGAAGTGTTTTATAATGGCGCAATCCCATAGGAAAACGTTCCATGAATCGGGCCCTATATGTTTAGCCCATTGGGATGGTTAGCGTGGGAAACTGAAATACGTGTGGAAACTCTACTGCGATTTCTTAAACTATCTATAGTGGGACATTTGCTGATGACACGCGTTGCATGTGCTAGAAACAACTTCTGTCCCGCTGTATTAAAAACATACTTGGGTCAACTTTTTTGTCATCATTTGTTATTTATTGTTTATTTTCAGTATCCAAGTTAGTTTCACTTGTATATCAACAGATAAAGCTTCTGGAAATGCTTCTGGGATGGTCCCTTCCTCAGGTGTGCTGAAGAGAACAGATGCAATTTAAGTCTGAGTTATTTTTATAATACTTATCACATAAAACAAGTCATAGCTACAATATGTTTACCAAAAGGAAAAAAGAACAAATTATGACAAAACATTTGAATACCTTTGGACAGATGAAGTCTCTATCATTAAAAATAAGTGCCAGGAAGGAGTTGTTCATAATCCAACCCAATAGCTACATAGATATTTGCTGCTACCAGGCACGATCTTAGAGCACCAACACACACTAATAAAAGAGAGATACAATGTACCTACCAATGTACGCTGTTTACTGATGATCAGGCACGCCCCTTTAAGATTAGGAGAGGACAGCTAGAGGTAGATTGAGCAGTCCATCAGCCACCCACAAGAGAATCCCTTTAGTACTAATATTCACCTAGAGTGCTTTTGTGAATAGAGCGAAAATACTTTTGTCATTGTGCTTTCATTTGTTTGATGATCAGTACTATGGGGGTATGCACGTGATTAAAAAAGCAGCCATTTTAGCTCTCAGAGAATGAACAGGCAAAGTTTCCTAGTGTGATGTTCTTGCAAGAAAACGAAGAGCATCCCGTCCTATCCCTGCAAACCCAGTAACCAGCTCCAACCCAATGCGTCTCCCCTTAGAGACCTCAAGATGCTCAACCCCATATCTTTAGAGTGTCCTACATAGGCCTTCCGGCATGCCGCTTATATTGTTATTATAGTATGTCATCTCTTTCCATGAGTTCAGCACCTCACGTGGTAATCGACTTCCAGGGGATGGTGACAAGTGTTCACAACATCTGTTTTCATCCTCCTGAGTTGAGGGGCGTAGGGCCTCCACCCCCTCATGCTGTTCGTGCCAGCTGAGACAAGTTTTTTTCCACAAAATGGCTAGCAGATGTCCCTCACACAGTCACCCTGTGCATGTTGAAAAGTCCAAGCACGTGTATTCCCAGGGAGGCATGCTGAGTCTATAAAGTCGATCATACCCATTGCCACATTCCTGTCTTGCATGGGGAAACCCTCAATGTCTGTTGCAATCTAAAGAATAATAATAAACACTAGGGCAAATGATATGTGGGAGTGGTCAGGGCATCAGCAAGGGAAGAAAGACAAGGGCTCAAGTCGAGGGTACACGCGGGTGACAGAGTCCACCCACTTTTTTCAGTGTGGACTCAGTCGGTATCTAGTCTGTCCATCGAATGCCTTTCCATCAATTTCTTTTGCATCAAGGGGTTTGCAACGAAAAAATGTGCATTGAATGGATGTCTTTGAGGGGTAAATTGTTAGTTTTTTTTGGGGGGTTTTAAAGGGTAAAAAACAGGGGGTTGGGTTTGAGGCACATTTTTTCGTTGCAAAAAATTCAATGGAAATGTCCCCCGATGCACAAAATTTGATGGAAAGACTATAAACCGACTCAGTCACCCCCAGCTAAAATGAGAAACATTAAGTCCCTGATTCATGGAATTATTTGCGCGTAAAACGCAGATTTTTGCACCATTCTGCCCGAAAATACCATTCCTCAAACAGGGATTTTCGGGCAGAATGGCGCGCAAATCTGCGTTTTACGCGCAAATAATTCCATGAATCAGGCAGTCAATGTCTTCTTTGAATTTATGAATTAAATCCGACCTCAGGGATCGAACCGCACGCAGTCCCGACACTTCACCACTGCACTACATAACCGAATGAAAAATAGCTGTACAACTAAAGGTGAAGTGTCCCATTTCAGTACTGCAAATTCCAGGGAAAACATTTGTATTGGTTCTTGGAGTTTAAAACATGCACACCTTTTATCCTTTTCAAAAACACTACTAGAAGAAATTATCCTCTCTTGGTTTTGTGTGTCTTGATTTTCTGAAAGGCAAATGCCATTTCTCCTGTGAACTTTGGGTGGTTATGCAAAGCCAATTAAATGAAATGTGCATGTTACACCTTGATATGCTTATTTCCGGCAACGTCACATAGGATTGTGTTTGTTGATGAGCCCCTCCCCCACTTTAATTTTTAGGACTTGACCCCAGAGAAAGACCTCCATACATGGCAGTGAACTCATGAACATTCCCTACATCTTCATCCTCCTCCCAACACCCAGACATCTTCCATCAAATGACATCATTTTACTTCCTTGTGGTTACTAAGCTCGTGACTGTGTGTTCAAAGGGGCCATTTTAAAGTATATGGCACTTGGCTATGACTGAGCTCCAAAATACTTGATCCCCACTGTCAAATTACGATTTTATATCAAATAAGCTCCCTTTACTCTCCACATTTACTCTCCGCTTTGTGGGACACATAATGCTGCCTGCAAATTATGATTTGCAGCCAGTAGTTTATCCAATGGAATCCGCCTGGTCATTGGCAGGTGCTAATGAGTGAGTGACATTTTCCATTGAAACACATTTGTTTTATTCCTACCTGAAAAATCTGTTGCAGGCGTAAAACCGTGTGCACTTCCACGACAGTGGAGGAAAGCAAAGTGGAGATGCAAACTTTGCTTTGCTGTGCTCCTACGCGTTGGAATGGCACACAAATGAGACAGAGGGCCGAATGAAAGCATGGCCGTGCTTTTCCACTTTCATTTTGCACTCCACTCAATCGAAAACGACCCCTAGGTGTTAAGCGCAAATAGAGTTAGTAGAATGTGCTTCCTATCGGTGATTCTCAAACTTAAAAAAGCATAATAAACAAATCAGAGTAAACGGAGAGAAGCACAGCTCCATGATCGTAAAATCTCATCTGTTGTGTTACCGAATGCTTTGCATTATTGGCCAAGTTTACTAGTCTCTCTACTGCCCTCTTGAAACGGCCCAAATAAAATGGCTTTTGGACTGAGTGCAAGGGAAGAGCTCAAGCAATCTACCTTATTTCACAATTGCAATGTTCAGTTTCATGGCCACATGTGTTGCCTATTGCTTGGACATCTGTTGATGAAGATTTCTTTCATTGGTTCTCCCTTAAGCGCAATCATGGTGTGACGAATCAACTTCCGGGGAACCAGTGGTCCAGGGTTGAATATCGGTTTCTAAACCATCAATCAGCCCCACACCTCTAGTACACCTGAAGGGATCCGAACAGATTGGAATAACAAGCAAATTATAAAGCTCCTAGTCTAATTTTGGTAACGTGGATGGAACAACAGGCTTATATACGCAAGGTTGTGGATCATTGGTTAATTGCAACACAGCGAAAATACAATTATTACCCAATGATAAAAGGGACTGACCAGTCAAGGTTTTATCAAAAATATCTATTTTATTCATATCACAACAGACAGTTCTAGCAACACTACAAATACAACCCACCCTGTACAGGTTTGCAGAGAACAGACAGTTTCAAAGAAGGAAAAGGGATGCACTCTGGATATTGACAGGGCGGTAGCCGGTATGGTTAATAACCACAACAGTGTAAGGTTACTTGGCTTCAGCACAAAGGGAGCAATGGGTCTTAATATGTCTCTAGGGGCCTTTGGGGAACGACCAGGGGGACAGAACCAAAATGTAACTTGTGCGGTCTTGGTGCTCGACGG
Source organism: Ambystoma mexicanum (assembly GCF_040938575.1). Taxonomy (NCBI): domain Eukaryota; kingdom Metazoa; phylum Chordata; class Amphibia; order Caudata; family Ambystomatidae; genus Ambystoma; species Ambystoma mexicanum. Next base: position 931,874,315 of record NC_090933.1, read on the forward strand.
GGTTGAGTCAGCTTCAGGGCACTTTGCAGGCTTCTGTGACAGAGTTCAAGACAGTAATCAGCTGCGGGTATCAGGCGGCAAGACGGTTTGGCGAACAGCTGCACGCTGGCCTACACGGTGGCTCAGGATCAGAAATTATTGTCTCAGTGCTGATTGGTGGTTCTGACGCACTGGTCAAGACGTCTACAATGTCTTTGACTGTCAGTTGCAGCTTGAGGAAATTGACTGGCTCGAAAGTGTCCTTTAAAGGAATAGTGCACTCAAAAATATTATTGTCCCGAGCGTTCGGGCATGTGGTTTTAAGCAAACTGTGATCGATCATAAAAACATTTCCTATGAACCATACTTTAGTTTTCCTCACTTTTACACATGCAAAATCAAGCAGTGGGGCGTTGCCTTCTTGTGCTAATCTTATCCGTTGCCGCATAGCCCTAAGGTGAACTGCCCTCGCGGCACTAAATTATATCCTCTCCCCTGAAGCTGACATCACTATTCCTAGCGGTATTCTCCACCTAGTTACATGACGTTAATGTGCAACATAGCCAAACAGGCCCAGTCATCACCTACGTCTACACGTTACTTGACGCAGAACCTGGAATAACAACACACACATCCTCTCACCACACAGCCCGTCCCAAATCGTAATAGAAAACACTATTTTATTAAAGGAAACACCAATGCTCTCCAATTTATAATGCGCTTTTATCTCACAATAAACGCTCTGAGAATATCCGCCAATTTCCATTTTCAACCAAATGTTTCATTTCGTTGTGTTCGTACATCAAATCTTTATCATGAGTCACACAGTGTTCCTTTCTTTAGAAGAAGCGCATTGGACGCACCTTGAATCGCAAGGCTTCGGCATCAGCTTCTTGCTAGACCACCGTAAACGGTGTCAGGTTGCTCCTTGTCGCTGGTACCGCAAAAGGGCATATCCGTCCTGGGCAATCGTTCCACAAAAGAGTAATTGCGATCCAGCTTAGATGTGTCTGACACTGCCTGTTGAAGAAGCCATCACTGGGTATCTGGAATCGATGACATTCACAGAAAGGAAGGATGTAGCTGTGTAGAAAACATAACAGAAATATATTTCAGTAGCCGTTCTTTATTCAAATTCATCCATTTACCCTTTAATTCTGCACTGGGTGAAACCTAATAATGAACACAAACCAGAAACAATGGAAACACTGAGAAAACATAGTGGAAAGTTGAGTGTACGATGTGCTTGAGAGGTTAGTGCTGTGGAGTATGGGTATGGAGTATGGAGTGCTGTGGAGTATGCTGTGGAGTAGGTTTAGCTCACAATGGGATGCGAATGGGATGCGGGTGCGGAAGCTGATGGAAGAATTCGAACAACACATGGACGGCATTATAACGGAATATTAGAAAACGAACTTGGTGTTGGTGGAACCTGGGGGAACCCAGATTTTGAACTCCATGCATTGCGGTGCTGGACTGCCCATGTACCCGGGACAAATACATACAGGTTGTGTTTGTGTGTCGTCACAATACGGTCCAACCAATATGCTCCAACTTCAGTAAAACGTACATTATATTAGGTATTTCCATTCTCTTGGCATAACGCAGAGTGTCCGCTCCGATCAACGGTTTTCATGAAATGAAATTACATTTTCCTTTGTCCAGTTTTAAAAGGGTGAACCTCATCAATTTTGCGGGTTACACACCTCCCGTCCTTCATTCCATAGCGAATCCTCCCTTTCTTCCAAGGATGTACACCAATTGAACCTTCTTAGGCGCGCGTATGCCAATTTTCCTTCTGGTGAAGGAACGCCGCAAATCAAAATCATACTGTACAGAAAGTGTCAGTGTGAACTGCCACAAGCAACATCAAACGCAGTGACCTTGATTCCAAGGGAGCGATTAGCCCGGCCGTCCAAGGTGGCATTCAAAATATGTTTGAAAAATAAACAAATTGTTTGCTGGCATTCACCAATGCCGCATTATCGTGAATACGTTTTTACTCATCTATATTGATAGTGATTTAGTTATTTTAGGGCAACAGTTCCAGTTAGAGTCCTCCCCATTGTCACGTCTGCGTGCGCCGTTTTCATGGAGGAATGTGCTCTGCAGATAACGTGAGACACTGACAAGTCATAAATCCAAGTGCTCTTCCATCTCCAGTGAACTTCCTGTGCACTAACAAATGTTGTAGTAGAGGTGGTATATTCCGCCCCCCTGCACCCTTCTCATACCGGGCAAATGATGTATTAGCTAAGGTCGGAGACATCTCCACCCCTTCTGTACCTAGTTGTATCACCCATGTGTCATTGCTAATATGTATACTTTGAACTACATTTTGTGTCCTTCCAAACGCCATATTTTTCCAGGCCCTCTGCCCCTCTGGCGAAATGTTAACTCTCCCTCTCCAAGCACCACGCACCGCCAGCCCCCACCTCCTCTGTCCTCTGCCAGCTCAGCGCATCTCCTGTTCGCATGGAAATGCAGCTATTCATTTTTGCAATTAGCAAGTATCGAGCCCTGACAAAATGTACTCATCCAAGAATGTGAGACCAAGGCCTGCTCCAACCTTAGTGCCCCATCCATCTCTGCTGACCGACTCATGCCATCTCCATCCCCTTCCTGCCAGGCCGCCGTCCCCTGAACCCATTCCCCCTCTTTCCTTTGAAAGCATCTGGACACCAGACCCTACCCACGCATCACCTCTAATTCACCTACCATATACCTACTCTAGAGTGGTCATATATTTTGGTAACACTAACTCCTAACCTCACTGTGTTTGAAATCGTAAGACACCAAAGGCCGCAAATCAAAGATCAGCCCTTGTGATAAGTCACCCGAAAGGAACGACCCCTAACACATGCCCCCATAAAAATATAGGTCAGAATGCACCTATTTTACACCAACAGCCCCCTTTTTGTGTTTTGCTTACAGTCATTAGTTCTTCCGTAGCAAGATTGTTCTTTAGCTTAGGTCTCATTCCCTAGTGGGATGCGTATTTATTCTGTCTATTTGGACATGTGCATGCTAAGACAACTGCAGACCCTGCAGTTGCTTTCATGCTGATATCCATCAGACCCTCCCGTGCCCTGATCAGTGAAGGATCCACAAGAGCTGGCCGAAAGTGGGAAGGTGGAAAACACAGAGTTACACTGTATTGCATCCTCCAACAGGCACTTCTTGCAAAAAATAAATTAACAAAGAAGATACATTTAAAAAGACAATTTGGACACTTAATACATCTTAATACTTTTAATAGCTTTAAAATTCAAGTTGAATAGATTTCCATTGGTCATGTACAGCATACAAACATTGTGGGACATACACACCGCTGCTAATCATTTATACCAGGAAGTCAACTGTTCAACGAGTTCCACTTTTGGTGGACAGGGCTCGTTTGCAATGTTTTGTGCAATGTATGTGTCGTCGGAAAAAAATCAGGATCGATTCAATGAGTATGCATGGCCAACACAGTCAAAGTGAGATGTTTCACAAAATCGAATTCCATTTCCTGGTATATCGGCTTGGCAACCCATTTTTTGCTTCTTTTTGAAAAAACCATTGTGTAACGAAGCATTCCAAAGTTTCCTGCAGTTTTCGATTCTCGTTATGCGCTAATACAGCTAATAATGTGTGAGATTGCATACCGTCTATGCTGAAATGCAAACTCTTGGGCAAGTACTTTAGGCACATATTGTGGAACACCTCCACATCTCTGGTGTGACAGAACTCTGTGAGTCCCTTCAGGTCTCTTGAAAGAGTTTTATCAAACACAATATTCTCAAGAGCTTTGTGTGGAGGTGAAGATGGAACCAACCACTTCTTCTTGCATTCCTGTTTCTCCGATAAAGGTCCATGTGCACATTTGTGAAAATGTTGGTTTTCTGTCCATGAGTGGACGTTGGAACAGTGGTGCATCAATGAGCACCATTTTCAAGTAGAATTTCCACAGACCCATCACAAGTTTTGGAGCTCCACTGAAGATGGTTGCTGAAAGACTGGGACCACTGTAAAATGTTTTCAGAACCCTTCTTTTTTTTTACCAGCAGCTGTGATTTTTTTTATTGATTGATTTGGCAACGTGCCATACACCAAATTGATGGCAAATGTTTGGAAACTGCTCTCACATGGCCTTGACTATTGAAACATGTCTGTCAGTGGCTATGAGTTCTATTTGCATTCCCCTTGATTGAAGATGTTCGAGGGATTTTATAAAACCAAGTTTCTCCATGACCATTGAGGATTTACATTGGGTCACCTGCACAACCTCCAAACTCACAATTTGTTTAGTTTCCATGTGCTGAAAGTGGTAAGTGCAGTACTTTGCTGAAAATCCAGGGCTGTCACACTGTCCATCTCCAGCTAGCCTGAACCGTTTGCCAGAGAATGTCTTTTCAATTGTCATTTGTTCAATTTTCCAGGCTTGACTAATAGCGGGGAATAAACATTCTCTTTGATATTTGTAGTACTGCGTTTTAGCAAGGAACTGAAGTCTCACAAATTGACAGAAACTGGACAGGTTTCTAAAAGTAGAGCACCGAAAAGTAAAGCTGCTGAAAACAGTAGATTTCCAGCTGGCACTTTGCCCAGCATTGGTTGAGCGGACCATGAATATGTATCATGGAGGTGGGGGCAGGTGGCTTAGAATTTCAGGTCAGTGCCTTGTAATACACGAGTCACATTCACCAATGGCTCTCCACATATTTTCCCCTCACTGGATGGACACATTTCAGCATCAGTATAATCTTTTCCAGACAGCTCTCAAATACAATGTACTTCTGCTAATTTATTAGCCAATCATCCTGCATGATTGTGGTTTGTGACTCAACTGTGGTGGACAAATCGGCCAAACTAGATATACTGTAGTCGAGATCTTTGGCAAGTTCCTCGGTCAATTGCGTAGAAGGTTCAGTCTCTGTCACTTAAGTTATTTGCACACGAATTGGAGAAACCATCAACGTCGATTGTTTATTGGTTCATGGGCGTAGGACATGGGGGGTGCAGGGGGGACAAATCCCCCCCACAATTTTAAGTGGGGGGGATGTAATATCATTTATCCCCCCCAGAATATGTTTGGTGTGTCGTGCAGGGATCTGTTTTTGAAGTGGGGGGGCTGCTTACTATGTAAGCTGCCCTCTCCCCCTGTCCCCCAAAGAATGGGGTCAATACCCTGGGGGCAGATGGGTGATCATCTGCCCCCAGGGAAGGGGCGGGGGCAAACAAAAAAAAGATTAATTTTTTTAAACATAGTTTTCGATGGGGTGGGTGTGGGTGGGACCATTAGTCACCAGGGATTTTTGCAATGCAAGTGGCCCTCTCCCCACCACCCTAAGTGGATGGAGGGCACCTTATGTAGCCCTCCCTGGGCGCAGATTTCTGCCACTAGGAAGGGGTACATGAGATGCCCTCCATCCATTTGGGCTGGGGGGGGGAGGCCACTGCAAATATTGGCAGAGCCACCCCTCCCAAGCCTGGGGCAGTACGTTTTGACCCCCGCCCTGGGGGCAGATGGCCACACACATGTGCCCATCTGCCCCTAGGGAAGGGCAAAACAAAAATATATATATTATAACTTGCTTTGGGTTGGGGCAGGGGGGTCACTAGATCACCATGATTTTTTGTGGTTGAAAGGGGGGTGGCCCTCCCCCCACCATAAGTGGATGGTGGGCACCTTATGTAGCCCTCCCTGGTGGCAGATTCCTGCCCCTAGGAAGGGGTACATGAGATGCCCCCATCCATTTGGCGTGAGGGGAGAGGCCACTGTAAATATTGGCAGAGCCCCCCTGCCCCCAGGCCTGGGACAGTATGTTTTGCCACCCCCCTGGGGGCAGATGGTCACACACATGTGCCCATCTGCCCCTAGGGAAGGGCAAAATAAATATATATATTATAACTTGTTTTGGTGGGGGTGGGTGGAAGGTCCACTAGACCCCCAGGATTTTGTTTGTGTTTGAAAGGGTGGGTGGCTCTCTCCCCCCACCCTAAGTGGATGGGGGCACCTTATGTAGCCTTTCCTGGGGGCAGAGTTCTGCCCCTAGGAAGGGGTACATGAGATGCCTCCATCCATTTGGGGTGGGGGGCACTGCAAATATTGGCAGAGCCACCCCCAAGCCTGGGGCAGTACATTTTGCCCACCCCCGGGGGCAGATGACCACACACGTGGCCATCTGCCCCTAGGAAAGGGGCAAAACAAAAATAAAACAAATTATAATTTGTTTTGGGTGGGTGGGGGGGCCACTGAACCACCATAGATGCTTTGAGTGGAAAGGGGGTGGCCCTCCCCCCACCCCAAATGGATGGGGGCATCTCATGTAGCCCTCTCTGGGGGCGGATTACTAGCTCAATCTGCCCCTAGGAAAGAGGCAAAAAAAAAAAAATGATAACTTGTTTTGAGTGCATGTGGGGGTCACTAAACCACCATGGATTTTTTTAGTGGAAAGGGTGTGTCCACTGGTGTCTTCTTTTCGGAAATGCATGGGGTTCTCTGTTTTCCTTGGTGGCTTCGACACCCTAGGCCTAAATCTGTAGGTTGTCCACATGAGCAAAATCTACTTTGCGAAAGGCTTGGGGTTATCAGTGGGTTAGCCTTTTTCCCTTTGCGCCGAGGTAGGTGCATCCACACATGTGAGGTACCGTTTTTGTCGGGACACCTGTGGGAACGCGGGAAGGTAGGACATCTGTTGTTGGTGCCGTGTTTCAGTGGGTGGGCAGAGGGAAATGTCTCTGAAATTTAGTGAAGTACAATTTTCAGACATTTCCCTCTTGTCACCCACTGAAACACACCGCCAACTCCACATGTCCTACCTTCCCGCATTCCCACAGGTGTCCCGACGAAAATGGTACCTCACATGTGTGGGTGCACCTACCTGGGCGCAAAGAGAAAATGCTAAACCACTGGTAACCCCAAAGGGTTTGGGGAAACAACCTACAGATTTGGGCCTAGTGTGTCGAAGCCACAAAGGAAAACAGGGTACCCCATGCATTTCCGAAAAGAAGACACCCTTGGGAATCCACAGAGGTCTGACTTGTGCAAATCGCCCCAGAATTTATTACCCACAATCCCAGAGAAAGTGAAAATTGTGTTTTCTCCACCAAATTTCAGACTTTGTCAGGGATTGTGGGTAATAAATTATGGGGCGATTTGCGCAAGCCAGACCTCTGTGGATTCCCACTGGTGTCTTCTTTTTGGAAATGCATGTGGTTACCTGTTTTCTTTCATGGCTTCGACACCCTAGGACCAAATCTGTAGGTTGTCCACATGAGCAAAATTCCTGAAAATCTTCTGTGCGAAAAGACCTGGGGTTACCAGTGTTTTAGGCTTTTCCCTTTGCACCCAGGTAGGTGCACCCACACATGTGAAGTACCGTTATTGTCGGGAAACCTTGTGGGAACGCAGGAAGGTAGACCATATGTTGTTGGCTGCATGTTTCTGTGGTTGACCAGAGTGAAATATGCAGAAATTGTGTTTTTTTTTCTGTCATTTTCCCCGATTTCCCCCCAAACTATGGAATCTTTCCCTACATAGTTGTTGCCTGACCTGCGCAAATCACCCCTTCCTAAACTTGGAATATTTTCTACTTTTCAGAAATGTATGCCTTTCTGGCTTCCAATTCAACTTTCCTACCCTTTTCTTCCATTCCGTCCACACATGTCGTATTGGACAAAAAAACGCCAAAATCACCTGCCTCTCACAAAATGGCTGATTAGCATATCAACATATGTTATTTTGGTTTCCACTCAATCTGTTCTTGAAAGCCTGGAAAATGACGAATCCAGCACAGCAAACCATTTGTTCCTCGCTCTTACAAGGAAAAAAAACAAGTGTTCTCCTTTTTGGTTATTTTCTCCCACCCCCCTACAGCAAACTAGGATTCCTGGTTGGCGTTACGACCGCCTACATGTGGGAAAACAGGGTCCAACTTTGGCCGAGATATCTCAGGTAACAAAGAAGTTACAAGGGATTGAATGGCGACGTACCGAAATCACCAAAAAAGGCCTTGGCACTAGGGGGAAATACCCATGGCAGTTAAGGGGTTAAAACGGTAAAACCCCAGAGGAGATATCATGTGTAAGGTAGCTCAGTTAGCTAATGCTCCAAATGCAGATTGTGCACAGGAACATGTAACACCTGTGTTCACTTCCTGGCTTAATCTTCCGGTGGGATAATAGGCAGAGTGAATGCATTCAGCTTCCGATGCAACACAGCATTTTCCAAGTCAATTAGTTCAGAAAAAGTTGTGGAAAACGCTATTACTGTTGCTTTTTCTAATTAGCCAGATTTTCGTGCAGACTGCAGCTGCCATTGCTGTGTTAGGGAGAATATGTTGAGTGTTCAAGCAAGGAGGTATGTATTAAGCAAGTAAGCAGTGAGACAAGGGAGAGGCAAAGAAAGGCCAGAGGGGCTCTTTGAATAATGTAACAGGACAGAGGACCGATGCTCTGCCCTCCTAGTAACATATGAGAGAATCAAATAGATCAGTCTTTGCAGCAAATGTTAAACGAGAAAGGAACAGAGTCCAGCTCTGTATTCAGAATAACAAAGGCAAAGAAAGGCTAGACTCTGAAGCCAGCATGAGATGGAATAAGAGAGACCAGACTCATTGTGAGAGGGTGTTCCGGCCCTCGCAGGGGTGTTAGAGGGGCAGCCCACATAGCGGGCTGCCCCTCTGGCCACCCCCCCTGGGTCCACATACACCCCACCTACTAGGCATCCCCCGGGTCCGACACATCTGGCCGCAGACCTCGGGAGTGCTTATAAGGGGGTGGGCTTGCCATTGCTCATCCTCCTTGTTTGATGTACCCCTCCTCCCCCGGAGGACAGTCAAAGCAGCAACATCACACACCTGGTCCCTCTACTCCCATAACAGGGCTTACTCAGAGGTACAAACAAGATTTCCTCTTTTTTGAAACCCCCATCCTTCCATTCCAAGAGACACACACGTCTCCTTGCCCCACACAAAAAAGTAGCAACTTGCAGTTGGTAGAAAAGGCTGCAACTCCTTTATTTGGCAGGAGTCCACTTACAGGTGATCTGCCTCTTAACAAGCTGGCGTCCTAGCTGTGGCCCACTGGAAGTAATTGTTATTTCCTCTCTCTTACCATGAGCTCATAGTCAGATGATAAATCCAGAAATGCAACATACAAAGACATGTTCTTTGCTGCTGCATCCTTTAATTTTCTTCTGTTTTCTTTTCTTCTTTTCTCTTGTTTTATTCAGTGATATTTGTAATTTAATACGTACTGCTATTTTAATTCTAATTTTGTGAAAAGTCGAGTTCTTTGACTAAAACACAATAAATAAATAAATAAATAAAGCAAAGTCCCCAAGTTGTCCCCTGTCCCCCCCAGATTTTATGTGTCTCCTACGCCCCTGTATTGGGTGGACCTTTTTTGCGGTTGTAGATTGTGTCAAGTGGTCAGCGAGTAATTCAAAAGCATCTTCATTATATTCCATTTAATCTTCATCTTGTCAAGTTCTCACATTGTAGCAATGGTCCAACAACACTTTGCTGGTTTCGTCGGTCACATTCAATTCATTTTCTGGCCATTGGGCATAAGCTTCTTGGGTCTGCCTATTGACTGGACCACGCTGAGCCTCAAATAGTGGATGCTCCATGATGAATTCTGTTTGATAAGCAGAATCTTTGGTTTCATTTGTTGTCTGTGTCTTTATACTTCTTTTCCTTCTGGGCCTCGAGGAGATGGGTTGTAAAAACATAATGGGCCTCATTACGACCTAGGCGGTAAGGGGTTTACGGCGCCGTAAACAGCGCCGACCCTTACCGCCTGAGTACGAGGTCCCTTAGCGCCATGGCGGACTTAACACCTGCTTTTAGCAGGTGTTAAAATCCATGGCGCTAAGGGACCATGGAGTTAATTACGCCACCGTAATTTACGGTGGCGTAATTAACGCCTTCCCCACTCCCATTATGATCTATGGGGCAAAAATGGGAATGGGGAAGGGTAAATGGGGATTGGGGACTTACCGCCCCGCCAGGGTCGGAATGGGGCGGTAAGTCCGCCAACCACCATGGCGTAAACATAGTTTACGCCATGGTGGTAAAGTCACGGCCCAGGCGGTAACTTACCGCCTGGGTCGTAATGAGGCCCACTGAATGTAAATCCCACATACAGTAGATAGCACTTTACATGAAAAAACATGTTATGAATAAAACATTAACCCAAGCACTTTTAGTATATGAAATTGTTTGTGAGTTACCCTTGTTTTCTTGATTTTCTGTGAACCCGTGGTCTTCTCTGTAACGACCGTGGTCCACACCTCTGATCCATGTGCCTCCTCTTCTAATTCCTGACCTGGTATACATTCCTTGAATAAAATATTTATTTAAAAAAACAAAAGTCAAACGTATTTGGAGTTAAAATCTTTCATTGCACCTATCGCTTACATACATTTCCTCGTAAACAGTGTACGTCATTTAGTCAAAATATACATTTCAAATTTCACCTGATTGATGGCAAGTGTACTCGATCAGAGATCACTGTGCAAAACATACTGTTGCCCTCAAACATTTTGCAATGTATTCTGCATTAGGCTAGAAATTGTAACGTTAGAACTGAAATGATAAAGGTTTGATACACTGCACGTTTATATGAATGTCACTGTCTAATAGTATCCTATGTAGGATTTACTTTCTTTTATTCAAAGGGAACTGTCAGTACACATAACTCATACTCTGGACCAGTTCCAAAGGATGATTTAATTGTAGTCAAAGTACCAGCATCCCCCTGTAACACAGCGCTTGTTTTAGTATGGATGAAAACAGCAAAATGGAACAGAGACAATAGGATGCAGACAATGGTACATATAAAGAGAAACCCATAAATGACACATAGTGTAAACAACCGACAGGATACATAAACAATTTCATATTATTTTAAATTCCAAGCATAATACATTCTCGTAATTGAAAAGTGTAATAAAATTACCTGATAGGCACTCAAAGTTGTTGTTGACTCGGAAAAGAAATGGATGCAGAATCTTGCTCCTTCATTTTCAGTGCATTGTCACACAGAGGTAAAAAGGAAAATTAGATATGCATTAGATGTGCGGGAAGATCCAACTCTCGATAATATGAACTCTGCAAGTCTGTAGGGCTTACCATTCGTATACTGGACATGTCAGTGGTATCGTCACTTGCGAGGGTCTGTGCTTCTGTCAGTATGCTCTCCTAAAAAAATGGACATGAAGGGCACCATGGCATTGTTTTCTATGGTCATAATTACTTTCTATGATGCTCCATAAACCAGGGAGAGATATGTAGTAAAATGTGGTATAGTTAAAAAGTAATACAATCTGGTAAATATGCAAACTTTAGTAAGACACATTTACACCAAAAGCACCAATTCGTTCATGTAGTTACCTGTTCAGTACCCAATTCATCATCCGGGACTCACCTGAGACAGTGTGTGCATGGATAGAGTTGGAATTGCATTTGAAAGCAATTTACGAGACGAGTCGATGCTTTTTTGTGTACTGCGATTGGTCGTACATATCCGGGGTAGAGTGCAGGCTGCAGATGCGGAATTGATTGGCCCTCAAGTCTCCCAAGACATCCTGGCCTCTACTTTCAAGCTCGTCCACAGGAAATCCACAATGTCAAACCCATTCTCTTATTAAATCGATATTATTTGGCAATGTATGCATGATTGTGCCCTTACTTTTGTCAAGGCTCTTAGAACGGCAACGGAAAACCATAGAAGCAGGCATTCTTGAAAAACCTGTATAAAAAAGTACACATAATTACAAAGAAATTCTACTGAATGCATGAGATTGATGGAATTATATCAAAGTTTTCTATGCAATGTTTGTTTAGTTCAAAGAAACAAAACCTGCGTAGAGTACTTGAATATACACTGGGATAACTTTCATACAGAATTGATTGATGCGATGGAAATCGTAACGTGTTACACGTCTGTTGAATTTACTTTCATGCATCAAAAGGAAACATGTTTATAGACATGGTCTGAGAAAGATGCAATTCTATCACAATTGACATTGATGAAATTTGCTATATATTGAGATCAGAACACGTTAAACAGTAGACAATGGTAAAGTCAATGAGATTAATGAACATTACACTACTGGGTATGTTCGTTCGAAATAGATAGACATTTTGAGATCAGAAAAAGATGATTAGGTGACCTGCCCTTACCTTGACTAACAAACAGTTAGATTCAGCAAGCAGGGTAGTTAATAGCAGGAGAACAGGTAGCACGATCAAGAGTTCACTTCCAGTGCTCACAGATGTTCACAGGTAGCACGATCACCAGTTGACTTGCAGTGCTCACAGATATTCTCAGGATAAATATCTAGGGGTTCCTAAAGAATTAGAAAAGTGTGTGTGTGTGTGAGTGATGTTTCTAGCGTGGTCTGCTTCAGGGGAGCTTGCCTGGAGACAGTGGGTCTGGGGAAGCCATGTGAACAATGGCCCCTGTGCGGAAGATACCTTTGAAGTGTACATGGTGTTTGACACCTTAGCCGTTCCCACCCTGCCAGCCCCCTTGAGAGGGCACGGCCACAGGTGTGAACTGCCATTGCTACTGGAATGGGGATGGATGGGCATGAGGTATGCAGAAAAGGCCCGGAACACTGCTGAACGGAGACAAATTTATGTGGATTTCAGGGGCGCTGTCTGCTTCAGGGGAGCCTGCAGAAAAGGGTCTGGGAAGACCATGTAAACAATGGCCCCTGCGCCGAAGATACCTTTGAGGTGTACATGGTGTTTGGCACCTTGGCCTTTCCCATCCTGCAAGCCCCCTTGGCAGAGCACTGCCACAGGTGTGAACTGCCATTGATACTGGAAGGAGGATGCAGGGGCATGAGGCATACAGAAAAGGCCCGGAACACTGTTGAAGGGAGAGGCACACTTATGTGGATTGCAGGGGCGTTGTCTGAATCAAGGGAGCCAGGAGACACTGGGCCTGGGGAGGCCATGTGAACAGTGGCCCCTGCGCCGAAGATACCTTTGAAGTGTACATGGTGTTTGGCACCTTGGCCGTTATCAACCTGCCAGCCCTGCCAGGACAAGTGAGCGTGTCCTTGATTCACTGAAAAATTAAAACAACTATTCATAAAAGATGATTTTTATTTTATTTTGTTGCTGATGTTGATGGCACAAATGTACTACAAATTGTAGTACTAGAGAATTTGGCTCGAATGGCACCAACGACAAAGGAGGGTATTAATCATTGAACGCGGTATACAAGCCTCCCATGAAGCCACCATGTAAACGCACGATAGGCCACCAGCCTGTACAACCTGTGGAAGAGAATTATGCAAACTGTATTTAAAGGAACATGATAAGTGTACAAACCTTAGTTGAAAATGCATTCTTGTATCCTATGGCATAGTTGCCAGTACAAATGTTACTTAATGGATCAATCAACTTGGGCTTTAAAGTGTAGAAACATTACAAAAGTGAACACCCATGCAATCCATAACGTAAAATCCAGAGAAATATTGTTTCCTGGTTGTACGTGAAAGACACCTAAGATGACCACTATGATTTCCCCAAATCGCAAGAGATGTATTGAATTGCCAGACTACATTCATTTGGAAGTGATAGATCAAAGTTACGACAATATAGGAGACAAACATGAAATGTTAGTGGCCTAAGTGACATCAAATCTAGAGCACACTTACTCGTTACTTGGATTGGGAAGGCAAACAGTTGCGCTAAGTTCGTGCATAAGCACCATCAGAATCCTCAACACAGACCTTCTGAGGCAGGCTGCCCTGAAGTCATGCAGCTCAGTAATGCATACCGGCGGTGTCTCTTCTTCCGATATGTAGGACAAGCATCCAGAGTTTTCTCTGCAGCAGCAGTTCTCCTCGGTTGGCATGACCTTGCACCGATTGCAGGTACACCAGGTGGAAACGTCTTCCATGCGACTAGGCTCAGGCTCATGATCCGGTGAATCGCCCTCCCAACGGTTGTCCGATGCCCCATCGTTTCTGCATCTTTCTCTTTCAACTAATTCCGACTCAGAATACTCCGGCTCGTACTGGTAGGGCTGTATTGTTGCCATTATACGACAAAATTAAAATCGATAGTAATGGTACTACTAGTATCTGTCCAAACTGGCTACGAGCAACAAAGATAGCTGAACAGGGCAGAAACGAGTCACAGGATACACAAAAAACGATAGTGAAACGATTGAAAAAGCAACTCTGATGCTGTTTGATGAGAAGCGGTCTGTTTATACTTATTGAGGAAAGAGGCGTCCTGCCATTTCCATGGAGACACGTCATTAGCTGACGCACAGAGAACGTTGACATGAGACGTGCATTCGCATTGTGAAATGGGCTGTACGAGTCTAGTGATGTCAGCTTCAGGGGTGGGGGGATATGATTTAGTGCTGCAAGGGCAGTTCAACCTAGGGCGATGCGGCAACGGATAAGATTAGCACAAGATGGCCGCGCCCTGCTGCTTGATTTCGCATGTGTAAAACTGAGAAAAACTAAGGTAAGGTGCATAGAAAATGTTTTTACGATCAATCACAGTTTGCTTAAAACCACATGCCCGAACGCTCGGGACAATAATATTTTTGAGCGCACTATTCCTTTAAGGCGGACAGTGGTAGATGCTTGGCAAGACACTTCTCACAGCTTCTTCAAAGGGCTTGCGTCATCCTTGGTGGATGGCCCTCAGCTGTGGAGTGTGTTGCAGGCAGCTGCCTTGCCCTTGATTGTAGGTTCATGGACCTTCTGGCACACCCTGTCCAATGAGCTTGCTGCAGAGCCTAGCAGGGCATGCTGTTTGCTGACTGGGTACCAGTTCTGGAGCGGCTTGAGGGTGCTACTGAGTTCTTTATCTCCCTCTGTTCCCTGGGAGAAGTTAAGGGGAGAGATTTTGCTTCCCTCTTAGGCTGTCCTGGAATTCCTTCACTGGCGGAAAACTGTAAGGCCGACTTTACCTTCAGCTAGGGTCCAAGGATGAGTTATTACTTACTTCCTGTGAAGTCTTCAGATGACCAGCCTAAAGGAGGGCTCCAGCCCTCTTTTAAAGCCAACTGGGGCACAGTGATTGATGTAGGCTAAGCCTACCTTAATGAACCAATTCTGGGGTTCTGTATTTGTGAGGTCAGAACCAGAGTGCTTTGCAACAGGAAAGGTAAGGGGGTGAAAACAAGAACACGGTGTGCCCCAGAACTAAAATGGTGGAAATCTTCTCTCAGAAGAAAGATCACCGGCACACTCCCTTGTGATATTAAGTCCCACCCATCTTCCTGTCTGTTGT
Source organism: Ambystoma mexicanum (assembly GCF_040938575.1). Classification (NCBI taxonomy): domain Eukaryota; kingdom Metazoa; phylum Chordata; class Amphibia; order Caudata; family Ambystomatidae; genus Ambystoma; species Ambystoma mexicanum. The sequence goes on from NC_090933.1 coordinate 931,889,554, forward strand.
TGATCAAAGAGTCTCTCTGTTTAATGGTCCTCTCTATATGGTCCCTGCTAAAGCGGCAGGTCTCCATTGAAGCTGTGGCAAAACCAGACTGTCTCCACATTATTGTACCTTCTGAATGTGGTTGCCCTAGTGGGGTGGCTTACTGTAAACAGCAGTCCCAGACAAGACAGCTCACTGGCATTGATACTGAGGGCATGAGCTGGCTTCAGGTTGACACAGTTACGTCTGAACGGTTGTTGGTTTTCCTGCCTCCTTTGTTAACCTCTGCAGCCAGGCCCCATGCAGGCCTGTTTGAAGTACCCTCTATTGGTATGTTATTTGCTGCCACCAGCTTCCTGGCCTAACAAAAGAGCAGGGCAGATCCATGGAGCCTTTGTTAGTTAATTAGGCTGGCCATGGCATGGGGAAGCTTGGTCCTCCCCCTTCCTGGAGATGACATAGTGTGCGCCTGGCTGTCACATTCGAACTAAATGTGACAGGGTGTACTGTGTCTGTAGGCTGTATCCACCACTTTGTCGTGGTGTGAGCATAGGAAAATGTGTGTGGATTAGCCCCAGACATTTTCCTGAGGTTTCTCCACCACCATTCCATTTAATAAAAATGTCAAAAAGACCAGGCGAGTGCATGCCCACCATGCGGATGGTCGAATTCCTCGCACATCGTCTTGGTGAGAAGGTGGTGGGCTAACCTACTCTCTCTGTGCCCAATCCTTGGCAGGGAGAGGTATTTCTTTCAAAGTCACCTTTCACATGGGCCTAGTAATTTACCATTTCCATTCATTCCCTACATTTTGGGAACTGGGAAGAATTTTGGCTTCATATGCATAATCCCACCAGCATTTGCCTGAACAATTGCACCCATATGGAAGGTGAAAAGGTTTCCATCTTCCCTGGTAAACCACAGTAATACATTAAAGACCCTCCTTGACTTGGCGATCATTAACTTTATGTGGGGCTTCTAGGACACATTCTTGTCTCTGAATGGATTCCAAGATATGAAAGCACTCCCTTCCAGGTGTTTAGCATCCCTGTCTTATGGTGCCACACCAGTTCCGATTGTGTTGTGTTAATGTTCAGTTCACTTTCATTGCAGCAGCCTTTTATTTCAATAATTGTGCTTGGAGAGCATTCTGTGTACGGGAGATAATGATGGCATAATATGCATATGGAAAAAGGGGGACATGGAAACCCTTCATAGTAAGAATGTCTTGCCTGGCTTTCATTTACATATAGTGAAAAAGCAAGTTGCACTGAGGAAGCATTGTATGACACCTCCTGTAGTGTAGCACAGTTTATCCGGTTGGGACATCATGACTTGTGACGTAGTGTCTGTATATAGGGTGCTTATAATTGCCAAAAGATTTTTGTCTATCCCAATTCTGACAGTTTTCCCCAAATTCTTTCCATATGTACCAAAGCAAAAGCTGAAAGGAAGTCTATAAAAGGCCCAGGAAAGTAGTACCAGCCATAATCTACTTGACTTGTTAATTAAGCAGGTAAGGATGAACACCAGACCAGTTTTCACTAGCCAGAAAATCAACTTGCCAGTGGATCTTTAAGTCCTCAACCCAATTAACAGATTGGGCAAGTACAAAAGGGATGGGAACCCATCTTGGTGTGCGAGGTCTACCACAGAGGAGTCCAGAACCAGTTCTATCTCCTATCCCATGCCCATGTGCCAGTTTCTTTATCTGCAGTAACCATTTGCATCACTGCATGCCCCTGACTCCAAATACTGGCCAGGTTTTTACTTTTCTTTCCAGAAATGCTGTAGCCATGGGAGAAGAGTAGAAAGAGACAAAATCACCAGTGTCCCACGCAAAGGCATTTACAAACCATACCATGGAGAGAGAGTCAGCAAGGAGAGAACTGGAGGCCCTGTACACCGGTTTGAAGTCTGGCATGAGCAGCCTACAAACACCATAGTATGTAAGCAAACAACAGAAAAAGTTTCCAGCGGCATGCAACACACGTCAACCTCGGCCTGCCTCGGGATGATCAGTGCAGGCACCTTACACCACCAGGGACATGAAGGAAAATCCAACCAAATGCTATGTTATGCTATTTGGCATTTGTATAGCGCCTACTGCCATTGGTATGGCCTCAAAGCTCTGTGAAGATGAATGCCCTTTGGAAGACTATGGTCTGAGTTGAGAAGTAGTGAGAGTGTATGTGCACTTATAGCATGATTGAAGATAGGTAGGGAATGGCTAGGTCCATAACTACAGCCCATATCAACAGGTGGGAGACGAGTTCTGTGTCAAATTGTCATAAGGGCCAAGTTATGTGAACAACTACACTGAATGTTGCATGGGACTCAACTGTATTCTATGGATGGCAGGGTTTAGTGTAGGGTGTGGTCAAATAGTGTCCATGTTTTATGTGTGAAGCTATGTGTAATACAATCTAAATTGGGAGCCCTAGTGAGGCACAATCCAAGTGTGGCAAAATACAAACAGTTACAAGATTAAAGCAGCAATCTAAAATGGGAAACCTAGTCCCACAAAAATTCAATTGTGGCAAAATACAAACAGTGGTAAAATTGAAGCATCAATCTAAAATGGGAAGCCTATTCCCACAAAATGCAAGAGAGGCAAAATACAGAAAGTGGCAAGATTCAATGAAGGCATCCCTTACCTGGAAGTAGCAGTATATGGATAGCATGGCATTCTGCATGGCTGCGGCCAGGGTGAACAGACGAACAGGGATTGTAGGTGCTGTAAGGAGGTACACCTTTGCTTGTGACTTTCACCGGCTGCCCGGGTAGGCTGCCCTGGGGGAGAAATTCAAATGTAGTGTTACGGGTCACATGAATACCGGAACTCCTATCGGATGCAGAGAGGGTGGGCAGGGGGAGGGGGGAGGTGGAGCTAGCCAAGAGGAGCCAGAGAGCGTGCCTAGGCTGCAAGAGGCCCAAGAGTAAAATAATAATGAAAATACAGGCTACTCACGCCCTAGGTCTGATCCTTTGGCCCAGTCAGCAGGAAGAGAGAGAATCTGTACTTGTTGCCTCATCCCCTTGGTTTTCTGGGTCTCATGACCCTGGGAACACAAATCGGATGCGGAGTGGGCAGGCAGGGGGAGAAGGGAGGTGGAGCTGGCTCAAAGGAGCTGGAGCACATGCTGATGCTGCAAGAGGCCCAAGATTGAAAAAATAATGGAAGTAAGGGCTACTCACACCTAGGTCTGATCCTTTGGCCCAGGAAGCAGGACTTACCTTAGGGGCAGCCAGGAGAGACCTCCCTAACATGATCTGGGACATTGTACAGAAGGAAACACCATTGTTATTTTGCAGAGACCCCGCATGGAGAAAAGGGTTTGGGCCTAAGAGACTTTATTAAATTGTACTTGTATGTAACACATTTCAGGTGGGGAAGGCAGGACGAGATTGGCCAAGAATAGTCAACAAACCAGAAGATAGGGAGGGGGTTAAAAGAGACCCTACGAAACAGGAGAATGTGGCTTGTTCAGGCGAGGTCAGAGGGGAGGAGATGGTAATACTAAGAGACCAGCAGGAGCAAGGATGGTGGAGTGGAGTGTGGAGGCAACCGTTGGAGCAGGTGTGGCATGGGTTAGTGAATGCAAGGGGTACTGAGTTGGGAGGGTGCATGAAAGAGTAGTGAATGTGCTTAGGCGAGGGAATGTAGGGAGTGAATGTAAAGGGCTTGTGTGTGTGAAAGGAGGGTGTTTGAGTAAAAAGTGGGGTGGAGTAGTAGCAATACTGTGGAGAAGGGAGTAGTACTGTGGAGAAGGGAGCAGTAGTATGAAGGGGGGTAATAGTGGGTAAGAGGGAGTAGTAGTGTGGATGAAGGAGTAGTAGTGTGGAGGTGGGAGTGGTAGAGTGTAGGCGGGAGTAGTAACTTCGAAGGTTGGAGGAGGCAGAAGTAGACAGAGTGAGAGACATCAGAGGGACAGGTGAGAAGAGATGCATGGAGTAGAAGGAGTGAAGACAGGAGTAGTTGGGAGTTGGAGAATAGAAACAGAGGAGAACATCAGGAAGAAAGAGGGAGAGGTGTACATGGGCTTGAAAGGAAGGAGACCGAATAGAGCAAGAATTTCGGAAAGGCACAATCCAATATCCCTTTGTGGAAAACAAACCCCTCGATAGTGTAGGGTCAGTCTAGGAAGTCTGTGAGGGTGGTTAGACAGATAAGGTGGTTTTCTGCCATTAGGTTTTAGCCTGTAGTATAAGTCAGAACCTAGACAGTAGGGGGTCAATATTTGGGATATGCAATCAGTGAGGAGTCACTGAGGCGTCCTGAGGCGTCCCTGCTGGGGAGTAGGAATGCCTGGCCTAGCCTAGGGAAGATTGGTGCTTTCTAGACGAGAGAGAGGGACGGCACTAGGCCCCTGAGAAATCAAATAAGAACCCTTGAATCGTCTCTGAGATTCAGAGTATTCTTTGAGCCATCTGTGACAAAGCCAGGCAGATGCCTGAGGTCGGCTTTACAAAACCTTTTCGCTTCACATTGGGATGCTGTAATCTTAATGTAAAAACGTTAACACATTTCAGTTACAAGAAACATTTTAGCAAACATGCAATTTGTTAACATGAACAAAGTAATCCAAAACTAATAGCAGCGTGGTAGGGAAAGGTGTGGTAAAAGGGAAAGGCAAAGGAGAATAACAGGGGTCATGGGGACACCACCATCCGCTATAAATGACAGGACAAAAAAGAGGATGGAATTTGGGAGAAAGCAGTCGTTAAACTACATAGCTCGGTCCTGCACTTTGAAGCATTGACAAAAAATCAAAAAGTCCAAAATATGTGCACTTCGATTGTAGATCTCTTCAACATCTAGATTCCTCCCTATGGAACACTCTTCCACTGCATATTTGCTTTTTAACTTGAGTGTATGTAGCTCAGATGAGCACTAAAGACCCTCTTGTTCCCCACCGCACACAGAACCTACAATTCTTTCAATATTCTTCTGACCAAGTCAACAAACGTTTTGAAATGTGCTTTAGCACATAACAAAAAGCACACAACAAATGAAATAATAACACATTTCATTTGGAAGAATCAGACTAAGACATAATTATTAGTCAGTGATTATGCAATTAACCCATTAAGACAGGGAATGGCACGAGCATCTGCTAGACTTTTGACACAGGGATAAAAAGGAAGGGCCAGTCATGAGGTGGACACTTCCAGAAATATGTGTATCAGTAAATTAATAAACAAGTTTTATTCCACATGTTGGAAAATATTGTGGTAAAAAATTACTTGAGTTTTACACTCATTTCTTAGAAAGCAAAGCAATGTTCTTATCCTAGATACACTAAACCAATACTTAATTCCAAAATTCTCCTAAGAGGTATGGGTACTTTCCAGGGTCAGGCATCCTTTCATCGCAGGATTAACCCTCGCTGGGTTTTTCTCTGCGGACATTTTACAGAAAAAAAACTAATTGAATTTTTGGAGGGATACAAATATATATAAATATATATTACATGGACGTGATAGCGTCCATGTAGTTATGGTTAAGTTGGTGTTTCCATAGGAAGAGCATTTTTTGGGTGGCTTATAACTTCGCTCCCTCTGGAGAGGTTTGGTCCTGGGGAGGCAAAGTTATAGGGGGGGTCCCAAAACTTTTGTTTTTTCCCATAGACATAATGGGAAAATACTTTGCGCACACCTACAGCCCAAACCGCTGGACGGATTTACACCAAATTTGCGGCAGGAGCGGGGGCTTGGTTCCGAAAACGTGCTTTTGCAAATTTGGTGTAAATCCGTCCAGTAGTTTTTTTTAAAATGACCAAAATGAAAGGCAAAAAAATTAGTGATATCTCCGTTCGCTCCGCGGACGGACTTCCCGGTTCGCTCTGCGGACAGTTCCCTGATTGGCCAAGCCGCTTGCGTGATGTCCGTGGACATGCGACGTGTTCGCTGATTGGACGGCGTGGAGCGTGAAGCGCGTCAGATTTTCTGTGGCGCCCGCCATCTTGCATTCGCCGACGACCGCAGACAGCGCGGTGAAACTTGGATTAGAAAATTGTATTTAGTGGAGTGTGTTGGTGTGTAAGAGTGTTTGGGGAGGGTGGGGGAGTATGAGATAGGTTCAATGTTCTGTTTTTTTAATGTGCTAGACACTTTTGTTGTGTTCGATTTGTCTGCGGACAACATGGTTGTTCTGAAATGTTCTATATAAACTAAATGGTGGGGCGTTCTGAGGACTGAGTATATGTCCGTTTTGCTCGCAAGCAAGCTAAAATTGAGCTAAGAACACTTGCGGTGTCATTAAATGTTTGTACATAAACAAAATGGGGGTGTCCTGAGGACGTTGTCTGTATTGTACTCTGACAAGTTGAATGTGTTCTAAGAACACTCGCGGTGTCCTGAAATGCTCTGATTACTTACCGGTAATCTTCATTACTCCTAGTCCTACTCTTCCTCATCACAGTACTGACGACCCTCCTCACCCTCCCTGCGGGGAAGGTCCCATGCTCCGGCTTGGTAATATGAAACTTAGTGATGTGGATGTGGAGGAGGAGTTACAGGAATTTAAAGAAATAGAAGAAGGTCCTGTGTCGGAGGCAGGGGCCTCATGAAGTGAGTACTGGGACGAGGAAGAGTGGACGTGGAGGTAATGTTTGCAATTAAACAAAATGGGGGTGTTCTGAGTATGTTGTTCGTATTGTTCGTTGTCAGATTGAAAGTGTTCTAAGAACCCACCTTATGTCCATTGACATTACAATTTCCTATGGGTCTTACCTGACTTTTTGTCCACTAAACAAACAATAAATCAGGCTGCTGTGCGCCGACATTATGTGATAATCCCATCACTTGCCCCATCAACCTGGCTGACCTGCTTTTGCGACACTAAATCATATCTCCCGCCCCTAAGCCTGACATTATCAAAGCATTCATATTCCCCGTCTCTCTCCGTGACGTTACAGGGTGCGTAGCCAAACGCGCCCAGTCGTCTCCAGTCCTACGCGACTTTACACAGAACCCGGAAAACAACACAGATCATCTCACAACACAGCGCGCCACAATTCGGAATATGAAACTGTGATTTAAAAGCAAACAGCAAGATTGTACATTTCGTAAAGTACTTTTATTTGACATCAAATGTTTAGAGAATATTCAGCGATTTGCATATGTCTTTGCTGTCGATCCGCAAAAGTTCATCTTGAGTCACGCGCTGTTCCTTTGCGGTACACAGGGTGTTGGTTTATGATAAAAGAAGCACTATGGTCGCACTGATAATCGGAAGGCTGTTCCAACAACGAGGCATCAGACCACCATAATGGTTGGTATGTTGCTTCTAGCCGCTAGTACCGCGTAAGGCCCAGTCATCTCCAGTCCTACACGACTTTACACAGTACCCAGAAAACAACACAGATCATCTCACAGCACAGCATGCCACAATTCGGAATATGAAACTGCAATTTAAAAGCAAACAGCAAGATTGTACATTTCGTAAAGTACTTTTATTGGACATCAAATGTTTAGAGAATATTCAGCGATTTGCATTTGTCTTTGCTGTCGATCCGCAAAAGTTCATCTTGAGTCACGCGCTGTTCCTTTGTGGTACACATGGTGTTGGTTTATGATAAAAGAAGCACTATGGTCGCACTGATAATCGGAAGGCTGTTCCAACAACAAGGTATTAGACCACCATAATGGTTGGTATGTTGCTTCTAGCCGCTAGTACCGCGTAAGGGCATATTGGTCCTTGGCGATTGTCCCATAAAATGGTGAGGGTCATGAAGTTTTTTAGAAGTAGCTGCACCTGGCAGTTAAAAAATCCGTCGGCCAGGGTCTGAAAATCGTGGCATTGACAGTAGGGAAGGATGTATCTGTTTTAAAAAACATAAATTAGTCTCACAAGCCGATCTTCATTAAAAATATTCATTTTATTTATTAGGGCGTGAAACTATTTGCTAGCGAGGATAAGTCAACGGAGTATGCTAACTTATTCCCACTAACCCACCCTCTCTCCTCTGCCTTTTTCAGAGCCGTCTGAGCGCCAGGGGACCACTTCGGCGGTGATAGTGCGCGGTACAAAACAAAATGCCACACTGAATTTATATTCCGGTATAAAATAATCTAAAGGTTTACTTACATTATATTGGCATTTTCCATTGTCTACGTGTAATGCAGTCCCTAAATACGACTCCGTCTGTGCCAACGATCTTTCTCATAGTGATATAATATATAAAAGCAGTTTAGTTTCAGAAATTTCATCCTTATCGTCTCTTACGTTTTTGCACCCCTCCTTCAAAAGAAGTCTTTTGGCATGATCCCTGTCTGTCAAGGTCAAAAAACAATAGAACCCGGCCCGCGAGCAAAAAATGGAAGCAGCTGACCTTCACTGTGAACGAGCATAAATTCTTACTTTGCAACATTCTGTGTAAAGCCAGCCCTGAGAAATTGCTTTTTACACTCCATCTTTGTATATTGTCTGCGTGCTAATGAAAAAAGTTTGTTAAAGGGAGTTTATGGTTAACTTGCGCTACTAAAAACCTATGAAATTCAGTAAAAAAACGTTATTAACGGGACATTATGGTTCACTTGCGCTACTAAAAACCTATGAAATTCAGTAAAAAAACTTTGTTAACGGGACGTTATGGTTAAGTTGTGCAACTAAAAACCTATGAAATTCAGTGAAAAAACTTTGTTAAAGGGATGTTATGGTTCCAAGTAAAACCGAAAAACCCCTGAAATTCGCCAGTTATGGTAAGCTAAGCAACCATAACTCGCGCCACCACCAGTGGTTTGTGATGTCATCTTTGATGTCCTGGGTGTTAGACTTAGCAGTGCACGGTGATGGCGCGAGTTATGGTTGCTTAGCTTATCATAACTGGCGAATTTCAGGGGTTTTTTGGTTTTATTTGGAACCATAACGTCCCTTTAACAAAGTTTTTTCACTGAATTTCATAGGTTTTTAGTTGCGCAACTTAACCATAACGTCCCGTTAACAAAGTTTTTTTACTGAATCTATATATATATATGTATATATCTATCTATATTACATGGCCACGGTAGTGGTCATGTAGTTATGGTTAAGTTGGTGTTTCCACAGGAAGAGCACTTTTTGGGTGGCTTATAACTTCGCTCTCCCTGGACGAATCCTCATCAAACTTTGCAATACAAGTATTTGGGTCATTCTGAATGATTCTGCAAAGTTTGGTGAGGATTTGTCCAAGGGGGGCAAAGTTATAGGGGGGGGTCCCAAAACTTTTTTTTTCCCATAGACTGAATGGGAAAAAATGTTTGCTCGCGTCTACAGTCCAAACCGCTGGACAGATTTTCACCGAATTTGGACCAGGAGCAGCGACTTGGTCCCGAAAGCGTGCTTTTGCAAATTTGGTGAAAATCCGTCCAGTAGTTTTTTTAAAATGACCAAAAAGTAGGTAAAAAAAATTAGTGATATCTGTGTTCGATCCGCGGACACACTTCCCCGTTCGCTCCGCGGACAGTGTCCTGATTGGCTAAACGGCTTGCGTGATGTCCGCGGACATGCAACGTGTTCGCTGATTGGACGACGTGGAGCGTGAAGCGCATCAGATTTTCGGTAGTGCCCGCCATCTTGGATTTGCGGACATCCACGGACAGCGCGGTGAAACTTTGTTCAAAATTTGTATTTAGTAGAGTGTGTTGGTTTGTAGGAGTGTTTGGGAAGGGTGGGAGTGTATGAGATAGGATGAAAGTTGTGTTTTTTTATGTGTTAGATGTTCTTTTTGTGTTCGAATTGTCTGCGGACATCACGGGTGTTCTGAATGTTCTAAATAAACTGAATGGGGGGTGTTCTGAGGACTCAATATGTGTCTGTTTTGTTCGCAAGCAAGCTGAAACTGTTCTAAGAACACTTGCGGTGTCCTGAAATGTTCGCAAATAAACAAAATGGGGGTGTCCTGAGGACGCTGTCCGTATTGTTCGTTGTCAAGTTGAATGTGTTCTAAGAACACTCGCGGTGTCCTGAAATGTTCGCAAATACACAAAATGGGGGTGTTCTGAAGACGTTGTCGAACACTCGCTGTGTCCTGAAATGTTCGCAAATATGAATGGGGGGTTGTGGCTGGCAAGTTCAATGTGTTCTAAGAACACTCGCGGTGTCCTGAAATGTTCACAAATAAACAAAATGGGGGTGTCCTGAGGACGCTGTCCGTATTGTTTTCTGTCAAGTTGAATGTGTTCTAAGAACACTCGCCGTGTCCTGAAATGTTCGCAAATAAACAAGATGGTGGTGTTCTGAAGACGCTTCTAAGAACACTTGCGGTGTCCGGGGAATGTTCGTAGGTGGTGTCCCGAGGACGCTGTCCGTATTGTTCTCTGTCAAGTTGAATGTGTTCTAAGAACACTCGCGGTGTCCTGAAATGTTTGCAAATAAACAAGATGGTGGTGTTCTGAAGACGCTTCTAAGAACACTTGCGGTGTCCGGGGAATGTTTGTAGGGGGTGTCCTGAGGACGCTGTCCATATTGTTCTCTGTCAAGTTGAATGTGTTCTAAGAACACTCACGGTGTCCTGAAATGTTCGCAAATACACAAAATGGGGGTGTTCTGAAGACGTTGTCGAACACTCGCTGTGTCCTGAAATGTTCGCAAATATGAATGGGGGTTGTGGTATTTATTAGAGTGTGTTGGTGTGTAGGAGTGTTTGGGGAGGGTGGGAGTGTATGAGATAGGATGAAAGTTGTGTTTTTTTATGTGTTAGATGTTCTTTTTGTGTTCGATTTGTCTGCGGACATCACAGGTGTTTTGAATGTTCTAAATAAACTGAATGGGGGGTGTTCTGAGGACTCAATATGTGTACGTTTTGTTCGCAAGCAAGCTGAAACTGTTCTAAGAACACTCGCGGTGTCCTGAAATGTTCGCAAATAAACAGAATGGGGGTGTCCTGAGGACGCTGTCCGTATTGTTCGGTGTCAAGTTGAATGTGTTCTAAGAACACTCGCGGTGTCCTGAAATGTTCGCAAATACACAAAATGGGGGTGTTCTGAAGACGTTGTCGAACACTCGCTGTGTCCTGAAATGTTCGCAAATATGAATGGGGGGTTGTGGCTGGCAAGTTGAATGTGTTCTAAGAACACTTGCGGTGTCCTGAAATGTTCGCAAATAAACAAAATGGGGGTGTCCTCAGGACGCTGTCCGTATTGTTCTCTGTCAAGTTGAATGTGTTCTAAGAACACTTGCGGTGTCCTGAAATGTTCGCAAATAAACAAGATGGTGGTGTTCTGAAGACGCTTCTAAGAACACTCGCGGTGTCCGGGGAATGTTCGTAGGGGGTGTCCTGAGGACGCTGTCTGTATTGTTCTCTGTCAAGTTGAATGTGTTCTAAGAACACTTGCGGTGTCCTGAAATGTTCGCAAATACACAAAATGGGGGTGTTCTGAAGACGTTGTCGAACACTCGCTGTATCCGGAAATGTTTGCAAATATGAATGGGGGTTGTGGCTGGCAAGTTGAATGTGTTCTAAGAACACTCGGTGTGTCCTGAAATGTTTGCAAATAAACAAAATGGGGGTGTTCTGAAGACGTTTCTAAGAACAATCGCGGCGGTGTCCGGGGAATGTTCGTAGGGGGTGTCCTGAGGACGTTGTCCGTATTGTTCTCTGTGAAGTTGAATGTGTTCTAAGAACACTTGCGGTGTCCTGAAATGTTCGCAAATACACAAAATGGGGGTGTTCTGAAGACGTTGTCGAACACTCGCTGTGTCCTGAAATGTTTGCAAATATGAATGGGGGGTTGTGGCTGGCAAGTTCAATGTGTTCTAAGAACTCTCGCGGTGTCCTGAAATGTTCGCAAATAAACAAAATGGGGGTGTCCTGAGGACGCTGTCCGTATTGTTCTCTTTCAAGTTGAATGTGTTCTAAGAACACTCGTGGTGTCCTGAAATGTTTGCAAATAAACAAGATGGTGGTGTTCTGAAGACGCTTCTAAGAACACTTGCGGTGTCCTGAAATGTTCGCAAATAAACAAAATGGGGGTGTCCTGAGGACGCTGTCCGTATTGTTGTCTGTCAAGTTGAATGTGTTCTAAGAACACTTGCGGTGTCCTGAAATGTTCGCAAGTAAACAAAATGGGGGTGTTCTGAAGACGTTTCTAAGAACACTCGCGGTGTCCTGGAATGTTCGTAGGGGGTGTCCTGAAGGCATAGTCTGTATTGTTCGCTGGCAAGTTGAATGTGTTCTAAGAACACTCGCGGTGTCCTGAAATGTTCGCAAATAAACAAAATGGGGGTGTCCTGAGGACGCTGTCCGTATTGTTCTTTGTCTTGTCAAGTTGAATGTGTTCTAAGAACTCTCGCGTTGTTCTGAAATGTTCGTAGGGGGTGTCCTGAAGATGCTGTTCGTATTGTTCGATGGCAAGTTGAATGTGTTCTTAGAACACTCATGGTGTCCTGAAATGTTCACAAATAAACGAAATGGGGGTGTTCTGAGGACACTGTCCGTATTGTTCGTTGTCAAGTTGAAAGTGTTCTAAGAACTATCGCGTTGTTCTGAAATGTTCGTAGGGGGTGTCCTGAAAACACTGTCCGTATTGTTCGCTGGCAAGTTGAAAGTGTTCTCAGAACACTCATAAGGTCCGCGGACATTAAAAGTTTCCATAGACCATAGTTGAAATGTTTAACTCTATGGATGTGATATGCTGCGGTGGTTGTTGCCAGGGCATAGGGTCTTGGCCATGCACCCAAGACTCTATGCCCTGGCAACAACCACCGCAGCATATCACATTCATATTTGCTTATAACTTTGGGTGAAAAACAAATTTATAAGGAACAAAGGTATTAGATACTATGGATGTGATATGCTGTTATGGTTCTCCTTATTATTGTATACTTACTCTTTGGTCTAGTAACCGGAGTACATGTATTTCTTGTTAATTTCTGTGATAAAAGAAAATAGCATGTTAGTATTAGTATTTGTAATGACTTATTACATTGTATAATCAACATACTTTTTTTTTGGACCCTCATATTTAGTAGATTACAAATCAGAGTACTGTGCAATTTGCTCAGTTTCTGTATTTGTTGCTAAAATCATTGGGTCTGTGGGAGAAAAAAAAATCCATGTTGGATTAAAAAAAACCTTTTTCTGTTATGCTACAGTTTATTTGTTTGTTTGTTTTCAGTGTTCACTTGTTTCTGGCTAATGCTTTATACTTTGGCTTGTTGCATTTTTTTGGAGCAGTAACATATTATTTATTTGTTTGGATATTATAAAATTTTGGAGCAGTTAGATACCAATTGGCGTATTCTAACTGTCTATTTTTTTATATATTTTTGTGGTATTGATTTATCTATTTGGATATTGTTAAATTAAGTTAGATACCAATTGGCATATTCTAACTGTGTATTTTTTGGTCTAATTTAGTGGTATTCATTTATCTGATTAGTTGTTGTAGAATCTTTGAACAGTTAGATAGCTTTTGGCGTATTCTAAAGTTTATATTTTTTTAACACAAGTTTACTTAGGGTTTAAATACAGTTTAGTTATCAAATTTTGGTTTTAAGAACATCAAATAAGCATTTGTAAGATTTGCTAGTAATCTCTGGTTTAGAGTACTGGTACTATCATTACATTCAAACCATCCACATTTCTTTTTTATATATGCAGTGTAGTGCCCTGAATTGGTTGTGGCTCCTGCGTGGTAGATTATACGGTTTATAGTCATAATGTCGAAAAAAAAATGTCGACAAACAAAAATGTCGATAAAAATGTCGAAAACAATAATGTCGACATCATATACATATAATGTAAAAAGTCATTTTTTAGAAAAAAAAATGTCGACAAAAAAATGTCAATTAGCACTATCAAAACCTCACCCAACACCCTCCTGACACCCCCCCCACACACCTCCCCCACCACCCTCTCACTCCTCATACTCAACACATTATAATTATATATTTATTTATTTATTTATTTTTTCAATAAATAATTAAACAAAAAGAGTATCATTTACTATGGGGGGGTCCCCCCCAACCCCCCCTCACCCAACACCCCCCTGCCACCCCCCACACCCCCCACCACCCTCTCACCCCTCATTCTCAACACATTATAATTATATATTTATTTATTTATTTATTTTTTCAATAAATAATTAAACAAAAAGAGTATCATTTACTATGGGGGGGGTCCCCCCAACCCCCCTCACCCAACACCCCCTGCCACCCCCCACACCCCCCACCACCCTCTCACCCCTCATACTCAACACATTTTACTTATATATATATAATTATTTATTTTTTTATACATAAATAGAACATTTCGAAAAAATATCGAAAAAATGTCGACATTATTGTTTGTCGACATTATTTTTTTCGACATTTATTTTTCGAAATTTTGACTGTCGACATTTTTACTGTCGACATTATGACTGCCCACCAGATTATACCTATTGTTGTGAAGGTTTTCTTACCAAGTGATATTTCACCATGTGTGAATCCAGTCAGCTTGCAGTTGTTTTTGGTACCATCTCCATTGTAATGTAGAAGCATTAGTATTATGTATTTACTATGTGTTTGTATTACTAACGTGGAGCGATTATCTGAATTTCAGGTAGAGCATAATCTACCATGGTTTGCATTTTGTACAAGTCGCTGAAATGGAATGGTTTCACAATTTGGTATTGATATATATATGAAGTGTTCATTGGGGATTTCTTCTTGTGTCACATTGTTGCAGAGAGTGCATGTATGTTTCCACATGTATGAAATCTGAAAGATTTCATTTATAGGTATGTTTTTGTTTTCCAGTACTTGTAGTAAGTACATTAGAAATTCTTGTGGATGTTCCTGTGAGTTTATAGTGAATTTCACCATTCCAGCACAGTAGTCCAATTGTTGTCTTATTCCATAAACACTATCAGGGTAATTCATAGAATTTCGCAGAAAAGTGTCGCAAGCGGCTGGCGCAGAGTGTCCGCGTGCGATTGTCTGCGCCAGGCGCGTGCGCCAAAACCGATTTCCGCGCACAGCGTATTCATGGATTTTAGGCTCCCAAACCAGCCGTGGCGCAGAGTATCGCAGCGACCCTGCAGCAGCGCCAGTAACGCCCCCAAGAACGCTCTCGCGCAAGGAAAAGCCATGAAAATCGCTAAATCATCGCAAAGGGCTGCGCTAACCCTGGTCCAGTTGATAGGGCTGCCAAACAAGCAACGCAAAGCGGGTAACGTGCATATCAGGGGTACGCAGGAAGTTTTACATGCGATTAGCCAGGGTACGTGTATGACAGGGGTACGCGTGAAGTTAATCACACGCGATTAGGCTGGGTGGGTCCTCACAGGTGTACCCTGTACACCCTCCATGGCCCCTGCAGGCAGTTGATAGGGCTGCCCAACAAGCAACGCAAAGCGGGTAACGTGCATATCAGGGGTACGCGGGAAGTTTTACATGCGATTAGCCAGGGTACGTGTATGACAGGGGTACGCGTGAAGTTAAACACGCGATTAGCCAGGGTACGTGTATTACAGGGGTACGCGGGAATTTTCACACGCGATTTGGCTGGGTACGTGTATGACAGGGGTACGCGTGAAGTTTTACACGCGATTAGCCAGGGTACGTGTATTACAGAGGTGCGCAGGAATAATCACACGCGATTTGGCTGGGTACGTGTATTACAGGGGTGCGCGGGAATTATCACACACGATTTGGCTGGGTACATGAATTACAGAGGTGCGCGGGAATAATCACACGCGATTTGGCTGGGTACGTGTATTACAGGGGTGCGCGGAAAATATCACACGCGATTTGGCTGGGTACGTGTATTACAGGGGTGCGCGGGAATTTTCACACGCGATTTGGCTGGGTACGTGTATGACAGGGGTACGCGTGAAGTTTTACACGCGATTAGCCAGGGTACGTGTATTACAGAGGTGCGCGGGAATAATCACATGCGATTTGGCTGGGTACGTGTATTACAGGGGTGCGCGGGAATTATCACACGCGATTTGGCTGGGTACGTGTATTACAGGGGTGCGCGGGAATAATCACACGCGATTAGGCTGGGTGGGTCCTCACAGGTGTACCCTGTACACCCTCTACGGCCCCTGCAGGCAGCCCACAAAACAGGGGACTACCCTGCACACCTGCTTATGTCTCCCACCACCCCCACACCCCAGCAGTGTGGGGCACCCTCCACCAGGTCCCCACCCATGTCTCCCACCACCCCCACCCCCCAGCAGTGCAGGGGCATCCCCCACCAGGCCACCACCCATGTCTCCCACCACCCCCACCCCCCCAGCCACCATTGGCAGCCTCCACCAGGCCCCCACTCATGTCTCCCACCACCCCCACCCCCCCAGCAGTGCAGGGGCATCCCCCACCAGGCCACCACCCATGTCTCCCACCACCCCCACCCCCCAGCCACCATGGGCAGCCTCCACCAGGCCCCCACTCATGTCTCCCACCGCCCCCACCCCCCAGCCACCATGGGCATCCCCCACCAGGCCCCCACTCATGTCTCCCACCACCCCACCCCCCAGCCACCATGGACAGCCCCCACCAGGCCTCCACCCATGTCTCCCACCACCCCCATCCCCCAGCCACCATGGGCAGCCTCCACCAGGCCCCCACTCACGTCTCCCACCACCCCCACCCCCCCAGCAGTGCAGGGGCATCCCCCACCAGGCCACCATCCATGTCTCCCACCACCCCCACCCCCCAGCCACTATGGGCAGCCCCCACCAGGCCCCCAGCCATGTCTCCCACCACCCCCACCCCCCCCAGCCACCATGGGCAGCCTCCACCAGGCCCCCACTCATGTCTCCCACCACCCCCACCCCCCCAGCAGTGCAGGGGCATCCCCCACCAGGCCACCACCCATGTCTCCCACCACCCCCACCCCCCAGCCACCATGGGCAGCCTCCACCAGGCCCCCACTCATGTCTCCCACCACCCCAACCCCCAGCCACCATGGGCATCCCCCACCAGGCCCCCACTCATTTCTCCCACCCACCCCCACCCCCCAGCCACCATGGGCAGTCCCCACCAGGCCCCCACTCATGTCTCCCACCACCCCCACCCCCCAGCCACCATTGGCATCCCCCACCAGACCCCCACCCTTGTCTCCCACCACCCCCACCCCCCAGCCACCATGGGCAGCCCCCACCAGGCCCCCACCCATGTCTCCCACCACCCCCACCCCCCAGCCACCATGGGCAGCATCCACCAGGCCCCCACTCATGTCTCCCACCACCCCCACCCTCCCAGCAGTGCAGGGGCATCCCCCACCAGGCCCCCACCCATGTCTCCCACCACCCCCACCCCCCAGCCACCATGGGCAGCATCCACCAGGCCCCCACTCATGTCTCCCACCACCCCCACCCTCCCAGCAGTGCAGGGGCATCCCCCACCAGGCCCCCACCCATGTCTCCCACCACTCCCACCCCCCAGCCACCATGGGCACCCTCCACCAGGCCCCCACTCATGTCTCCCACTACCCCCACCCCCCCAGCCACCATGGGCATCCCCCACCAGGCCGCCACCCATGCCTCCCACCACCCCCACCCCCCAGCCACCATGGGCATCCCCCACCAGGCCCCCACTCATGTCTCCCACTACCCCCACCCCCAGCCACCATGGGCATCCCCCACCAGGCCCCCACTCATGTCTCCCACTACCCCCACCCCCCAGCCACCATGGGCATCCCCCACCAGGCCCCCACTCATGTCTCCCACCACCCCCACCCCCCCAGCAGTGCAGGGGCATCCCCCACCAGGCCCCCACCCATGTCTCCCACCACCCCCACCCCCCAGCAGTGCAGGGGCAGCCTCCACCAGGCCCCCACCCATGTCTCCCACCACCCCCACCCCCCAGCCACCATGGGCAGCCTCCACCAGGCCTCCACTCATGTCTCCCACCACCCCCACCCCCCAGCAGTGCAGGGGGAGCACCACCAGGCCCCCACTCATGTCCAACTCATGTCTCCCACCACCCCCACCCCCCCAGCCACCATGGGCATCCCCCACCAGGCCCCCACTCATGTCTCCCACCCACCCCCACCCCCCAGCCACAATGGGCAGCCCCCACCAGGCCCCCACTCATGTCTCCCACCACCCCCACCCCCCAGCCACCATGGGCATCCCCCACCAGGCCCCCACTCATGTCTCCCACCACCCCCACCCCCCAGCCACCATGGGCAGCCCCCACCAGGCCCCCACCCATGTCTCCCACCACCCCCACCCCTCAGCCACCATGGGCAGCCTCCACCAGGCCCCCACTCATGCCTCCCACCAGCCCCACCCCCCCGGCAGTGCAGGGGCATCCCCCACCAGGCCACCACCCATGTCTCCCACCACCCCCACCGCCCAGCCACCATGGGCAGCCCCCACCAGGCCCCCACCCATGTCTCCCACGACCCCCACCGCCCAGCCACCATGGGCAGCCCCCACCAGGCCCCGACCCATGTCTCCCACCACCCCCACCCCCCAGCCACCATGGGCAGCCTCCACCAGGCCCCCACTCATGTCTCCCACCACCCCCACCCCCAGCAGTGCAGGGGCATCCCCCACCAGGCCACCACCCATGTCTCCCACCACCCCCACCCCCCAACCACCATGGGCAGCCTCCACCAGGCCCCCACTCATGTCTCCCACCACCCCCACCCCCCCAGCCACCATGGGCATCCCGCACCAGGCCCCCACTCATGTCTATCACCCACCCCCACCCCCCAGCAACCAAGAGCAGCCCCCACCAGGCCCCCACTCATGTCTCCCACCACCCCCACCCCCCAGCCACCATGGGCATCCCCCACCAGGCCCCCATTCATGTCTCCCACCACCCCCACCCCACCAGCAGTGCAGGGGCATCCCCCACCAGGCCACCACCCATGTCTCCCACCACCCCCACCCCCCAGCCACCATGGGCAGCCTCCACCAGGCCCCCACTCATGTCTCCCACCACCCCCACCCCCCCAGCAGTGCATGGGCAGCCTCCACCAGGCCCCCACCCATGTCTCCCACCACCCCCAACCCCCAGCCACTATGGGCAGCCTCCAACAGGCCCCCACTCATGTCTCCCACTACCCCCACCCCCCAGCCACCATGGGCCTCCCCCACCAGGCCCCACCCATGTCTCCCACCACCCCCACCCCCCAGCCACCATGGGCAGCCTCCACCAGACCCCCACTCATGTCTCCCACCACCCCCACCCCCCCAGCAGTGCAGGGGCATCCCCCACCAGGCCCCCACCCATGTCTCCCACCACCCCCACCCCCCAGCAGTGCAGGGGCATCCTCCACCAGGCCCCCACCCATGTCTCCCACCACCCCCACCCCCCAGCCACCATGGGCAGCGTCCACCAGGCCTCCACTCATGTCTCCCACCACCCCCACCCCCCAGCAGTGCAGGGGGAGCACCACCAGGCCCCCACTCATGTCCAACTCATGTCTCCCACCACCCCCATCCCCCAGCCACCATGGGCATCCCCCACCAGGCCCCCACTCATGTCTCCCACCCACCCCTACCCCCCAGCCACCATGGGCAGCCCCCACCAGGCCCCCACTCATGTCTCCCACCACCCCACCCCCCCAGCCACCATGGGCATCCCCCACCAGGCCCCCACTCATGTCTCCCACCACCCCCACCCCCCAGCCACCATGGGCAGCCCCCACTAGGCCCCCACCCATGTCTCCCACCACCCCCACACCCCAGCCACCATGGGCAGCCTCCACCAGGCCCCCACCCATGTCTCCCACCACCCCCACACCCCAGCCACCATGGGCAGCCTCCACCAGGCCACCACCCATGTCTCCCACCACCCCCACCGCCCAGCCACCATGGGCAGCCCCCACCAGGCCCCCACCCATTTCTCCCACCACCCCCACCGCCCAGCCACCATGCGCAGCCCCCACCAGGCCCCCACCCATGTCTCCCACCACACCCACCCCCCAGCCACCATGGGCATCCCCCACCAGGCCACCACCCATGTCTCCCACCACCCCCACCCCCAACCACCATGGACAGCCTCCACCAGGCCCCCACTCATGTCTCCCACCACCCCCACCCCCCCAGCCACCATGGGCATCCCCCACCAGGCCCCCATTCATGTCTCCCACCCACCCCCACCCCCCAGCAACCATGGGCAGCCCCCACCAGGCCCCCACTCATGTCTCCCACCACCCCCACCCCCCAGCCACCATGGGCATCCCCCATCAGGCCCCCACTCATGACTCCCACCACCCCCACCCCCCAGCCACCATGGGCAGCCCCCACCAGGCCCCCACCCATGTCTCCCACCACCACCACCCCCCAGCCACCATGGGCAGCCTCCACCAGGCCCCCATTCATGTCTCCCACCACCCCCACCCCCCAGCAGTGCAGGGGCATCCCCCACCAGGCCACCACCCATGTCTCCCACCACCCCCACCCCCCTGCCACCATGAGCAGCCTCCACCAGGCCCCCACTCATGTCTCCCACCACCCCCACCCCCCCAGCAGTGCAGGGGCAGCCTCCACCAGGCCCCCACCCATGTCTCCCATCACCCCCACCCCCCAGCCACCATGGGCAGCCTCCACAAGGCCCCCACTCATGTCTCCCACCACCCCCACCCCCCAGCCACCATGGGCAGCCCCCACCAGGCCCCCACTCATGTCTCCCACCACCCCCACCCCCAGCCACCATGGGCATCCCCCACCAGACCCCACTCATGTCTCCCACCACCCCCACCCCCCAGCCACCATGGGCAGCCTCCACCAGGCCCCCACTCATGTCTCCCACCACCCCCAACCCCCAAACCACCATGGGCATACCCCACCAGGCCCCCACTCATGTCTCCCACCCAACCCCACCCCCCAGCCACCATGGGCAGCCCCCACCAGGCCCCCACTCATGTCTCCCACCACCCCCACCCCCCCAGCAGTGCAGGGGCAGCCTCCACCAGGCCCCCACCCATGTCTCCCATCACCCCCACCCCCCAGCCACCATGGGCAGCCTCCACAAGGCCCCCACTCATGTCTCCCACCACCCCCACCCCCCAGCAGTGCAGGGGCATCCCCCACCAGGCCACCACCCATGTCTCCCACCACCCCCACCCCCCTGCCACCATGAGCAGCCTCCACCAGGCCCCCACTCATGTCTCCCACCACCCCCACCCCCCAGCAGTGCAGGGGCAGCCTCCACCAGGCCCCCACCCATGTCTCCCATCACCCCCACCCCCCAGCCACCATGGGCAGCCTCCACAAGGCCCCCACTCATGTCTCCCACCACCCCCACCCCCCAGCCACCATGGGCAGCCCCCACCAGGCCCCCACTCATGTCTCCCACCACCCCCACCCCCAGCCACCATGGGCATCCCCCACCAGACCCCACTCATGTCTCCCACCACCCCCACCCCCCAGCCACCATGGGCAGCCTCCACCAGGCCCCCACTCATGTCTCCCACCACCCCCAACCCCCAAACCACCATGGGCATCCCCCACCAGGCCCCCACTCATGTCTCCCACCCAACCCCACCCCCCAGCCACCATGGGCAGCCCCCACCAGGCCCCCACTCATGTCTCCCACCACGCCCAGCCCCCAGCCACCATGGGCATCCCCCACCAGGCCCCCACTCATGTCTCCCACCACCCCCACCCCCCAGCCACCATGGGCAGCCCCCACCAGGCCCCCACCCATGTCTATCCCACCACCCCCACCCCCCAGCCACCATGGGCAGCCTCCACCAGGCCCCCACCCATTTCTCCCACCACCCCCACCCCCCAGCAGTGCAGGGGCATCCCCCACCAGGCCACCACCCATGTCTCCCACCACCCCCACCCCCCAGCCACCATGGGCAGCCTCCACCAGGCCCCCACTCATGTCTCCCACCACCCCCACCCCCCAGCAGTGCAGGGGCAGCCTCCACCAGGCCCCCACCCCAGTCTCCCACCTCCCCCAACCCCCAGCCACCATGGGCAGCCTCCACCAGGCCCCCACTCATGTCTCCCACCCCCCCCTCCCCCCAGCCACCATGGGCATCCCCCACCAGGCACCCACCCATGTCTCCCACCACCCCCACCCCCCAGCCATCATGGGCAGCCTCCACCAGGCCCCCACTCATGTCTCCCACCACCCCACCCGCCAGCAGTGCAGGGGCAGCCTCCACCAGGCCCCCACCCCAGTCTCCCACCACCCCCAACCCCCAGCCACCATGGGCAGCCTCCACCAGGCCCCCACTCATGTCTCCCACCACCCCCACCCCCCAGTCACCATGGGCATCCTCCACCAGGCCCCCACTCATGGCCCCTATCGCCCCCACCCCCCAGCAGTGCAGGGGCAGCACCACCAGGCCACCACCCATGTCTCCCACCACCCCCATCCCCCAGCCACCATGGGCAGCCTGCACCAGGCCCCCACTCATGTCTCCCACCACCCCCACCCCCCAGCAGTGCAGGGGCAGCCTCCATCAGGCCCCCACCCATGTCTCCCACCACCCCCACCCCCCAGCCACCATGGGCAGCCCCCACCAGGCCCCCACCCATGTCTCCCACCACCCCCACCCCCCAGCCACCATGGGCAGCCTCCACCAGGCCCCCACCCATGTCTCCCACCACCCCCACCCCCCAGCCACCATGGGCAGCCGCCACCAGGCCCCCACTCATGTCTCCCACCACCCCCACCCCCCCAGCAGTGCAGGGGCATCCCCCACCAGGCCACCACCCATGTCTCTCACCACCCCCACCCCCCAGCCACCATGGGCAGCCTCCACCAGGCCCCCACTCATGTCTCCCACCACCCCACCCCCCTAACAGTGCAGGGGCAGCCTCCACCAGGCCCCCACCCATGTCTCCCACCACCCCCACCCCCCAGCCACCATGGGCAGCCTCCACCAGGCCCCCACTCATGTCTCCCACCACCCCCACCCCCCATGCCACCATGGGCATCCCCCACCAGGCCCCCACCCATGTCTCCCACCACCCCCACCCCCCAGCCACCATGGGCAGCCTCCACCAGGCCCCCACTCATGTCTCCCACCACCCCCACCCCCCCAGCAGTGCAGGGGCATCCCCCACCAGGCCCCCACCCATGTCTCCCACCACCCCCACCCCCCAGCCACCATGGGCAGCCCCCACCAGGCCCCCACCCATGTCTCCCACCACCCCCACCCCCCAGCCACCATGGGCAGCCTCCACCAGGCCCCCACTCATGTCTCCCACCACCCCCACCCCTTCAGCAGTGCAGGGGCATCCCCCACCAGGCCACCACCCATGTCTCCCACCACCCCCCAGCCACCATGGGCAGCCCCCACCAGGCCCCCACCCATGTCTCCCACCACCCCCACCCCCAGCCACCATGGGCAGCCTCCACCAGGCCCCCACTCATGTCTCCCACCACCCCCACCCCCGCAGCAGTGCAGGGGCATCCCCCACCAGGCCACCACCCATGTCTCCCACCACCCCCACCCCCCAGCCACCATGGGCAGCCTCCACCAGGCCCCCACTCATGTCTCCCACCCCCCAAACCCCCCAGCCACCATGGGCATCCCCCACCAGGCCCCCACTCATGTCTCCCACCCACCCCACCCCCCAGCCACCATGGGCAGCCCCAACCAGGCCCCCACTCATGTCTCCCACCACCCCCACCCCCAGCCACCATGGGCAGCCCCCACCAGGCTCCCACAAATGTCCCCCTGCACCCCCATCCCCCAGCATCCAGGGGCACCCTCCACCAGGCCCCCACTCATGGCCCCTATCAGCCCCACCCCCCAGCAGTGCAGGGGCAGCACCACCAGGCCACCACCCATGTCTCCCACCACCCACACCCCCCAGCCACCATGGACAGCCTCCACCAGGCCCCCACTCAAGTCTCCCACCACCCCCACCAACCCAGCAGTGCAGGGGCATCCCCCACCAGGCCACCACCCATGTCTCCCACCACCCCCACCCCCCAGCCACCATGGGCAGCCCCCACCAGGCCCCCACCCATGTCTCCCACCACCCCCACCCCCCAGCCACCATGGGCAGCCTCCACCAGGCCCCCACTCATGTCTCCCACCACCCCCACCCCCCAGCAGTGCAGGGGCATCCCCCACCAGGCCACCACCCATGTCTCCCACCACCCCACCCCCCAGCCACCATGGGCAGCCTCCACCAGGCCCCCACTCATGTCTCCCACCACCCCCACCCCCCCAGCCACCATGGGCATCCCCCACCAGGCCCCCACTCATGTCTCCCACCCACCCCACCCCCCAGCCACCATGGGCAGCCCCCACCAGGCCCCCACACATGTCTCCCACCACCCCCACCCCCCAGCCACCATGGGCATCCCCCACCAGGCCCCCACTCATGTCTCCCACCACCCCCACCCCCAGCCACCATGGGCAGCCCCCACCAGGCCCCCACCCATGTCTCCCACCACCCCCACCCCCAAGCCACCATGGGCAGCCTCCACCAGGCCCCCACTCATGTCTCCCACCACCCCCACCTCCCCAGCAGTGCAGGGGCATCCCCCACCAGGCCACCACCCATGTCTCCCACCACCCCCACCCCCCAGCCAACATGGGCAGCCTCCACCAGGCCCCCACTAATGTCTCCCACCACCCCCACCCCCCAGCAGTGTAGGGGCAGCCTCCACCAGCCCCCCACCCATGTCTCCCACCACCCCCACCCCCCAGCCACCATGGGCAGCCTCCACCAGGCCCCCACTCATGTCTCCCACCACCCCCACCTCCCAGCCACCATGGGCATCCCCCACCAGGCCCCCACCCATGTCTCCCACCACCCCCACCCCCCAGTCACCATGGGCAGCCTCCACCAGGCCCCCACTCATGTCTCCCACCACCCCCACTCCTCCAGCAGTGCAGGGGCATCCCCCACCAGGCCCCCACCCATGTCTCCCACCACCCCCACCCCCCCAGCAGTGCAGGGGCAGCCTCCACCAGGCCCCCACCCATGTCCCCCACCACCCCCACCCCCCAGCCACCATGGGCAGCCTCCACCAGGCCCCCACTCATGTCTCCCTCCACCCCCACCCCCCCAGCAGTGCAGGGGCAGCCTCCACCAGGCCCCCACCCATGTCTCCCACCACCCCCAGCCACCATGGGCAGCCTCCACCAGGCCCCCACTCATGTCTCCCACCACCCCCACCCCCCAGCTACCATGGGCATCCCCCACCAGGCCCCCACCCATGTCTCCCACCACCCCCACCCCCCAGCCACCATGGGCAGCCTCCACCAGGCCCCCACTCATGTCTCCCACCACCCCCACCCCCTAGCAGCGCAGGGGCATCCCCCACCAGACCCCCACCCATGTCTCCCACCACCCCCACCCCCCCAGCAGTGCAGGGGCAGCCTCCACCAGGCCCCCACCCATGTCCCCCACCACCCCCACCCCCCAGCCACCATGGGCAGCCTCCACCAGGCCCCCACTCATGTCTCCCACCACCCCCACCCCCCAGCAGTGCAGGGGCAGCACCACCAGGCCCCCACCCATGTCTACCACCACCCCACCCCCCAGCCACCATGGGCATCCCCCACCAGTCCCCCACTCATGTCCCCCTGCACCCCACACCCCAGCATCCAGGGGCACCCTCCACCAGGCCCCCACTCATGGCCCCTATCACCCCCACCCCCCAGCAGTGCAGGGGCAGCACCACCAGGCCACCACCCATGCCTCCCACCACCCCCACCCCCCAGCCACCATGGGCAGCCTCCACCAGGCCCCCACTCATGTCTCCCACCACCCCCACCCCCCCAGCAGTGCAGGGGCAGCCTCCACCAGGCCCCACCCATGTCTCCCACCACCCCCACCCCCCAGCCACCATGGGCAGCCCCCACCAGGCCCCCACCCATGTCTCCCACCACCCCCAACCCCCAGCCAACATGGGCAGCCTCCACCAGGCCCCCACCCATGTCTCCCACCACCCCCACCCCCCAGCCACCATGGGCAGCCTCCACCAGGCCCCCACTCATGTCTCCCACCACCCCCACCCCCCCAGCAGTGCAGGGGCATCCCCCACCAGGCCACCACCCATGTCTCCCACCACCCTCACCCCCCAGCCACCATGGGCAGCCTCCACCAGGCCCCCAACCATGTCTCCCACCACCCCCACCCCCCCAGCAGTGCAGGGGCAGCCTCCACCAGGCCCCCACCCATGTCTCCCACCACCCCCACCCCCCAGCTACCATGGGCAGCCTCCACCAGGCCCCCACTCATGTCTCCCACCACCCCACCCCCCCAGCAGTGCAGGGGCATCCCCCACCAGGCCACCACCCATGTCTCCCACCACCCCCACCCCCCAGCCACCATGGGCAGCCCCCACCAGGCCCCCACCCATGTCTCCCACCACCCCCACCCCCCCAGCCACCATGGGCAGCCTCCACCAGGCCCCCACTCATGTCTCCCACCACCCCCACCCCCCCAGCCACCATGGGCAGCCCCCACCAGGCTCCCACCCATGTCCCCCTGCCCACAGGCCCTGACAATCCTCAAGCATGGGCCTCATGGCCAGCCACCACAGCCCAAAGACACAACCAAGTATTACATGCACCCATGATACTACTCCAATGGAAACAATGTAAATCAACACATGTGTATCACACACACAATGGTTGCAAGTGAACCTGAAAACCCATATCATGACATGCATGAAAACAATGAGATGAAACCACACATTGAAGAATTAATAAATCCAAATAATGTATTAATAACAACAGTAATGTCAATCAAAATGAAACAAAATACACAAGTAAAAAAAATCAAAATTAAGCTGGCTGTCCCTTTTCAAATTAAAATCAATAAATGATAATCCTAAAAAATGTCTTCCAAAGTTCAAGTCCATAAAAAGGAAATGAAGGGAAAAAAGAAAATGAAAACCATTGCTCCATGGAAAAAAATATCCATAGTAAAAAAAATATCCAAATCCAAAGTCCAACTATGTACAAAGTATTCAGGGTCCATCATCCCAACAGAAGAAATGAAACCTACCAAAAAACCTATCTAAAATGGAAATATATACAAAAGGTGGAGCAGTGTCCGTCGACTCCAAATAAAAATAAACTATAAAGGAAACCTATCACTAAATAACTATATACAATGGCGGCGGGCCAGTCCAGCGGCTCACTTAGTGGTGTTCCGGGCCAGGGCATCATCGAACTCCTTGTCTATGTCCCAGAGGCGGTCCTGTTCCATGGCCCCGAGGGTCCGCAGGGACGCCGACATGTTCACCTCCAACTCCCTGCGGATTGCCTCGAGGCACTCGGCCCGCCTCAGGGCCCTCCGCATGGAGTTCTCCGCCCTGACCATCGTGAGCCGCGCCTCTTCCGCCCGCTGCCGTTCCGCATCTATGGCGTGGCCCAACCGCTGCCACACGGAAGACACTTCCAGTCCAGGGTCTTCCTGCCCTCCGGCCGATGCCTGCCCCTCCGATGTTGAATGCCCCGAGCTATCGTAGCTCCCACCTACAGCTTCCTGCTGCTGCAGCTGCTGCTGTCCATGTCCCCATGTCCGATGGTGTCTGCACATCCTCCTCCAGCTGGGGTGCAGTCGTTGATGTGGCCACCCCTGCTCGACGTTCGACTCCCGACTGTGGCAGGGATCTGTTGTCCACCAGCCTGGCCCCACGGTCGGAGGCAGCTCCACAGGGCACCCAGGTGACACATGGGTGGAAGATGGCATGGAGGACGACTGGGGCATAATGGGTTCCGTGGAGGAGGGGGCCGGAACAAGGTCCAGGAAACGGAGGAATACAGCCCTGGTGAGCTGTCCAAGTGGGTCAACTCAGTCAACGAGCCACGCAAGAAGACGTGCAGACTCATCATGAAAGCTACAAAACCATTATATTAAAAAAAGACAGTCACAAGGGTCAGGTCCGCTCGCATGGCCCGTTGACGCAACGCCACCCCACCCTGGACAGGCTCAACCTGGTGCAGGATAGCCACATCCGCAGGGAGAGGAAGGCCAGGTGTTGTAAGCCAATCCCCTCCCTGAGAACGGGTCTGGAGGTAGGCATCCCCGCTGGTGCAAGATGATGCAGTGACAGGAGCAGGGACAGGATTGCACACAGGCACCTCCGCGGCGGCCTGTGCTGCCTCCTGTCCCAGATCCTGCACTGCACCACTAGCACCAGTGGAATCCCCACCTCCAGACCCCGCCTCTGTCGCTTGCACGGCCTCCTCCTCCTCCAAACCCCCCACCAACCTGGATGACTCTGTGCCATCTTCCTCCGTTGGGCCCTGTGGGGTCCCAGCTGCCCCTTCTGCTGCCGAGGAGTCCAACTCCAACCTCCACCTCTTGGACCTCCCCTTGGCAGCTGCGGCCTGGGACACGGCACTGGACTCCTCACTCCCCGACGAGATCAGAACCTGGGAGAGGATCCGGGCCTTGCGTCTCCGGCTGGTGGTGCGACCCCCTGCCGCTGTGCTCCACAGCACCTTCTCCGCCCTCTTCATCAGTTGACGCTGCAGACAGGGAGAAAGAAAACACAGGCATCAGGGCACTGTCCAATGGACTCATACACACATGACAGTCATACATGAGTGGCATTGGTAAACCTCAGACATGGCATCACAATCCCCAACACACATGTCATTTCAACTTGCACACATGAGCCATACCACATGCATATTGCAACAGCCAGCACCATCCATTCACATACAACAGCATGAGCAGCCAAAGGTCATGCACAGATCACATGCAACATAGGGAGTACACTACACATGCACACACACCACCAAACTTGCATGCATGTGTACACCTCCGCCAACTGTCGCAGTGTTCCGATCGACATCCATGTCACACCTGACAATCATTCCTCCACATCCTGTGCCATGCAAGCCCACACACACAAGCACCAGCCATGTGTCACACATGAGAGCCCTCGCATGTGTCACCCTCACGGCCCTGTACACCCCCCCCTACTTGCCCACATAAAAATACATGTTCAACCTGCACACTCCTGGCACACCACACGCACAGCTTACAATCAGTATGCATGTACACTTACCGCTCGACTCCAGACGGGTCTGCCTCTCAAGGACCTGGACGTGGAGCGCTGGGGATATGCGTTCCAGGACCCTCATCTGATCTTCCGACATGTGGCCCTGGCGCCCCTTAGCATCCGCTGCCTTCAGGAGGTGCCGGGCCTTGTTGAGGGTCCTGGACCTGAAGTCCTCCCAGCGCTTCCTGACACGTTCGTAGTCGCGGACTGCCACCTCCTCCGCGTTGATGGCAGTCATGATGTCCATCCAGATCCGAGTCCGTCCTTCCTTGTCGGCGCG
This sequence comes from Ambystoma mexicanum, assembly GCF_040938575.1. Taxonomy (NCBI): domain Eukaryota; kingdom Metazoa; phylum Chordata; class Amphibia; order Caudata; family Ambystomatidae; genus Ambystoma; species Ambystoma mexicanum. Next base: position 931,918,695 of record NC_090933.1, read on the forward strand.
CAACCTTCCGAAGAGGGCATCATACTGCCCCAGGACATGCTCCACCAGGACACCAACTTCGGTGGCAGTGAAGCTGGTGCCCCTCTGACTCCTTGGCCGGGGGTTGCCACTGGTGCCAGATGTTGCAGTGCCCGACATGGCAACCCCAGAGGCAGGAGTGGGTGGGCAACTGGGTCCTGTGGCTGGGCTGTGGGGCGATGGAAAAGCAGTCGGGAGTCTTCGGTTCCAGCAGGGGTGGTCACAGCAACAGCACCCCTGGCTGATGTGCAGGCAGCAAATGGCAGGGCACGTGGGCAGCAGGCAGTCAGGCAGCAGCAGATGGCAGGTGGGAGCGTGCACAGGGCTCTGGGGGGCAGTATTTCGGCCTTCTGGGCAGGAGCATGGTCTTCCGTGTGTGAACGCGTGGCCAGCTTGATACGGAGTGATTTTGCACGTGAAAATCCAGCACGTCTGCGTGTAATTCGAGGAAAGGCCCTTAGCGCGTAAGCGCGTCAGCACAAGTCTGTACATTCATTGGCCCAAAGGCCACCAGCGTATGCGGGTCTATGAAGTCACGTGCACGTTGAATATGGCACACGTTTGAAATGTTGCGTGTTAAAAAAATGAAAGACACGCCCGAGTGTCAAAGCGTGTAATTGGTGGAAATAGCGCGTACACGCGGAATTGACAAAGTGTGTAATTGGTGGAAAGAGCGCGTACACGCGGAAGTGACAAAGCGTGTAATTGGTGGAAATAGCGCATACACGCGGAAGTGACAAAGCGTGTAATTGGTGGAAATGGCCCTAGCGCGTAGACGCGGAAGTGACGCTGGACGTGTGGGCCTGCATAAAAGGTACGTGTAGAACACCATTTCCTTGTACGTGCTTTTCGTGGAGAGCGAGTGGGTGAAATCTGTACTTCTTGTCGGTTCACACGTGATTTACTTCACGGCGTTTCAAGTTCGTACTCCCTGTTACCTCTGACAGCTTTTTCTCTTTTTTCTCTTTTTCTGGTTTTCCTGGGCCTGTTCCCTCAAACAGTGTTCCCTTCTACTGTTGTCATGTCTCCTCAGACAGCGTACAATTCTTCTTTAGGCGGGGGTGTTGCCAACCAAACGCGCTTCTTTTTCACGCTCTTTTTCCTGGCAGACGGTGAGTCACGCACGTATCTAACATCTGTGCTTGCCCCGTGTGTAGCCTACCCCTTCAGAGGTCATTCTAGGCTGCGTGTGACACGCATACGTTCATTCTTGTGTTACTGGGTGCCACAGCGTAGTGCAGGTTTTTTTTTCCGCACACGTGGTCTAGGAGGGGTTGCGTGCACGTCATCTCCCTTTTTTGGGCTTCCTGTGTATTGCGTGACCCGTCATCTTTCCCCAGGGGTCACATTCAGCCTTGCTAGAGCACTAGGGTACAATTACCATCTGGTACCCAAACCCTTTGACCCCCAATTGCCCAGGACAATAGTTTACAGCCACTCCCATACGCACATTAACATCAATGCCATGGTTGGGAGGCGAGGAATCCGTAAGGGTGGCAAAGGTGGACGAGCCACAAGTGGTGGCCGTGGTGGATCCGGTAGGGGACGTGGTCGTTACTTGCAGGGTGACCCTGTCCCCCCATGTGTGGAGGACCAGTCAAGGGCACCCATAATCCCCCTCCACCCCCCCTGGTTGAGGCTGATGTGGCTGACACCATTCATGCTCAGCCCTTGTTGGACCAGCCCATTGTGGCACCAGACCTGGCTGACTCCATGGCTGACTTCCAGGTCAGCAGGCCTATGACACGTGCGCTGGTGCACGTTGATGTCATCAGGCCACGTGGATCAGGGGCAGCAAGGTCATCTGCTGCCCCAAGTAGGCAGGGTGGAGAGGCTGCAGGGGCAGCTGCGGCTCCATCCACCCCAGCTCTCACACACCCAGCCAGGACAGTGTCGGTCCTAGTCCATCCTGATGACATTCCCCCTGACACCATTACACTTGAGCCAATGCCTGCACCAACTCCCATGCTGAGTGTCCAATCTCACACTCTTTATACAGAGTCCACCAGGGCTCCTGCCCCTAGTGTCCAGAGCGGCGCAGGCCACTCAGGATCACCACCACCTTCCAAGCGGAAGAAGAAGAGTGCTCGTCCGGCACAGGCTGATGCCCCAGACACGGCTACACAGTCCGGCCCGTCGAGGAAGCCCAGCTTCACGGATGCCGAACTGAATGCACTTGTCGAGTATGTGTCCGCACATGATAACGAGATGGTCATTGTTGCAGGATCCAAGACCACACCTGCACAACGCCAGGCACACTGGCAGACAGTTGCGGACATCGTAAGTGCCCTTGGAATCGTGAGGCGCACAGCCAATGATTGCTATAAGCGCTGGAATGACCTAAAGCGCAGGGCAAAGAATAAGCTGGCCTCAAGTCATGCCGCAACTCTAGTAACTGGAGGTGGGTCTCCAGTAGAAGACATGGAACTCACTCCACATGAGTCAGTCGCTGGGACCTACGTCACGGAGGAACAGATCCAAGGCGTGGGAGATCTGCCTGATTATGAGGCATTGTCCGGTGAGTGCACATGCATGTGTGTGTCATCCATGTGCATGGTGTGTGTGTGTGAGGGCTTCTGTTTGTGTGCCAGGTGAGGGTGTGTGCGCCTGAGTCATTTGGGTCACCCATGTGCTTCATGCAATACATTCTGCGCAGCAGCATTTGGCCATAGCAGTATCCCTTCTGCCAACAGTAGACATCTAGCCCAACAGCACGCCAGTTGCCCTTGAAGTGTCACCTTGCCACAACATTGTTGCTTATTTTTCTCTGTTCATTCAGGCAGATTGTTTGCATTCCACCACTTTTACTAGGCATTTCTCAGTCCTCCAGTCACATGTCTGACATGGCTATGGTAAAGTGGAGTGACTTTGTTACCTGGATATCATTTGTTCACACATGTCCCTGTGCAATCGGACCATTTTGGACTGGCAGCTCCAGGTGAAAAATCAGACCTGTTTGAATTAGAAAAGCTATTACATGAGGGAACTGGACTGAATGAATAAGTGCTGCCCTCCTCTCCATCTTCACTCAATAGCAATGGTACATGCCATCTGTGTGATGGCATGTGTATTTCACCTGGCAATCACAGGCCAATGTGTGATGCCACTGCTAGGCAGCATGCAGAAAATGTGTTCATCTTCCATCTTGGTGTCATCAGTGTGTGCCATTTGCCTGCCCTTCATACGCAGTGAGGGTGCATGCATGGGAGGGTTTTAGTCATGTGGGACATGTGTCAATCAAGTACTGGTTCTGTTGCTTCTCAGCCCTCATTGTGTGCCCTGGTGCTAATGCCTGTTTCCATTTGTTTGCTTTTATGTCTTTGCAGGGGAAGACGCACCTGATACTGCTGGGGTTGTGGAGATGGTGCAGACCCAGGAGGGGTCCGAGGGCCGACCGACCACCAGTGAGGGACGTGGTGTGGTGGTGGGTGAGAATATGTCTTTGCAGAGGTGTCTCTGGCTGCACCTCCCCCGAGCTGTACTCAGGTGTTGATTCGGATGATGAGACCTACGTGCCCTCGCAGGTGAGTGTTCCTGGGAGGGATTCTGTTCTGTCCCACCCACCTGCACCAGGGTCAGAACCCTCAATGGGGATGTCAGTGTTGGCAGCTACGCCTTTGGTGGTTACGGATGCAGGGTCACACTCCGCGACATCTGATCCTGTTCCTGGGCCAGCAGATCAGAGGGGGAATGCAGTCCTGCAGCCTCAGGCAGTGCCGGCACAGCAAGGCGCAGTTCGCCTTGCCCCAGACAGGTGTGGTGCCCGCCGACGTGGTGGCCGTACGCCACCTGGCAATACCGCATGGGAGCAATCCATTTACGGTATGGCAACCCAACAGGCAGCATCATCAGAGATGATGGCTCAGGCCATGGATAGGGTGGCCACTTCCATTGTCCCCCCAGAAAGGCTGATGGAGCGACTACAGCAGGCAACCGACTCCATCTGCCAGTCACACAGGGAGGACATGTTGGCGTCCAACAGGGACAGGCGGGCGGCACTGGCGACTCTGCAGGAAGCCATCTCCATAGAGTCCCAGGGCCACAGGAAAGCCCTGAGGCTGGAGCTCCTTCACCTCAGGACGACTCTTGTTGAGCTTGAGGCTTCAACAAACCGAAGGACAGAACAGCAACTGGAGCGTCTCACCCGTACGCTCTCAGCAGAGATGCAGGCAACTAGAGCGGAGGTCCGGGCATCCCGTGAGTTGTTGCATGGGGACTTCCGCACACTCATCCTCCAGAACGAGACCTACCACACCCGCATGCTTGCAGCCATGGAGGAACAAACTAAGGCCTTGCGTGGGCTTCCTCCCATAATGCAACCACCTCCGGATGCAGCTGCACAGGGTGATAATAGCGACAGCAGTGATACTCCCACAATAGGGTAGCCGTGTGGTCCATGAGCCCATGGAGGTGTTTTTTTTTCGCAAGATCCACACAGGTGGGTTTTGGTGTGCACCCTGTCCTCGGACCTCCTGGGTGGCCTCCCCAACCCCCCCGGGCCCATTAATGGCCATTTTTGATTTTTTTTTTCTTTTTTTTTATCTTTATTTTAATTTTTTTTGGGACAATGTGTTGCCTTCTGTGGCTCCTGTGGGCATACGCTGCATTGTGGCTGAGCACATGCAGGCTTGTCATGTATTTGGTTCAGATGCTTGGGTTTTTGTCACACACACCCCTCCTGCTTCCCGTTTCCATGGGCTTGCAAAGGGTGTGCCCAAGTGACATTGACGTACATGGTGACATTGGACTCCCACTATATGTGTGGGTAGTCTAGTCAATACTGTGTATACATTCCTAGTGCATATTGCTGTTGTGTTGTACACTGCATGTTGCATTGATGTGTAACTCATCATCCGTGTCTACCTCCTAATTTGCAGGTCCTTTCCTCATGTCTACACAAGGCCCTCTACTTTGGAGATGGGGTCCATGTTGGCAGCAGTGCACCTACAACTCTACATGGCGGCAACACTGTACAGTTGGAAGTGGTGGGAGTGCAGGCATTTCCAGGTGGTGAGACTACTAATTCCTTACATTCGTAATGTCATGTTAATGGTAGTTTTGAGGGTCAGTAGCTGATAAGTGTTATTGCTAAATACCTGCTCAAGTGTGTTGTTGGTCCTGCATTACTGTGAGCATTTCAGGTGTCGCGAGTTTCAATTAGGGACACTGTACATTGTGACACTTGTGTCATGTTGTGGGGATTACTTTGTTTACCTGCACATAGCATGACATGGCACGGTGTGTCGTGTGGAGGTGCTGGGGATGGGTTGGGTGACATGGCACTGTCCTCATGTTGCATTTTGCAAGTGGGTATTCATTGTAGCTGCATGAATGTGTTTTTTCACAAAACTGCATTGGTGGTGTCTGTGTAGGTAGGGATGCACACATTGTAACACTTCCAGGTGAACAATCTCAGGCTGATATGGTTTTGACGGTTGATTCTCCAGACATTCAGGATCAGTGTCTGTTAGGCGGAAACCTGTGCAGTTCCCTCTGGGACCACTGCAAAAGATTTAGGACTACAGGCGTTGGCGGTGAACCCACTTGGTAGCAGTCTGTACCACACAGATTCACTTGGTAGCTGTGGCTGAGCAGTCAGACTTCTCTCAAGAAAAGTTAAGCAGTATGTGGAGTATACAAAATAGGGCAATTCTTCACAGCAAGACAAGCAAACACGCAACGAGGCTTAGTGTAAAGATATTTAGGTATTTATTTATAACAAAATGTCTATGCAAAACACTAAAACAAATCACAGCAAACAAATCAAACACAATTACTCTACGAAGTAGAAAACGATCAATCCCCCTAGCAAAATATCACAACTCTAGGTTCTACCAGTACCACTTATTTTCAGACAGAGGTGTATACCTCAACCTAGATGACACTCGAATATTAGTTAGGACGGGAGAGAAAAAAAGATAGGCAGGTTATGAAATCAACATAGTTCAATCCTATGCGGATAAAATGCAAGGCAGGAAGGCAAGAATCACAATAGATCATAAAGTTCAGAGGCCAGGCCCACTCGGAGAGAGGCGAGGCGCGATTTCCCAAAAAGTCTCTAGTGGAGATGCATTCAAGTCTTTATAGCAAATTGTTCTCGGCAGATTGAACCAGTTCAGAACAAAGAATGAGCAAAGCTTGGAGGCGACCCAGCGGAACGGAGAGGATTAAGACACCTCGCTCAAACCGAATGAAAGGGAAGCCAGGCGGACACGGTACCTTGTTGTGGAGGGCAGCTCCGGCGGGGGCAGTTGTTCCTGGTGGTGGATGCACGTCGGGTCTTGGCCAAGAGTAGAGGTGATCTCGTCGTCGAAGGAAAGTAAAGTCCGGTGCACCACCAGGGAAGAGACCAGCCGCGGAGTGTTCCGTCACAAGGCACCACCTTTTGGTTGCGGTACAGGGGTAGTGGCTATCCGGTTGCCGAGGTGCTCTGCACGGCCAATTTGACCACTGCGTCCTGAGGCGAATAAAAAGCAAAGGGGACTGGTTGTTCCCACCAGTCGGGGGAAGAGACTCTCCGGCAGGGAGATCTCCTCTGTCGTCGGGAAGTGGTGAGTCGGTTCCGCAGGGCTCCACCGGAGGTGTCGTCGTGCAGGTCGGCTCAGCGTTACCCTCGTCGGATTCTTAGGTCCTGTGGCGACTTCTGAAGATCCAGTCCCAAAAGCCCTGCTTTTATGCAGAAGACCCCCATTCATTCAGCCTAGCTGTCAATCAACACATGCTAAGTGGTGAGCGGGAAGGCTCACCACCTGGGCCAATCACTCCAGAGTGCGACCTGAGTTGGCAAGGCAACTCGGTCCAGGGTGCCTAAACCCCCTCCCACACCCCTGAGGTAACCCAGACAGAATGGCACCACTTTGGAGGATCTCTGTACAGAGGCCCGCCAAAAGTGGAACAAAGGGCTCAACCTTTGGTTTAGGAGTCACAGAGACGAACACAGACGCCATTTTAAAACCGAGTTCTGGCAGAAAATACCACTCGATAAACTTATTTAAGATAAGTAGATCGGTGGTACGTCAGAGATTAATGAGAAAAAGTATTAATCTCCAACAATGGGACGAATCCCATAGGGTTAGGTTCGGGATCGGATGCCCATAGTTTCCAAAACTCGACGAGGGGGGACGGGACAGTGCCCCCTCGAGTAACAGATCCAGGAGTAATCGAATTACCCCTACTAGTAAGTCCACAATAAGATGGTTGGTACTAGTTCTGTTAGTAAATTTAGGTCTAGTAAAGCCAATGGTGACTTTACATGCCCGGGGAGACAGTAGTCAGTCCCCGGGTATGGAGTCTATGGTGGGGGACCCGCTAGGGCGCCCCCGTGTTACGACACGTAGGGTGCGGGGTAACACACATAGAAAAACATATGAGACCCTACGGAGTAAAAGAACCCATAGCCCATCGAACACATTGACATTTCAAAGGAATTACACACATATATGTCCAAGAGTGGGAGAAAAGAGTCTCACTCTTGGCAGGATGGAAAAAAACAAACTCCAGAAATCCAGCAAAGCTGCTGGGGGACTCACTAGGTTAGGAAATTCAGCCTAAACAGATAATTCTCCCTAACACTCGCCCCCCCCAAGACTAAGGGACAGGAGGATTTAATCCACTCCTGGATGAATCTCAGACCTCTAGTCGATGACATACATCCTAGAGAGACCATCAGCATTTTGGTGGTGACACCCTGACCTGTGCTCAATGGTGAAATCAAACCCTTGCAGGCAGATCGACCATCTCAATAGTAAAGGGTTTTCCCCTTTCATTTGCATTAACCATCTCAAGGGTTGGTGGTCAGTCTGAATAACAAAAGTAGAACCATACAAGTACGGCCTAAACTTCTTCAGAGCCCACACGATAGCAAAGCACTCTCTTTCGATTGTTGCCCACCTTGTTTCAGGATCCTTCAGCTTGCGGCTGATGAAGCAAACGGGGTGCTCCCTACCTTTCCCATCCAGTTGACTGAGTACGGCACCTATCCCTAAATTGGAAGCGTCTGTCTGCACAATGAAGTGTTGGCGGTAATCAGGAGCTCTGAGTACTGGGGCTTGGCAAAGAGCCTGTTTCAGGTTTTCAAAAGCCTGATTGCACTCTTCGTTCCATTTAACCTTTTTAGGAAATTTGGGCGAGGAGATGACATTCAGTGGAGAAGCTATGGTCCCATAGTTCTCTATGAAATTCCTGTAATACCCAGTGAGGCCTAGGAAGGCTCTCACCTGGGTTTGAGTAGTCGGTGTTGTCCAATTTTGCACAGCTTCAATCTTACTGAGCAAAGGCCTTATTTCTCCACCGCCTACCTCATGCCCAAGATAGACCACCTTACTCTGTCCAATTTGGCATTTACTTGCCTTTATGGTCAGATTGGCTCGTCCAAGAGCCTGCAAAACATCTCTCAGGTGGATTACATGTTCTTCCCAGGAATTGCTGAACACTGCAATGTCATCCAAGTATGCCATGCAGAAGTCCTCCATCCCATTCAGAACCTGGTTTACCATCCGTTGAAACGTAGCAGGTGCATTCTTCAGTCCGAAAGGCATTACCTTAAACTGGTATAAGCCAACGGGGGTAGAAAATGCAGTTTTCTCCTTGGCATGGTCTGTCAGGGCTATTTGCCAATTGCCTGACGTCAAGTCAAATGTGCTGAGGAACTTGGCGGCGCCAAGTTTATCCACCAACTCATCTGTTCTTGGCAAAGGGTGGGCATCAGTCGTGGTGACTGCATTAAGAGCTCGATAATCCACGCAGAATCTAAGTTCTTTAGATCCGGCCTTTGGTACTAACACAACTGGGCTAGACCATGGACTAGTAGAGGGCTCTATTACCCCGAGATCAAGCATCTTGCTGACCTCACCTTTGATGTGGGTTTGTACGTTTTCTGACATGCGGTATCCCCTGCTTTTGACCGGCAGACAGTCACCAGTGAGTATGTCGTGCTGGCCCCAAGGGGTCAAGCCTGGTGAAAGCGAGAACAGGGAGGCAAACTGATTCAACATAGATTTGCACTTTTCTTGTTGCTCGGGTGTCAGATTGGAGGAGAGATTCATTCCTTCAATTTTTTCGTCTAAAGGTAAGCCTCTGAGGAGATCCGGAAGAGCTTCACTCTCTTCTTCTTCCTCGGATGATGCTAGAAGCAACGCTCCTACATCAGGTCGTGAGACATATGCTTTAAGTCGGTTGGTGTGAAAGACTGTCGGAGCCTCCTTGGGATTGCCCAAGTCCACCAGATAGTTAACCTCTCCGAGTTTACCCACTACTCGGTAGGGTCCCATCCATTTATATTGCAAGGCCCTCTGCCTTGTTGGGATCATAACGAGAACGAGCTGGTCTTGAGCGAACTCAACCATGTTAGCCTTTTGATCGTGCCAGTGCTTGACCAATGCTTGTCCAGCTTTCAAGTAATCGCTTGCTTCCGTCATCATGTGCGACATTCTCCTCCGGAGAACTATCACGTAGTCAGTCACTCTGACTGGCTTGGGGGAAGAAGCACTCTCCAACCCCTCCTTAATCAGGGCCAATGGACCTCTGACGGGATGACCATAGAGTAGTTCGAAGGGAGAGTAACCTACTCCCTCCTGAGGGACTTCTCTATAAGCAAAGAGAAGGCATGGCAATAGAAGGTCCCACTTACGCTTAAGGGGTTCCTCTAGATCACCTATCATGCTCTTCATGGTTCGGTTGAACCGTTCTACCAACCCATTGTTTTGTGGGTGGTAAGCCGTTGAAAACTTGTAAGTTACTCCACAGGTTTTCCACATGGCTTTCATGTAGTGGGACATAAAGTTTGACCCACTGTCAGAGATTACTTCCTTAGGAAACCCGACCCTGGTAAAAATACCAAGGAGGGCCTTAGCCACAGCCGGAGCTGTAACAGTCCTCATAGGAATTGCCTCAGGATACCTAGTAGTATGGTCTACTACAACAAGTATAAACCTGTTGCCTGAGGAGGTTGGAGGATCAAGGGGACCAACAATGTCAATCCCTACTCTCTCAAATGGGACTCCCACAACCTGGAGAGGCACTAACGGTGCCACGTTCTTGGATCCAACCTTACCAGAGATCTGGCAGGTGTGGCAACTCCTGCCGTGTTTTTCTACTTCGGCCCCCATCTTTGGCCAATAGAAGTAGAGCGAGAGCCTTTCCTTAGTCTTCTTGAAACTCAAGTGACCAGCCAAAGAATCTCGTGGGCTAACTGCAAGAACTGTGATCTGTTCTCTTGGGGTACTACAAGGCATTTGTAGTCTCCAGGTGCAGACTCGGTCGGTTCACTGTAGAAGAGGCCATCTTCCCAGTGCAACCTGTATTTCCCAGGCTCTTGCCCTTCAGCCTGAGCTTCTGCCTGATGGCGAAGACCTTCCAGAGTTGGACATTCTCTCTGTCCCTTACTGAAGTCTGCCCTGCTGGGTCCACCTTCTGCCAGTAAAGACTGCAGCTCAGGATGGTCAACAGGATCCAGATCTCCAATGAGTTCCTGGCCTTCCATTAGCTCTTCCTCAGAGTCTAATTCTACCACGCAGGGTTGTACCTCCCTCTCAGCCTCGGCTGGAGGTGGAGTTACGGGTGTGACGTTGGACAACCGCGGGGAAGTCCGTGTCGGCTACACTGGAATGCTGGCTGCTGGTTTCGGGATAGAAGTCTTAGGTTTCCCCTTCGCTTCTGATTTCTTGGAGACAGCGGCCGACAATTCCAGTGGAGCAGGAGTGATTTCTTTCTTCATCATCTCCCCGAGAGTACCGTGCATGGTCCTCTCTCTTGCAGGTCTGGTTAGCTCCTGTAACCGTTTACTAGGAGGTCTGGGAGCATGCGATACAACTCCGAGAGTTTTCAAATCGTTACCCAACAGTACGCGTCCTGGTACCTCACTCTGTATGCTGACAGGTATCTTCACAGTCATGTCGTTACACTGGATGAGAACTGGTAATTGGGGAAGCATCTGCACAGGCCCTCCAGCTAACTTGGTGAGGCGTTTGGGTGCCTTAGCAACATCCTCAGCCTGAAAAAACGATTTATCCACCACAGTTATGCTGGCCCCAGTGTCCCTAATGGCAGGAGTCTCCTGACCATTCACTTGGACACTGTCCTTATAATACTCTTTAGTATTATCGGGGATAGAATTATAGACATCTAAATTCTGTTGTTCCCACAACCCCAGAGATCCCAGAGATACTAAAGAAACGCTGGCTGAGACTTCAATGGGTTTGTCAGCTAGCAGTAGAAAGTTTCCACTTGCCATTTGGACTTCCTCCTCTGGAGCAAAGGCTAAGGAGACAAGCTGGACCCCTGAAGGTTTACCCTTACATCTGGGATCTCCTTTCACGTGATCAGTTGAGCCACAAACAAAGCATTTACCGAATGCTTTCTGGAATAGAGGCTTGTTCTGACCTCCTTCCGGTTTGGCACCAGAAGACACACTATTCTGCTGTGGTTTTCCCGGTGGCTTACCCTTCTGGTTTTGTTTGGGGCCCTCTTTGGAATGTGAGTTATTCGAATTCTCTTTTGAGTCTTTTTTAGGCTGTTTTCCCTCATCCTTTTTCTGAGTTGCCCCAGAATCCTTATGAGTAGCCCTGTTGGCAACCCACAAGTCAGCAGCCTTAGCCAGTGCCCTGGAATCCAATTCCTTCGAATCAGCTAAGTGCTGTCTGAGCTCAGGAGAACAGGCATCATAAATAGACTCCAACATAAAAAGATTTCTCATACCCTCATAAGTGTTCACTTTGTAACCCTTAATCCATCCCTCTAAGGTTTTCAACCCTTCACTCACCCAGGTAGCCCAAGGGGTACCATCATGCTTTTTGAGGGTTCTAAACCTCTTAAGATACTGGGAAGGGGTCTTCCCGAATCTAGCTATCAAATCTAGTTTCACACTTTCGTAATCCGTCTTATCCGCCTCCCCCAACTCCATTACCACATCAGTCGCAACAGGAGGGAGCCTAGAGAACAACCAAGGAAGCAACGCATTCCCGGTGATGTCCTGGAGCCCATGATTGTATTCAAACAGTTTCAACCAATCCAACACATCCAATCTCGGTTCATACATACCCACTAATTCCTTCGGCATCTGGGGTCTTTTGGGACTGGAGCTCCTAGAGGAACCAGAGGAGAGAGAAGCATTTTCCATAGACAACTTTTTCATTTCTAACTCGTGATTAAGTTCTATTTCTCTGAGTCTCAACTCAGCTTGCTTCTGCTCAGCCTGGGCATTCATCCGTCTGAACTCGAGCTCTTGGTTTCGTTCAGATTGAGCCAAGAACCGTTTATATTCTAATTCGAGCTTAATTTTTTCAAGTTCAAAATAAGCAGGGTTACTTGTGGGACCTGGTATGGGCCCCGTAGGCACAGCTGGTAAGGCAGGTAGAGGAGCGGGGGAGACAGTTTTGTTAGCCTCTCCGTCCTCGTCAGCCTCTTCATCGCTATTATCAGAATTACGATTCAGATCAACACCATTACTGTCGTCTACATTCGCTGGGGAGACTGGTTCCTCTGAACCAGTACCCAGACTTTGGTTCGCCAGCAATCTCTCTATTAGTTCTACCTTCTTGCCTCTTACAGAAAGATTCTCTTGCCTACAGAGAGCTCGCAGACTCTCAGTATTTTCACCTGACAAAGACTCTTGACTGTAAGTTTCCATCGTAGACATGTTTTTTGAAGTTGCTTTTTGTGCAAAGTTTTGTGGTTAGTTATCCTACAGTGTCGAAAAGCACTCTAAACTGTATATTCGATACAAATCCCACCGCTGTACACCAGTGTTAGGCGGAAACATGTGCAGTTCCCTCTGGGACCACTGCAAAAGATTTGGGACTACAGGCGTTGGCGGTGA